>NC_064424.1:25052500-25652500 GCF_023375975.1 Astyanax mexicanus | reverse complement strand
TGGTGCAACAGACAGCAGAGGCTGCAGCATTTAGGTGGAGCGTAAAAGTAAAAGCTAGTAAAAGCTAATTTCTGCTCCCCATCACAGAGGAATTAAGAAATGGACGATTATTAATATTTTTGCACCACCTGCTCACCTTTCTGAAGACATACGATAAAGCCCTAAATTATCTATCTAACTAGCAGCAGTTAGGTTGCTGTACTTCTCCAAAGCGCTCCACTGCTATAGCTGTATTTGTATCAGGTGCTTAAAGGGTTGCTCCAATATTTAAGGGGAGGATTTTACTCCTTAACTTGTAACTCTGTTAAAGGCTAAATTTGAAGGTAGAAAATTGGGTGTAAAACTTCATTATTTAATGTTTTCTATTTCAAATATTGGAAAATAATTTTGTTTTTTAAACATTTTTTCAGTTAGATATACATGGAAAAAAAGATTTCTATTCAGTTGTCTGATTTTAATTTTTTTTTTGCATTTTCAGAACCTGATGGGCACTAAAAAAAAAGAAGAAAATTAAAAAAATATATATTTTTTTTATTTAGCCTCAAACGGTCAGAAAACTGAACTGATAAACGTCACCCTGACCAGGAAGGGTTACACTTAAAAAAAAAAAAGCGGTAGGGGTACAACAAAGTTCATGGTTGTCCTCAGCTGCCACCTAGTGGATCTACACTGAAATAGCGAGTCTTTATATACAAATATAAAATAAAAACTCTAAAACGATTTAATTTAGAAGAAGTCCTTATTTTATAATGGTATTACAGTAAGGGAATGTTTGTTTGTTTATTTATTTATTTGAAATTGATTACCTTTTTTTAACCAACCCTGACTAAACCACTAATGAATTTAAGGCTTTGTAGCCACAGCACAGTCTGACTGTTCGTGCTGGAATCATCCAGGTACCATCATCCACACAGCTGCACCATCTCAGTACTAACAGGTGGTAAAAGAATCTCATGGTATATTATGGGCTGTGTTCAGACTGTACAGGCAAAACCGATTCGTTTTTGCTCGGGTTGCTGTGTTAATGACACAGTGATGTGGCTTTTATAAGTGGAAGCTGGGGAGATAGAGGTTTATATACTGATATCTGACTAAAGCAGCAAGAGCATTCAGACTGAGACCAACTGTACAAATCTGATTGTATTTAGAAAATTAAGACCAATAAGAAAATAATGAAAAGCTCAACACTTATATTCAGTTTAGAGTAGATTTTGACAAACCCACATTACAAAGTTAAACTTACAGTTTTGTACAAACAAGAGTAAAACTGTTCGCAAACTCAGTCCAAGGAAAAATGTGGGTTATTTTACTCATTTTCATTAAATTTACAACTCCCTCTGTCTAAAATACTGGCATAAATCAGTCTGTAGTTTAAGCATGTGAACTTATAATAGAAAAAATGTAAAACCAGAATTCTACTTAATTTCTTTTGCATTTAAAGATCCTTGGGGGAAACTGGTTTAAGGGATTTTTAAAACAAAATAAGTCCTTTTCTATCTAAATGAACTTAACTAATTTAATGTAAGGCTTTTTTTTAAAGGATCCACTCGTATCCTGAATCACATTTTGAAACACCTCCAACTGTGGTTTACATCCAATTTGCAAAATCAATCTGGACACAATCTAGCTATCCAAAAAATCAAATTTGGGCAGGCAGTCTGAACATAGCAATAGTGACAGAAACCACTTTCAGAGGTCGTGTAGAGGAAGCTCCTCTGGCAGTGTGCAGAGGAACAGCAGTATGTTTGGGTTCAGTAATTTACTGCAGCCCAGCAAGCTGTGGATCACCAGAGGGCCGTAAAGCACTCACCGGTGGTCTGCAGGCCCATCCTCATGAAGCCATAATGTGGGGAAAAATGGGAGTGGGGAAAAATGTAGTTAGAATAAATAAAAATGGACTCATCCATCATGTTCAAACCAAACCATCTAAATGTTAATAGAAATGCACAAATAAAAATTACTACAGGATCAATAAATTTGTAGTTAAAGCCACCAGTTTCAGAAAACTCATCTGCACACAATTAACAAACCAGAAACAAAAAGTGCGACACTGTTCCTCAGAAAAAGCAAAGAAATAATAAATAAAATAATTCAAATAATAATCAACAATATACACTTTAAGCTCCTGCTCCCTACTGTGCCATACTAATCCCTTAATCCCTAATTCCCTACTAATCCCCTACTAATTCTTAAGTTATCAGTGTCAGCACTTGAAAAATAAAAGGCAAATTAATTTTACATAAAGTTTACATTAATCTTGTGTGCAGTTAGATGTTCTAATTTTAAACAGGTGTCCAGTAAGTCAGAACAACTCAAAAAAGAAAAAGATATGAATCATCAAAATTTCTGATAAATTATTTAATAGAATTAAAAAACTAAACAAAACAAAACAAAAGTTTTCACACTGTACACAGTGGCACTGCTTGTTTTTTAAACCAAAATCCATCAAACTCAGTTTAGCCGCACCCGTCTCCAGCATCACATTGTAACACTACATGCACAATTAGGTTAGATTTTGTTACCACAAAAAATAATAATCCCACATTAATTCTTTCTAAACAAAAAAAGAGAGAGAGAGAGGAAGGCAGGGATAAAGAGATGGAGAGAAAGAGAGGGGATAAGGTTCAGAGGTGATACAGTCTGCCTGTGTTTCAACTACACAGAAATAAACAACTAAAAAAAAAGTAAACATGAATGAAAACAATTCCATAATTCTTTCAAGTCAGAAAAGCTGGCCAGTAATAGTGTGTAATGTGTTTTAAACATTACACTAGAGCCATTTTAAGACATTTACCTTTTAAGTCAGTACACAGATACTGGCAGTGCTGCTGTTGTGTTAACCCTTATTAGTCTCATGTTTAAGATTTTAGACATTTCCCATTCTTTCATGTTGCTGTTAAACAAATACCATTTATATTATAGTATATAGAGATTTTTTTCCTATCGTAAATCATTAAAGCAACCATGAAAGCGTTTTGTGTAGGTCCAACAGAATTCAAGACAGACTCCAGTTCAAGTAGTGTTCATATATATTTTTCCAAATCACTTTAAAAGTGCAGGAAAGGGAAAGAGATTATCAGAATTGTTTGAGATGTAAAAATGCACTAGTATTCCTATTCCATTGGCAATACTTTTTTTGCAGTGACTAGATAAAGATGTGTTCATTTATTTGCACATCTGTGTCAGAAATTAGTGCAACTTAACAGTAGTTGAATTCATTCACTAGAAGGGGTGTCCACAAGTATATAGACATATAGTCTTTTTGCACATGTGACGGCTGTGAATGAAGAATGACAGAATAGGCATTAAACAGTCGCTATGACCCTGGTTAAAAATAGGAACCAATAGTGAAACAGGCAGTGAGTGCACTGATGCTAAATATGAATAAGTAAGAGTTTATATGAACATGGAACATTTGTTTCATATCTAAATAAAGGTGAACTCTGGTGTAAAATAGACTTAAGGTGTAGTAAAACGTGAAAAAGAGTACAAACTTTTGTTAAGTAGCCCACCTCCGCTCAACCCCAGTATTCTAAAATAAATACAGTGCTTTTAGCCAATGCTCCCAACAGGCTTACAATGCTAGCGATAGGGGCATAGTGTTTCTCATGCAACAAAATGGCTATTTTAACATAATTAACAAACTAAAAGTAGCTCTACACTACATTCAATAGAATTTAAGTTCTCAATGCCTCGTTTTAAAGTTTACAGCTAGTTTATTTAAAAAATACTGTTTATCCACACAGTACATAAAGGTAGTTCTTCTGGTGCCACCAACTTGGAATTAAGTCAATTTTGAGAAATTAAGGTAATTTTAAGTGAAAAACATAAATGAATAGGTAGGATAGGGGAACAGAAATTTAAACATTCAGTGGAAATGCATGAATTCTAGCTGTTGCTGAAAATATCTCTATTAATATTCATGAATTTTGCTTCTGTTCACCTATTCTACCTATTTGTTTGTGCTCGTCAGTCAACTTATCATGGCTTAATTTTAAGACGGTGGGGGCGACGAAGAAATACTTTTTTGATAAACTACCAGAACACTTTCAAAGTTCTCAGCGCCTCGTTTTAAAATGTTAGGGCCCTCAGAAATATACCAATTAAATTTGGAGCTACTTTGAGCTTGTTAATGGTGTTAAAATAGCAACACTATGCCCCTATCACTAGCATTTTAAGCCTGTTGGGAGCATCAACTAAAACCGCTGTATTTTAGAATGCTGTGGGTGAACGGAGGTGGGCTTTTTAACAGATCATACTTATGTTTCACTGCACCCTAACTCCATTTTACACTGGTTTTCTCCTTTAAGTGAGATAAGTGGGATAAGTTGCTTGCTTTAAATATTATACATTTAGTAACAGATCACTTTTCAAAATAAATTTACAACTATTTTTAACTCTAGACTTAAGTCGGGCTGCACAATAAATAATTAGTAATAATGTAACACAAAGGTGCCCAATCCGCTAATGTTGCCAATGTGGCTGCAGGTTTTCACTTTAACTGACTTAAGAGCACAGCATTAGGTGCCATTTTTGTTCAGACTGCAGGCAAAACTGATCTGATCAAAATCAGATCTAATGAGCTGACTATCCACACTTATTTGTAAGTGATCAGACTGGATTTGTGTGATAGGACATCACAAATGTAGCTTTATTATATTGTAATCGCATTGTAAACCACCTCCAAATGTAGCAAAATTCTAATGAAAATTTCGTTTTCTAGTCAAAAATCCATCTCAATACAATCTAGATTTGGAATAGCAGTCTGAACATAGCCTTAGTGTTGAGATGATCTAAACTCTGTCAAGATTTACTGGTTAAAATGAAAATTTGGAGCCACACCTGATTTTTCTGGATAGTTTTTCTGAAAAATGTCAGCTTCTTTAGACAATCACATGATCCAACAAATAAATAATTATGGTGAAATTAAATAAATGGTTTAATGCAAGGAACTACATATTGCAATCACAATATGTAGAAATGGCACACGTATAGCAACATATTCTGTCCATATTCTGCTTTCTAATCCAGAATCGGTGCCTGAAAAGCCAGCCTCCAGGGTTTATTATAAGCTTAAGGTCCACAAGTGGTAAACAAGATAATTAATCTTAGATTCCTTAATTAATACTGAGCACCAAGAGCTTGTATCCTGGACAGATTAAGATTAGTCCTGCACTGCTTAGGCTATTTGGGCTTTTAACAGAACCAGGCTTAATCTGTGCCTAGGTCATACGCTCTGTGAACATGTTCCACTGAAGAACAGCATAGCTGTCGGTCTTGCACGAGAAGGCACAAGTGAAGGCTAAGTGCTTGAATGTCCTGTATGAGTGTTTGCCACAAGGTGGCAGTTTGATGGCAGATCAGCTGAATAATTATAATAAAGTTATAGTAAAGATTTTTTTTACAGCAGACTTGTTGTGCAAGGCACAGTTAGTGAGTTTCTACTGGGTTTGAATTTAGCACAGAAAGATTAAGCCAAAAGTGTTGACTGTCCAAAAGAGACGTCTATATTTGTCTCTTGTTATTGGACAGAATAGACTTTTGCTTAACGTACTTGGCTTATGAAGAAATGCAGCTTTGCAAAATGTATCCCCTTGGACTCCTTAGTGATCTAATATTCACCCAACCACACTATTGACTCTAATGTGTTAGGATGCTAGAGCAGGTTCAAGGTGTTTCAAAGCCCCTCCCACCAAGTGTAAGCTTCCAGTGATCAGCACATGAATATTAGCGACCTCTCTCAGTGGCACAGCTTTAGCACTGACACTAGCTTTCACAGGTATGAGTTGCTTGCTGGGGTCACAAAGCACTGGGTCTCTTCCCTGTGTGATCCACCGGAGGGCGCTCAAGATGCAGGGAAACACCAGTGTCGCACATCGCTGCTCCGCCACCAGTGGGAGGCCACCACCAATCAGAAGCTCTGCCTCCGGCTTCTCCTCCTGACCGTTTAGGACACGCCAGCTCTGCTGGTTGTCCAGACAACGGGTGAGCATGTTCTCCACAGAGACGTTAAAGTTCTGCTGATCTGTAAGTGAGGAAAAAGAGCAAAATTACAATGCTGCATAACCAGAGTCGTATTTGTGTAAAATCATACAATATTCCTCTACACCTTCAGTCCACATGATTCTTTCTCTGCATTTCTAAGCTTTTTAACAAATGTTCATTAGGGGGTGCTTAACGTTTGATTACATGTGATTCTTTAGCAGAGTTTCAAGTAAATTACACATTCAAACCGTAGAAAAAAAAACAGAATTGGCACAAAATATCAATTCTTAATTATTTACAATACTGATTTAACTAGCTGTAGCATATAAGAGTAATTACACATCATTTTAGTGATATCACATACTTTGATGTAAAACATTACAGCTTTTGACTGTCTATTTTAATTTTAGTTTTAACATGTGGACAGTATGTACCTGGGATTTTAGATTTTAAAGCTTTAACAGTATAAACCATATTTATAGCGTACATTGAAAAACAGAGTGGACTCTTTAAAGATAATGCTCTATAATCTACAGTCAAATGTAACGTGTGTAAATATGAAAATGTGTAGCCATTACTGGAGTGTCTGCTAACCTGCATTGCATGAAGCGATGGCCTCTGTGATATTCGGGCAGAATACAGCAAAATCAAAATGACATGGCTGTAGAAAAACATACATCATCAGAACAGCAAACAGGATTCATTTGTGTGATTCATTCAGACATCAATAAGTTAACATCAGCTGACACCAAAGCCACTATTTCACACAGAGAAAATGTTTCCACTTAGGGATGCAATGAAGTGAATTCTTGTCCAGTGCTGACATCTGATATTACACATGTATGTATCTGCCACCGTTGCTCTTGATGCCAATGCTGATATGCACATTTCTAACTTACAGAGTGATTAGACAACCTAGTACAACTTGAAATGTAACATTTATCATTCAACCAACTATATGCAAACATTAAATTGATCTCATGAGAAACCTGGTTTCCCAATTTTGGCCTCACATTAATTTAGATTATTGGTTTTCACACAGACTTTTTTTTAATTAACAGGTTAAACAAAGCAATAGATCTACTAAAACTAATAAATTAATAAAAAATAGCCTAAATCAATCATGGCCAGTGTTGTCCAACTGTTGTAGAATGGTCAGCGTAACATTCAAACATTGCCCAAATCTTGGCCTAAAAAATGAATAATAATTTGAAAAAAATAATAAGTAATAAAAAAATATATATAATAATTGGTTGATACCGATATAATTCCAACATCATTGTGATTCCCTAATTTCACTCCCAGTTCTGATTTGGTAAACGTTTACTCTCTTGGCTGCATCCAAATACTTATCAGATTAACTTTAATTTGATGTGAACTGCAGTTTGACTACACTTTAATACTGGAATTAGAAATCTGAGGATGTAGATTGAGATCCACTTGAAGCAAAGCCAAAAAAAAAAAAAAAAAAAAAAGAACAATAAACACATAAATGGTCTTACCACAAGCAGTTTGAGCATGGCAGCACAGTCCCTCTCTCCTGTAGCATTGAACAGCAACACTCTTACCACTGAACCCCTACAAACATAGGAAAAAATAATCAGATTTATCTCAGGCTATAATCTTGCAATTATCAGTAGTAATGACTGGTTATGTTGTACTGCCACATCATGTAATGTTGTTTTAATCAACTAAAACTTGAGATGAACTGATTCATTTTTTGAACTGTCCATGATTGCAAATAGTTCTTCAGCCCCATCGTCACAAACTTGGTAATGTATCGGCATGCAGGACTTCTTATAATGCTCCATGAATTGTCTATCAAGATAAAGTGTCATAAAAAACTGCAGGTTCAGGCAACAAATTGACCTTTTGTAGAGCTGCAGCAACAGTAAAAAACACCACCACCACCAACACCACCATCAACAACAACATATCAGATCTAAATAGCCCTCAGGGTCGGATAGAAATATCATACGATACACACCATCAATTAGGGCTGGCCCGAATAGCGTTTTTTGAGCTCCGGATATTCGGCACTGATTCGAAGCGAATATTCGAATATTCGTTTTTTAAAAAAGAGGTAAAAATAAAAAAAAGCAAATCACGGCCCCTTTAATCCACTGAAAAATGTTCAATTTGCTCTGACCGACGAGACATATTCACCCCGGATTTTTGGTGTTTTTATCCCGGATTTTTGTGTTTTCACCCCATATTTTTTCTGTGTTTTTAGCCCAGATTTCTTTGTGTTTTCATCCCGGAATTTCTGCTGCCCCACACCGCGGCTTATCCGCTGCGTAAGCAGGCTTGGAGGCTGCTGCTGCACGGTTTCTCCGCTGCGCAAGCCAGCCCAGTAAATTGCTGTTTGTGTTTTCACACTTAGGCTATTTGCTTAAAAAAACAAACAAAAAAAACGTTTGTTCAGGAAGTATTTTATATTCTTAAACATTGTTAATTATATTAGAGGACAGTCATTGTAAACTGTACTTGGTCTATTTCGGTTAAAGGATTGTGCAGGGCATATTACTGATTTTGTATTTTTGCACTTGGGCTATAAGCTCAATATTAAATATTTCGTTTGTTTAGAAATTATTTTATATTTTTAAACCATGTTAAATTATATTAGAGTAGAGGAAAGTCATTGTTAATGACCTTATTGTACTTGGTCTATTTCGGTTTAAGGATTGTGCAGGGCATAGCCGTATTACTGATTTTGTATTTTTGCACTTGGGCTATAAGCTCAATATTAAATATTTCGTTTGCTTAGAAATTATTTTATATTTTTAAACCATTTTAAATTATATTAGATAAGAGGAAATTCGTTCAGACATCATTTTTGTAGGCCAGGCTTTTGTAACCGATTTAGCCCCTACTGTTGCCACATTACCCCTTACGTTTTATTATATAAATCAGTTTCGAAGAGCCTGCATTTTTTTTTATCATGTATAATAGAGGTCTGCGCGAGACTGATTTTTAAACCCACTCTTCCACGCTCCCGCGTTTCTGTCTCGTTACCGCGCCGCAAAAAAATTGCTTCTTTTAATCCCGCGCCCGCCCGCCACATACACATTTCTGCCGCTCCCGCCCCACGTTCCTAATATAAATTAAATAAACTACATTTAATGCTTCAAATTTACTTATATATTTATTAAAACAGCAGCGCTGAATACTGCGGTCCCGTTCCAGTCCAAACACCATCGGTGTGTGCGTGTGTGTGTCGGTCCATCCTGCGCGTTGAGAGTTTTCTTTAGGTTTTTTTTTTTTACAATTATTACAGTTTTCTTAATTATTTATTAATTTGCTCCCGCATCGTCTGGATTAAACTCCCGCTCCAGCCAATAACAGTTCAGTTCTGTCCCGCGCGCAAGATATTCTGACGGGACCCGCGAGAACAGAAGTGGTTAGAGTGAGGTGGAACTCTGGAAAGGAGAAAAAAAACGAATATCCGAATACCAAAATTAAAAACCGAATACCTACTCAACGAACGAATATCCGAATACCCGAATATTCGGGTCCAGCCCTACCATCAATACTTACATATCTAGTTAAACCCATTTAAAAACCTTTAAATAAAAAAATTAATTAATAAATCAGGACATGTAGAAACTCACGTGGCTTTTGCCTCACGCTGTGTTGCTGCATCACTGAACCAGTTCACACAGGCCTGCATGCTGCGTGTGGTGTGAGCTCCATCCAGAAAGTAAGTGATGCTGCCGTGGGTCAGTGTCTGATTCCGCCCCAGCCATTTAGTATCTGCCAGACCTACAAACACACAAAACAGCACGGATTAGCTCATAAGCAAATAGATAACCTAAAACCCACAGATTAAAGACTAAATGGGGGAAAACTAGAGATGGGTGAGGAATGAGGTCAGTGTCCTCACCTTTCAGCATGCGAGGGGTGGGCTCAAATGCTGGAGCTGCGCACAAGCCTCCAAAGGCAACTGCAGAGGGGACCGCTGGCTCAGCTGGAGACATAGAGAAAATAAACAAGGTAAATAAATGTGTTACGGTCATTTTAGCTTAAAAAATATTAAAGCCACAGATTCCTTTAAATCATTTTAAAGTCCACCTAGTCAATTTTAACTCCTCATATATTTTCTGTAGTGGTGTTACAACTACCATATCAATTGTAAGATAAATGTTGAACTGTTAAAAATGTAGATGGCCTTGAACTTCTGTACTGCTAGTTTGAGAAAAGGGTAGCCAGTGACAGCCAGTGAGTTATAACAGGAAAATACATTTCTCTTTAAGACATTAAGCAAGTTTATTTAAACCTTCATCCATTATTCTAAGGATGCACTGACATGAAAAAAATGGGCCCTTGCTTATTTGTGAAAGAATTAATTAATAAATAAATTTAAATTTTCACTGTATCAGTAGGGCAATCTGTCCAAAAACTGAACCTAAAGTGAAGGTGAGCCATGTGACATGACAACAACTCAAAACATTTAAGTAAATACATCAAGGAATGGCTTAAAAGAAAAAGAAATAATTACAGAATGGCCAAGTCAAAGTCTGGATCTTAATCCTTTGAGAAGCTGTGGGGTGATTTAAAATGGGCTGTGAACCCCTTAAACATCACAAATCTAAATGATTTCTGCTTGCAGGAATGGGCAAAAACCTTCTTTCAATCAACATAAGAGACTGGTAGATGTTATAGTAAATGTAATCAAGGTTTTAGTGTAATATTAGCGTCTTAACCTTTTCTGTACAATAATTTTACATTTTTGTTTATTACATTTCAACAAAGTATGTTTTAAAGTATTTACAATTTTTTTGGTTTAGTTATATAAGCCCCATCTCTCAATAATGTAAAAATGAAGCTCAAACCCCCATGTTTGAAAATGTTTAAAAAGACAAGGGGCTTCTTGGGGCATCTTATTTTATTATTATTATTATTATTTTTATTTTAAATGACTGTAGTTCTTTGACAGGTGCGCACACACACACACACCTGTGCTGCAGCGCCTCTGGAGCCAGCTGTGTGTAAGCTGAAGTGCAAGGGAGGCGTTAGAGTGCTGGTGCAGCCCGGCCAACCCCAGCTTCAACGGCTCCACTCCAGAACTCTGATACTGACCCAACTCAGGACACACAGAAAGGGGGCACTGCACATAGACAAACATTATATATTACTTTACAAGTAATATCTGGAACAAGTATATAAAAGCACTGAATAATTTTATTACTTCTGTTTCTGTTAATACTTTGTCCTCTGTTTACCCTGTACTTTAAAATGGTCAGAACCTCACAAGACCACCACAGAATGGGTATTACTTTGGTGATATCCAATCACTGTTACCTCTATTACTCTCCTACCTATAGCTGATCTACCTTGTAGATTTAAAATCAGTATCAGAAACTCAGTTTTCAGTGGTCACAGGATGCTGCATGATTCACTCATACAGGAACAACACACTACACTACAACACACTAAGTTCATCATTCAAGTGTCACTGCAGTACTGAGTATGACCCATCTCCTAAATAATACCTGATCTGTGGTGGCCCTGACCTGTGAAGAACAGGGTGAAAGGAGGATAATAAAATATGCAAAGAAACAGATACAGGACTACAGCATGTCATTATAGAACTACAAAGAGCTCCTATATGGCGCTCATAAAATGGACAATGAGCATATAAAAGATGTGCATATTACATTGAGACTTGACGTGACATTGCATTTTTTTTCCTTTAACATATACGTGTGTGTGTGTGGGTCTCACCCCAATCTCTTCGGCTCTCTGCTGCAGAACAGTCATTGGTCCCACTTGTTGCTTCACTGTGAATGCAGGAACTCTTGGCTGCACATGATCACAAAACAGGTCACTCATTAAATTGTTTCCATGCAACAACCAAATACAAATACTGTATTTTTGCAACTATGAGGTGAACTTAGAATCCTTAAGTTCCCAAAAATCGCCAGCATGCCCTTTAATCCAGTGCATTTTATGTATAAATTTTACCAATCAGGTTGTAAGGAGCAGCAAAGCCACTCCGCTGAAGTACAGCTTTATACAGGAGTTTAATTTTAGTTCTCCAGCACCGGAGCTGGAGTAGCATTAGCTGCTAATTGTCATTTCCCTGATCAGAGGGGAGTATTATCCACTGTAGCCTGCTGCTAACCCTGGCTAGCACTGCCAGAACAGTTAGCCTCTAATGCTAATGCTCCAGCCTTAGTGCTGTAGAAATTTGAGAATCTAAGCTTACTGTAAAAAAAAAAAAAAGCGCTTTACTCACCCAAATTAACAGTTTTGTTTACTTAGTTTAGCCTTACTTAACCTAGTTAGCTTCCCCCCACCACCACCCAGCGATGAGACCTGCTGAATTAGAAGTTCCTATAGTGTTTTATTTAAATGCGGCTTATGTATGAAAATAGACATTCATTAATAGTGAGCTTAATAATACAATGTGCCTTGTAGTCTGTAAAATACAGTAATAATAAATGATAATAATAATAATAATAATAATTTCACACAAACCTTAAATATTCCTCCTTTCTGCCAGGCAATCTTCTCTATCGTGTCCCCTAGAATACTGGTGTGGTCAATCCCCAGTGAGGAAATACCACACACCCATGGCCTCCTGCACACACAGACAATAACATTTATAGACTTAGATAACACCTATAAATGTGTGTAGTAACAGCTGGAGTTTTAAACTCCTTGATCCAATCAAGTCAGGTCAAGTCAATAATATAGTAGAATAAAAGCCTGAAGCTGGTATAAGCAGTAGTGCAGGTATGGGGTGTGTAAGTGCATGTTTGTTCTTGAAAAGTTCCAGTACGGTGTTAAATAATAATCACTGCTGCTGCAAAAAAAAACTTAATTACATTGGATTTTCTTTTGCAGCATATAAGTTCAAGGACAACCAGCACAAACCAGTCAAAAGGTTCAATCTGAAGAATAAGAATAAGACATTTTAGAGGCTTTGTATTGGTGTAAGATATAATAATATTGTTCTAAAATACAAGCTAACAATACTAGTTTATATTCAAAATCATAAAGTATACATATAATACTGGGATAATCCCACAGCTCAAAGTCTCCTCTGGAATAATATGCTTCATGTCATTGCTCTATGCTTTTTTTAAGGAGCAGATGAGTCTAAAATGATAAAGAGGAAGGCTTGAGACTTGAATAATAATTACAATACATTAACTGTTTATAGGGATTTATCAAATATGTGGCAACAAAAAAATATGTCCAAAATGTAAAAAATACATAAACAAATAAAATAATTAAGTGTACGACTAAGTATGTGAAAAGGCAGCCTTTTTACAAAATGTCTGTTTTTGCCAGCTAAAAGATACAAGCTGTACAGGGGTGAGATAGTAATGTTATCTGAGCTAACTTAGTTGTAGCAAAGGCACACTGCTCAGGTACAATTATGACTGGAATAGCAATGCTGAATTAAATTAATGCTTTAATTTGCGCTGATTAAGTACATTTATGATTGTAATAGCATTAATGAAGTAAATGTATTGTGCTTTGATTGCATGTCTGAGGGATATTAATATTCTGTATTTGCTCTTTCTTTGAAAAGCAGGACAAATATACCACATACACACTAGCATTTATTCAATGGTGAAAAAAGTGGTAAAGTGCTTTGTATTTGGTATTTTGTTCAATTAAAAATATATGTTTTATAAGTGTTTACACCGAAATTACAATAATAGTTACAATTTAGATTAAGTAATAAGTGAGCAATATTTGGTTAAGGAAAAGTAGAGTGGACAGTTTATGTAGGCTAGTGCCACATGAACAAATGCCTAATTAAGTGTGTATAAACACGTGAACTCTGGAGTCCTCCACAGACACAGTGTTAGACACGCTACACTGCAGCTCTGGGAACGAGGACAAGGAAATGATGGGGGAGGTACTGTCATAGCCATCAGCTAAGTTTGCAAACTGAGGCATTTCAGTTACTCAACAGACTAAAGGAATGTATTTCTTACCTGATAATATTTGTGCAGTCGTAGGCTCCTCCTATTCCCACTTCAATGACCGCTACATCCACCTTTACAACATACAAAACACACAGACACACATTTACACACACAGAAGATTAAAGCTAGTTATCTCTGCATACAGTGGAAATCAAAGGTCATATGAGTTCTCTGAGACTGTAATCTAGAAGTCAATGACCAGATCAACGATGAAAGTGAAACTCTGCTGCTGACGCAAAAGAAGTTTGTAAGTCAAGCCATTAATAAAACTGGAAAAAACTCTAATATATATAAAAAACTAATAATGGATGGATGGACTAGCATTCTGAATTTGTTCTGAATTTTATGATTCTGAACTTGTAGGCACTGGCTGTCACAAAATGCATTAATGGATCATCAAGTGGCAGCTATGCACATTGTACTGGCAACACTGGTATACTTATAGCTCAGCAAGTAATGGATTACAGTTACCTGGCATGAAGCCAGCATGCCATGCCATAAAAAACAACATGGGGACTAAACTGTATGAGTGGTGCAGAGACTAGTGTGTATCTCCATGCTGCTGCTGCAAAAAAAGGGCACTAGACCCCCAACACTGCCCCTCTACACAGCAGCTAGGGATCATGGAAAAAGGCATGGTGGGAATGTAGTTCCAAAGTGTTTGTAGCGGGCCTCACATGTAACAAAAAAGATTAAACAAAAAATAACACAAAAAATATTGTATCGACTGTAAATCCATCTTTTGGCGCCTGTAGGTCTTGCAGGTCATTAACGTCACTCACCTTTTCCTGTAGGAAAGCATGGAAGGCTAGGATGGTCAGGAAGCGAAAATATGCTGGCATGCTGCCGCCATGGGAGTCCTAAAACAACAGATGAGCAGGATCACAACACCAGTCTCAAGTCCAGTGATGAATTTCCCTTAATTATCAACACTGGCTCATCAATTTAGTTTAGTTTGTGCTAAATTAAGATTTCTTTATAGGGTTTGTGTGGAAGTGCATGCACGAGAGAGAGAGAGAGAGAGAGAGAGAGAGAGAGAGAGAGAATGTGAGCATAATGCTGGAAGTCTCCCTCACATGTTCGGCATGCTTCTGTCATTAAGACACCAGACGGCTTGCATTTCCAGTCTCATGGTGAGCACGAGGAGTGCTCTTATAAGCCATTTATGAACCCATAAGTAGTGTTGGATATGTTCGGTCACTAAGGTGTGCTATATATTGTATCATATTTAATAATATTTCCAATTATTTTGACAAAAAAAAAAAAAAAAAAAAAAACAGTAATTTTTTTGTTTTTACTGAATGTATGAAACTGATATATATAAGTAAATAAAACATTTATAATTTTTTTCGTTGCAGTAGTATTCTCTTGAAATCAATGTTTGGTCATACTGCCAACAATATTGCTATTATAAATAATAAATATTCACTAAAATGTGTGTGGCTAAGAACCTCTTAGTTTGACAGGAAATGTAGCAATTTGTCTTCAGGCAAACGTTTCATTTTATATGGTTTTAGCCCCCAAAAAATTATTTTTACGCATCCCAACAAATAACCAATCCTAGCATGTCCATTTTGTGTGACGTATGAGTGCAGACAATATTCAAACAGAACTACAAAAAAATAATTAAATAGACCTGTGTGACACAAAATGAAAAATGGTGAAAATATATCTTAATTAAATTTTCCAGATGTAGTGTGACATTTACAATTCTGCAACAGTTCTGTGACATCCCATTCTAAAATCATATGCATTCATTTAATATAGAGTGGGTCCACTTTGTCAGCTCTAACAGCAAGTGTGTAATTTGTTTGATGCACATGTGGCAAAGGGACTAAATGAAATATCTGAATGCAATGATTAAGAAGTGTGTCCCATATTTTTGTCCATATTGTGGGACAAAATATATATGAAACATTTTGTCAGTAAGTTGTTAGTGGAAGATGTGAGAAAAGTGAGGGGGGAAAAACTATATTTGACATTTGTTTGGACTGAAGAACAGTGGAATGACTTTACTACATCTTTTCCCCAGCCTTTGTCCTGGAGAACCCCTAACCTCCACATATGGGGACATATGATACATCTAAATCCTCCTTAGTGGATGTGTTACAGTAGAGAAAATACTAAAGCTTTCCAACATGGTACATTAAGAATTTCAGGAGTACCAGGGCTGGGAAGTTGGGTTTATGAGAAATCAGAGGGACCACGGACAAAGGCTACAAGATCCGGTGCCATCCAATGATGTACCCATCATGAGCATGATAAGACCAGAACCCACCTTAGTCTCTTCCAGTCGGTTGTACACCTGCCAGAAGTACTTGGTAAAGAGGTCCTTTCCAATTGGACGTCCGTTTATACGAATCCTCTCTCTCACCTGCACCAGGTGTGGGGAGCTGAAACAGAACAGAAAGAAACAGCTTAGATTGGCATTTGAATCATCTTTGGTATTCTAGTGTCTGTATTTGCAAACAGGTTATATTTTATATAACATTATAACACAACTAACAGTTCAATGTTTGAGCGTTTCTAATAAGAATTAATTAAATATCAGGCAATCAAAATGACTTGTCAAATAAATACTTCCAGACAAATAAGTGAAAACATTTACAAATAACTTATACTGCATTTGTTTGTTTATCAAATGTCTGGCTGCCAATCTGTGTATTTCACTTATGTGTAACTAGAATAGCATTCTGAGGTCAATTTCTAACAAACATTGCACTGGAAATCTATGATGAAAATTGCACTGCAAAAGTACATGTAAGATTAGAATAGCACTGCTGAGGTGAATGTGTTATACTGTGTGTATGTATGCAGAGATAATAAAAATATTTTTAAAAATGTGTTTGATAAATGTTTTTATTTTTACTACTTTTGTCTAATTACAGCAAATGCCAACAGGTGTTCTGGCAAAAAGAACATTTGTTAAAGTTGCACATGGTGTCAATATTTTCCAGTACTGCTGCCACAAGGGACAAGCAGTTAAAATGACACTGCCTTTTACGTTAGCGATTGTCCAACCGAGCAAAGTCCAACAAAAAACACACACACCGGTTACACAACCCTCTCCTAAACCACAGTCTGGTCTCAACCAGTATTCTCTCACATTCAACACACACACACAGACACACCCCCACACAATCTCTTACAGTCATTAGAACACTTATATTTATACACACTGTAACCAAATACAATTATTATGATTTGTTGAGCACAAACACATCCAGATTGACTGCACACTTGAGTAACACTCAGATTTTTGTGTTGCCTCACCTGTAAAATCCAGTTCGAAAGCCATAGTTCCTCAGAATCTGCTCTGTGAAGGCACATGTTGAACCCTGTTGAGATAATGATTTCAAATGTCACGACTGATGTATGCACTGGACATCAACTACTTTGTTCTGTCTAATAAAGTACACATAACTTCCCTCTCCAAACAATAGATATGCTATGGAATAAAAGATCTAAAACAAAGGTTTACCTTTCCCTTAGTTCCAGTAACATGTATGATATTGAGATGATCAAGCTCCTCCACCTGAAAGTGTGTGAAAGAAAGACGATGACAGACAGGTGTTTATAAATGATATTCTGGTTGGTTGTACACTTAATGAAAAATGCCATCTTGCACCTAAATATGACAACAGAACAGACTGAGGAGCATATCGACAGTAGTTTTGAACTACAGCACCTTCTTAATCGGGGCAGGCAGCTAGACAGCTATATACAGTGTGAAAACTATCAAGAAAAGTAATTTAGAATGAATCAACAAAACGCTGCACAATCAATACAAACAACAATAAAAAAAATGTGTGTTTCTTTTTTTCTTCTAGATTCAATTCACTTGAAACATGCTCGAGCCCCCGGGCCACCACACCTCCCTAAATATAAACACATTGTGAGCAGATACCTTGAGGCCTGCACGCTGTAAGAATCCCCTCATAGCCTGCAGCTGGATCTCTGGATGTCCCCGTTCTCGGCGCACCTGATCCAGTGCATTGGCGTTTGTCTGCAAGGTGTTAAGGGTACATACCGCATCCTGTAAAGGAAAAATAATTCTACCCCATTACAAACAGTCTTGCCACAAAAACATCATCTAAGATGCTTGTTAGGGTCAGGCATGAACAAGAAAGAACACTTTTAACACTCATAAAAAAAATAAGAATACAGTACACTTGAAGTAATATAAATATTCTGGCTTTGTTACACAGTTATGCTGCACAGATCATTTGAGCTGTTGCAGTGCTATAAAGCAGCCAATCAGAGTGTCATTAAATATATTGTCCCAACACAAAAAGAAATTAATTTCAAAGCTAAACTTTATATTTTAAAAAAGGATGAAGAGTACAATTTCTAGGGATGCACCAACGTGGGAATTTTGTGCCGATGCCGACACACACACACACACACATATATACATACACATACATATATATATATATATATATATATATATATATATATATATATATATATATTTATACTTTAGAGAGAGAGACTAGACCCCCAGTATAAACTTAGAAACTGATGTAACATTTATTTGCCTTGCAGTTTAGCTATGAACAATCTGTATGCAAAGAGGAAAATTAAAAATTTGTTTTCACATATTTTGGAACTGTATTTGTTTTGGATACAGCTTTAAAACACACTTTATTCAGTTCGTATTTCCATGTCTTTTTCTAAACTTTGAGTATTTTTATGGTAATGTCATGGTAATTGTTACTTTTTAAATCCATGACTTTTACAGGTTTTTCTTGACCGTACAAATCCTGACAATTTATTAAATAATTAATTCAACTTAATAAATACTTCCCTCGGTTTAGTAAATCATTTCCGAGCGAGGAAGCTTTAGCTAGACTAAAGAAACAGTTAATTAAATCAAAGCAATACATGTTTTAACTGAAGGTAGAGAGTGAGTGTGGGCTGGTTTGTTGTTTTGGCGTGACAGGAGCGAAGAGCCTGACAGACTTCTGCAGTATAATTGTTTTATTTAATTTTTAATTAAACTGCTTTAGTTTTGCTTCCTCCTACTTTAATTCATGTTTCCAGCACTTCTACCTCAGTTTACTCAAAAATACTCCTCTGCTTCGTTAGTTTTGGGTTAACTCTAGCTAAGATAGCTACCGTTAGCTAACTAGCCTCAGTTGAAGTTCAGTCTCGAGCGCGCACGTGGCCACCGTGTCTATCTCTTGGAAACAGACACTGGCTGTCAAATACCGGGAGCTGTACCCGGGGTGTGGGCTACAGACCCGCTCTCCCACCGCTCTGAACTCTTCTTAAGTGACACCGAACCAGAACCAGCGCTTCTAAAACTTCCCCCAAACACACAGAAGAACTTTATCTGCTCTCAGACAGTCAGACTGTTTATAAACTCTCTGTCTCTCTGGCAGTAAGTAAACGGAACCCCCCTAATCCAGGGAATGGTCTCTACCTGTTGAACACCGCTGGTTTTATTTATATATACACACCCTGCAGGCTGAGCGGTTTTCCTACCTGGTACTCCATTCTACGGTAGCGCGGCGCCGCTTTGGTGCTGGAGAGTTTCAGCAGGGGTGGCGCGGTCACGGCGGTCCACTGGCGGGAGCGCGGGAAAGCGGCGAGCGCGGGCACGCGCACGCGCCTGCATGCGCGTACTACCGGGCCGAGCAGCATAACGACTCGTGAACGCGCAGGAAGGCGAGACCAAATTTGGTGCGGTTGTGTTTATGTCGGAACGAAGGGGGGCCGTGATTCACCCCACCACACCCCTCCGCAGCACTCCGCCAACCGGGGCCAGCATGGCTCCGCACGCTCCGCTCCCCCCGTTAAACACAGCAGTATAGGGGGCTGCAGTCCGGAATCTGCCGCCGTGTCAGCAGCGAACAGCACATGCAACACTGCTCGGATATGACGGGACTCACGTGCTCGGCCGCTGCACGGCGCTGCTAAAAAGAAAGGGGAGGCGCAATAGCGCGCTCCTCTGGCCAGGACCCGTAACACACCCCAAAACCGGAAAACAGTGCACGAGCGTTTCCTACACCTGCTTGAGTAGACTGAGCAGAATTAATCTGTTCAGTCCACAATATCAGTTTAGCATGGAGCATACTGACAACGGGATAAAAAAATGAATGTAAAAATACTTTGATTTTTAAACTACAAATGTAACAAGGAGCAAAGTCAACATTCACATGTTTTCAATACGTTTAACACAAAGCCAAATCATTTTGAAGTCCTAACCAACCTTTAGAGTGTTTAAAACATCAGCATTAAGTTGTGTTAGTAATATTTAGCCAACATTGTAATGTTATTAACTTGTCTTAGAGTTGTTAATAAAATACAATCTTTCCAAAAATCCTGTAGCTATCTTGCTTGAGAAAAACAGATGTTATGATGATTCTATGTCCGTCAGCGTTACAGAAATGTGTGTATTCTCACTGGTGACATTTTTGACCGGATTAAATGTAAAAAAAAAAAAATGTTTTTCAATGAAATTCCTTAGTTTTGCTTGTGCACACCTAGTGTGACTACAGCACCTAAGCCTCGACCATTTTTTTAAGGAAAATATTTAACTAATTTCACTATGCGAACTCATAGACTGCGTTTTTTCTATTCTGTAACACGTGCTTATAGCGTTATTGACTTTACTTAAAATCTACAACATTTATTTTGTTTATAAGGTGGATTATTATGAAAACTTATTTAAATTTAATAATGTCTGTGTTATTAATCCAGGTCTTTTGCAGTAATAATAACGCAGAGGGTCATTTTCTAACGCATTTAAACAAGAAAAGTTCAGCACCTTTTAAAACAATTTATTTACTCCTGCACATTATTTAATTATAACAATAGTAGCAGTAGTAATAATAATAATAATAATAATAATAACAATGAAAATGATAAATTATTATTATTGTTATTATTATTGTTGTTGTTATTATTATTATTATCAACGCTGATGTTATTATTATTGTCAACAACACTGATATTTGTATAATAATAATAATAACAATAATAATAATCATTATTATTGTTATTATTATTGTTATTATTTTTATTATTATTATTATTATTATTATTATTATTATTATTATTATTATTATTATTAATATACTTGTAATGCAAGTAAAATTCTGCGTAATTTAATGTTTTTTGCCTTCAGGGTTCACCACAACATATAATCGCACTATAATTAAGATAATGTACTAATAACGATGTTATAAATATTAATCTTTTACAGTCAGACACGTTTAAAAATTAGAATTAATTTAATGTTCTTTGCCACCAGGGTTCGCCACAACATCTAATTGCGCAATAATAGAGAAAACTGTATTAATAACTGTGCTATAAATATAAATATTTTACAGTCAGACACTCATGGCATTTAAAAATAAATATATAAAATACGCGTTTCTATGGCTACAGAAGTGACGCGGCGCGCGACAGCGTTCAGTGAAGATTGCTTGTTTTGTTTACAGAGTTCGTAAACTCTAGACCAGCAGCAGCAGCAGCAGGTTTTCCCGGAGGAGATTCAGCGATTTTTCGAGAGCAAACCCTTTTATTATTTCATATTTACTGTTTTATTAATTGTATTGTGTTTTACTTATTATATTATTGTTATATTGTCTGTATTGTCTGTTATTAATCTTATAAGTTTGTTTTTCAGGTGTCGGAGGCCGGTGAGGGTTTACTGACACCCTGCGGTCCGACATGGAGTTTTGGCGTAGCGAAGAGCATCGCCTGGAGGTTAATAAACAATTATCTAATTTTACACCAAATATATAGTGAAGAGATAAAACTAGAGGTGGAGCAGCATAAATTACAGCAGCTGTTAGTTCTGCAGGCGGAGTGTGAGGAAGTGATGAGTAGCTAGCCTAACCTAGTAAGCATAACATTAGCATTTTATTTAATAACTGTATCAGTCTGGAAAGGGTTCCTTGCTTGGGTGCTATAAAGGGTGGTATATGTGCTCACAAATATCATCAAATAAGCTCTAAAATGTTCACTGAGCTGCTCACAATATCAGCATTAGCAGGGACAGTAAATTCGTGTATATATTTTTATGTCCTATTTTTTAAAATGATTGTAAAGTATATTGCATGTATTTCTATTGCAGGGGGCTTCTGGTGGTCCAGGAGACCCCTTCATTCTGCTGCCTTTTTGTGTAAATCTCTTTCAAACTTATTTTTAATCTGCCTTAAAATGCAGCCTGTTTAGTTTATACTGCAGTGGATATAATCCTCAATTGTGTTTTTATCCCCATGTTTCTGAAGGGCACTGAGGAGCTGAGGGCTGCCTGTTTGCAGTGGCAGGGTGAGGGTCCAGACCCCTGGACGGAGCTCAGGAGGGTCCAGCATGAGTTCCTCGAGGGGAAGCTGAGGGCCCTCATTGAGAAGGTCAGTAAAGCACAATGAATAATTAATTAAGATGCAGATAAACATCACAATCACATTTTACACACTGTAAATGCTTGTATATGTCAACATATGTTGATTATTGGTTTTAAAAATGGTTGGAATTTTTTTTGTAGGTGGAGTCTCACTGCGCACGCGACTCTACCACTCTCCTGCCTTTTTGCGTGAGTCTCTACCAGACTGTTATTGTTGATTTGTCTAAAAATGCAGCGTGTTTAGTTTATATTGCAGTGTATATAATCCTGAGTTGTATTCAGGAGGAGCCAGACCCCTGGACGGAGCTCAGGAGGGTTCAGCTCGAGTTCCTCGAGGGGAAGCTGAAGGCCCTCATTGAGAAGGTGAGAAAAGCACAATGAACAATTAATTAAGATGCAGAGAAGCATCACAGTCATAAAGCTGCTTTCAAAACCAAATACCACCTTAAATCTGTTGAATATCTGTTAATATGTGTCTTTAAAACCTTCATCTTCCCCTCCATAGCTTTCCTGTCCCAGGCGGCGTGTTGGGAGTGTTCTGGTGGCAGCCCCCGCTCACAGGCTGGACTCTACCGAGCCTGATATCCCAGGTCCAGTTGCACAGGTAAGAGTTTGCAGTTAATCCTAAATAATCTTTGCCTCTCTACTATCTTAAAATGATTAAAGATCTACAATTCATTATGAAACCTGTTATAAGAAGCCGTGAGAAAGGTGTGTGAAAGGAATAATAATCTCCTATTGTTTTGTTTTTGTCATTGACAGTGCGAAGAAGCTCCAGCTCCAGACCTCACCACCACCTCTCATCCGGAGCCATCCAGCCAGGGAGACACTGCACTGTCACCTAACAATAACACACAGCGCAGATCCCTGAAACGCCCTGTCACCAACTTTTGGAGCTCCTTTGTGTGTCGTTTCAGGTCTCCTCGCCGAGTCCTGGTGCAGGTAGAAGAGGCAGATCCCTCTCACCGGCTGGACCTTCAGGACACAAAGCCTGAACTGGAGCCAGTGCCAGCTGCACAGGTAAGGGTTTGGACTAAATCCTGCTGTCAGCTATAGAAGCTTCCCTGTATATCCCATTTACTGTATCTCATTTAATAATAATTATGTTAATTCATGGTATAATTTAGTCCAAAACACTTTAGACATCATTCCTGCAGTCACAGCAATATTGATAAGCATTTTACAATATATTACGTATACAATTATGTAAATTTTTGACAAGCATTATGCAATGAAATTATTAGTAAATTGTCTACAACAGTAAAGGTGTACAACAGTTCCCCTTTATTTCTGTGTCTCTGTCTCTGTTTCCCCCAGTCACCCATGGCGGTACTGTCGAGGGGGAGGTTCCAGACTAAGTGCGATCTGAAGAAGACCTCTTATGTGCACGTGTGTACGTATGTATGTGTGTTTGCATACGTATGTGCGTGTGTAGGTGTGCATGTCTTTTTGTATGTATATGCATGTATTTATGTGTGTTTCTGTGTATATGTATGTGCACAAATGTGTTTGGTATGTATGTGTGTTTTGAATTGTGTGTATATGCATGTGTGTGTTTGTGTGCGTATATATTTGTGTATGTGTGTTTTTGTGTCTGTGCATGTAAGCATGTGTGTTTGTGTGCGTATGCATATGTATACATGTCTGCATGTGTTTTTGTGATGTAGGAATGTGTTTCTTTAAGTATTTTAATGTTTTTGGATCTGTATGTGTATTTGCGTGTGTGTGTGTATGAATGGGTGTGAATGTGTGTTCTCCATGGATCGCCACCTTGCCGTTGGTGGAGAATCTTGTGTGTTCCATTGAACCTGAGAGCGATGCCGTCTGGAACTTAGGTTCCTGGTAGGGTCACCCATGGCAGTACGGTCGAGGGGAAGGTTCCAGACTAAGTGCGATCTGAAGAAGACCTCTTATTTGTGTGTGTGTGTGTGTGTGTGTTCTCCATGGATCGCCACCTTTCCATTGGTGGAGAACCTTATGTGTTCCAATGGACCTGAACGGTATAAAAACATTTTTGGCACCCTAAAAAGTTTTATGATTTTTCTTTATAAATCATTGTTGGTTCAGATCTGCAATTTCAGTTAAATATCATACAGAAGATGAACATAGTAATGTTTAAGAAGTAAAATGAAGTTTATAGGATTTATAGAAAGTGTGCAGTAATTCTTTAAATAAAATTTTAATTAAACTAATTTTAAAAATGTGGGCACGGTTGATTGCTGGTCCAAACAACCAGTGATTTATAAGGGTCTGTTGTAAATGTTTCAAAGAATCCAATTTGCCCGATTACCAATCAGGATGCTGCTGCTGATCAGGATCATGATGGAGATGACCATGATGAGGATACTATCTCTGGGTGCTCTGAGAGGCCTTCAGAGGTAAAATGGTCAACTACAAATTCAGTGTTATTTGTATTGAAATAGCTAATGTATTTATGTCCTACTGAATACACAGAACATACAGAGCATTCCTTCCAAACTGGACCCTCCACATGTAGGCATAGTAGGGTGACCTCTGAGGTGAATACAGTGTTTGTATGTTCTTGAATACATCTCCCACCAATGAATAATGAAAATCTTTTTATAGGTTGGAACAGACACTGTACGAGCATTGGACAAAAGAACACTGAAGCTGGATATACAGTACAAGCTCCTATAGAAAAAAGGATTAAGCCAAAAATATAACGACTGGAGTATGAACAAATGCTATAGTCAGACTTATATTAAATGTTCATTTAATGTACATATCCAATAAAATTTCTGCTGTCTTAAGGTAGCTCTCCTTTTTTGCAGAAACACCCCTGAAAGATTATTTTTTAAATAAAACTCAATTAGTGATATGAGTGTTTCATTTGTCTCTTAGAATGTGCATGTTCAATGAGTACTTTAGGATATAGCAGACAGATATTTAATATTATCCAAAAATATACTTTTAAGGTAACAGACACTGAAAAAGAAAATGGGGGGGGACATTCAGTGACTATAACAAAGTGATTGGAAGGATTAGGTGAGATGCAGAAAACTAGTAATTTACCTACAGGTCTTGGCTAATCGTAATTTACCTCAGATATCCACTCTCTGCATACTGTATTCTTCAACTGTTCTACATCACCTACAGTGTGTGTATATATATATATATATATATATATATATATATATATATATATATATATATATATATATATATATATATATATATATATTGTGGCGTCTGTGTGTGTGTGCCAGCTTTTAGTGTGCCTGTGGGGGCGGGGTATGGTAATCCGGGGCCAGCGGGGCATTATGGGGGTATGTTTTGAGTGGGTTAAGGGGACTTACCATCTTTGTGTTGGATAGCTGGGTTGGTGGCCTCAGGGCTGTTTGAGCTGTGGTTGCAGATGGGTTTCGCTCTCCTAGCCTTGTTAAAGGCTATAAGTGAGTGGCAAGCCTGTTAATAAAGAGCTGTTGAGACCTTGCAATGAATCTCTCGAGTCCTTATTCCTCTTCCACGCTACAATATATATATATCTTCTGCTCTTTTAGACTGATATATATATATATATATATATATATATATATATATATATATATGTTACACGGGTGAAGTGCTAAGCAGCCTTAGCAGGGTTAACTTGTTATACTTCTTAAAAGAAAGCGAGGCTGGGTTACAGTAAACAAGAGACAAACTTAGCTAGATAAAGTTTACTGCTTATCTGAATGATCCATTCCACCTTAAATTGTGCAGCAGTTGCTGCTATTACATGCTAGTGTCTCGGGCGCCGTAATCTGATTACGGTACCATTTAAGGTGGATGAGCTAACTCACGCGCACACAGAGGGAAAGGGAGACATGAGTGTTAGCAGTCTAATCTAATAGTATTGTCCATAGATGTTCGGTCTAAAATAAAAGAGAGTTTTACCTTAACCTTGTAACCTGACTTTTTAACACCCCTCAGAATCAGAATTGGAGTTACTAAGAAACATATGCTTCGAGGGTTACATTTGGTCAGTGTAACGTTTATTAATTTATTTTCGGACCTTTTGAGGTTAAATACCAAAATAGAAAATTGGATGTAAAAACTAATTATTTTATTTATTTTTATTTTTATTTTTACATGTAGTGCAGTGTACAAAAAGTAAGTTTTCATCCATGGTCAGTGTAACGTTTAGCAGTTTAATTGTCTGACTGTATCAAGCTTATTTAGAAATGAAGAACAAATGGATTTTTATCCAATTTTTCAATTATCATGTTTTTCATTTCAGAATTTCAAGAAAAATTAAAAGTTAAATGTTCTCTCAACTCTTTTCAAATTTGTCCATTTTTGTATCTTGTAACACAACTCCAATAATTCAATTTGCAAAATGCAAAAATTGAAAAAAAAAATCATTTTTTTCTGAAGTTGCGATTGTGAGGGGCAGAGATGAAAAAAAAAATAAAATAAATAAAATTGGAAAAAATTATAAAACCTTTTTCTTGTATACTACACTATACAAAAAAAAATGAAATCATGAGTTTTTACATCCAGTTTTCTATTTTTGCATTTAACCTTAAACGGTAAAAAAGTAATAAACGCTACACTGACCACATTTCTATGATCTATTATCGTTATCCATTTATATTGATTTCAATAACTGAAGCTGAATTAATAAGATTATTAATCGTTCTTTTAGTGAAGTGAACATGAGACATTGTTAATAAATGCTTATTGCAGAGTGAGTGCAGTCAGTCCTCCAGCCTGTGAGCGGCGCTGTGTTAAAGTTGCTGTGAATGAGCGAGTTTCCCCCTGTAGAGCAGCGAAGATGCAGCGAGAGAAGAGCGGAGGCTCCGGCGGGGCTGATAAGTATGGATTTATTCATTATTTTATCATATTAAAGGGTTGATTTTGTTTGTTGATGTTTTCCGGGTGTTGGAGCGAGTCCCCGCGGCCGGGCGGCTCCGCTCCTCCCGCGGCTCGGTGTGTAGGACTGGTTTGATTCTGGGTGTGATGTGTGTGTGTTTCAGGCCGGACCGGGAGACCGCCATCATGTCCAAATACTACGACGGAGTGGAGTTTCCCTTCTGTGACGAGTTCTCCAAATACGAGAAACTCGCCAAGATCGGACAGGGAACCTTCGGGTAAGCGGGGTGGCTCTGCTCGCTATTTCTTCGGGGTGTGGGTGTTAGATTAGAGGAGGAACCCTGCTGTATGAAGTCTGATCTGCGGACTGAGACTGTTAGCCACAGGCAGTGCTAACCTAGCTAACGAACAAGCGGCTACTGTAGCTACTGTGTGTCTATCTCTCTGGTTATCTAACTATAGTCTATGGTTATCTGTCTATCTTGTGTTTTTTAAATATGTGGTAACCCTTTCTGATAAATACATTTAGCTACTTCAACTGTATGTGTATGTGTAGATAAACATAAACCTATAGGCTGTTAGTACCGTGGGTATTTCCAGACGAGGGCAGGAGGAGTTTAAACCAGTTTTGAGATGCGGCCTGAAGGAGCTCCAGACAGTATTCCTGACTGAGTATCGGGTGAGGTGAAGTCTTGACCTCACTTAAGTAATCCTCACAGCAGTGTCTGCCTGGAGCGATGTTTATTTCCTTTTATTTAATTATTCGTTAGAGTAGTCTGAAAATCACAAAACCGTTAGTTAGCTTCATTGGCTCTCAAACTGCTGCGTTCAACGCACTTATTGTTAACGTTATTGTTGTGGATACACTGGAATCCAGATGCCAAATATCACTGATTCAACGTTCATATTTGGTGGGATTACATCTTTTAATGTTGATGACTTATAAACTTTTACAGTGGTTTCAGGTGAAATGTTACCTTCATATAATTATAAAAAAAAATTGATTGATTCAGAAGTGTGGACATTCTGGGCTGATGCCGACATTCCAAATTACTCGTGTGTGTGTGTGTGTGTGTGTGTGTATATATATATATGTATATATATATATATATATATATACATATAATCACAAGCCATCAAACCAAGCTGAACTGCTTAATTTTTGCACCAGGAGTGGCAAAAAGTTATCCAAAAGCAGTGTGTAAGACTGGTGGAGGAGAACAAGCCAAGATGCTTGAAAACTGTGATTAAACCACCAAATATTGATTTCTAAACTCTTAAAACTTTTTAATATGAACTTTTCTTTGCATTATTTGAGGTCTGAAAGCTCTGCAACTTTTTGTATATTTGACCATTTCTCATTTTCTGCAAGTAAAGGCTCTAAGTGACATTATTGTTATTTGGAATTTGGGAGAAATGTTGTCCATAGTTTATATAATAAAACAACAATGTTCATTTTACTCAAACAAATATACCTATAAATAGCAAAATCCAAGAAACGGATTCAGAAACTGAAGTTTTATAATTTTTTCCAGAGCTGTATAAACAAATGTAACATTTATTTGCCTTGCATTTTCTTTTTTCTTTCACTTTTTTTTAGCTAACTAGTCATTACATAATGCCCATTTTTAAAGTATTGTTATTTAAGTCATAATGTTTTGCTAATGTTGAATCCACCTAAAATGCACAAATCAACGCTGTTATATTTCAGAAATGGAACAATTACCATTGTTTCAATCTTCTTTTGCTGCAGTAAATCTCATTCCCCATAGTCAATAAATAAATAGATATTTATAAATATATTTTATGCAATCCCTAAGCACATTAGATGAGCAAATAAAATTATTAGTATATGATGAAACCTGACAATAGCATGGTGTACCAATCTTGATAGTTACTTGCTAAGTAGCTAGTGTAAAACAGAACTCCTTTTATTGATTTTGTGAGTACAAAAAAAAAAACACTGCAAAATAACCATTAATTTACCCACTGTGTTCTTTTCTGGGGTCACGGTCCTGTGCATATGTTAGTCTGCTTGTCTGGTTGGAGTCAGAGTTGGGTTGGAGAACACTGTGGTACAACATGTTCTGAAAGCTCCGACCCTCTTTCACCTGTTCTCTTTGTTGGTCCTTCTCTGTAGGGAGGTGTTTAAAGCCAAACACCGACAGACTGGAAAGAAGGTGGCTCTGAAAAAGGTGCTCATGGAGAACGAGAAAGAAGGGGTACGTATAGAGAGCTTAGCTTTATGTTAACATTTACAAGATTGGGCTTGTTCCTCTGGAAGTTTATTTAAGATATTATACTTGAGCTCATTTTTTTGTTGGAGTTATTGTTTTATTCTGGATTTTATTCTAATTTACTACTTCTTACAGTTTCCCATCACAGCTCTGAGGGAAATCAAGATTCTGCAGCTGTTGAAGCACGAGAACGTTGTGAACCTCATTGAGATCTGCAGAACCAAAGGTAAGTAGGCACAAATTTAATTAATCTTGCAGATTTTGTTAATGTTGCTGTTTAAAGAATCTGAAGCAAGAAAAATGTTTGAAGTTTTAATAGAAGTTGATGTAAAAACTCAATTTGGAGCATTTTCATTGATCTATTAATTATGAAATTAGGACATGCTGTGAAGGACAACTGCTGTGACCAAAAAAAAAGACAGTTATGGATATACATGTTTGGACAGCAGTGGTATGCTGCACTGTTGCACTGTATTTTGCACTGGCAAATAACTTTTAAGTGAAGTGTTATTGTAACCATAGGCTAACTAGAAATTTCTAGTAGTACCGCTAAGATCATTGGTGGTGCAGCTCCATGGACTGCTGTGTTTTCTTTGACCTAAAGCTTATTAAACTCTAACTGGCCTCTGTTAAATCTTTCTGTTTTTTTGTCTGTCTTTTAGCCACACAGTTTAACCGGTATAAGGGCAGCATCTACCTTGTGTTTGATTTCTGTGAGCACGATCTGGCCGGCTTACTCAGCAACGCTAACGTTAAGTTCACCCTGGCTGAGATCAAGAAGGTCATGCAGATGCTCCTGAATGGTCTTTACTACATCCACAGAAACAAGGTGCGTACAGTGTACACGACCATGATCCTTTTACAAAATTTTACAAACATTTTATACTTTATATGTGTCACAGTTGATTAGTTGTTTGGTTTTAACCATGTTTTATTTGTCTGCCTGATCAGATCTTGCACAGAGATATGAAGGCAGCGAACGTTCTGATTACGAGGGACGGCATTCTAAAACTGGCTGATTTTGGACTAGCCCGGGCATTCAGTCTGGCGAAGAACAGCCAGGGAAACCGGTACACCAACAGAGTGGTCACCCTGTGGTATAGACCCCCTGAGCTACTGCTGGGTAAGATTAAGGTGTATTATTCAGTGAATTATTCAGTAACTAATATGAAAGTGTGAGGAACTAAAGGGTTTTAAGGTTCCCAGTAGCTAATTCTGTAGCACACTCTTTACAGCCATGAACTGTCATCAGTCTAATTCCTACTAAATAATACAAAGCCAACATTTTTATTTGCTTTAAAATGTGTGAAACCTACAGGTGCATCGAAAAAATTTAGAATATAATTGAAAAATTACTTTATTCAGTAATTCAGTTCAAAATTTGAAACTACTGTCCAAAGTCCAAATAGCATCAAGTCCAAATTTAGTTAAGTGTTTTCCTGGAAAATCTTACAGCACATCATGCTTCCCTTTGCTGACAACTTTTATAGTGATGCGGACTTGGCACACTGCCCACACTGCCAAAAGTACCAATTAATCTTATGTAATATTGTAATTTTCTGTTTGGGTTTTCATTAGTCGTAAGCCATAATCATCAACAATAAAATAAATAAATTCTTAAAATAGATCAAAATTACTCTCTGTGTAATACATCTATATAATTCACAATTTGAATTAAATTACTAAAATAAAGTAAAGTAAAATAATATTTACATTTTTGAGCTGCACCTTTACATAAACAAGTTAAACTATACAATTTAATGAAATGTAAATTAACAAGGCACTAGGGCAATAGATTGATAAAAAAAAAATAAATCAAATCACACAAGTTGCTGATTATTTATGATTGACCACATTTTTCCAACTTAACGGAACTTTTAACAATGTATACTTAAACGTAAGTATCACTGTGGGTGCGCTTATTAAATTTTCCAGATTAATTGTACGTTAATCTTAGTCAATGTCTAGGGTGATTGACTGAATCTGCTTTCAAAGCTGAGTCATGTTCCTTTGTAAAAACATTTTTTCCCTCTTTCATGGTATTTGTTTTATGGTAATACGTTACTGTGTGAACTATTTCCTATTGATTGTGTTTGTTTGTGCACGTGTACAGGGGAACGTGATTACGGACCTCCTATTGATCTGTGGGGTGGTGGGTGTATCATGGCTGAGATGTGGACCAGGAGCCCCATCATGCAAGGCAACACTGAACAGCACCAGCTAACACTAATAAGCCAACTGTGTGGCTCCATTACTGCAGAGGTAACAAGCCTATTCACTTTTGCTGCACTTCAGTTTGAACAGTGTTATAACAAATGTACTTTTATATACTTTATGCATCACTGCACATACTATGGATTTTCCCAGAAAAATAGAATATGCTGTATTATTGGGTCATTTTCATATTATTGGGTATGACATCTGCAGTACAATGGTGCTTACCATTGTGTACCCTTTAAAATGTTCTATATTCTACATTAATGTGCCTTATTTGGTTTTCACTTGTATATTAAAAGTAGATTTAAATGTAGATAAACAGACACCAATTAAACAAATGAGAAACAGAATATTAAACTATTCCTAAAATAATTTTCCTGATGTTGGAATTAACATGTAACATGCGCCAATCCAAGAAAGAGGCCTTCAGTTGCTTAGAAGTTATCTTTTGGTTGATTCAAAAAGTTCAAAAGTAGAATATTATTCTCTGTAAAGTCCACCTTCAATGAAATTAATATTATTTTAAGTAATATTTAGTATAATTAAAGTCTTGATGAACCATGGTATACTTTTAAAAATGTGCTTACCACATTTTCTTAAGCACCACTTACTATTTTTGTTGTCTAGAAACTGTGTACACATCCATTTTTACAATTTTTTTATAATGATCCCTTTTCTGTTATTTTGCCTTGAGAACTAAAATGTTAATTTTCCCTTGGTTTTCTCAGGTGTGGCCAGGCGTGGACAAGAAGTACGAGCTGTATCAGAAGATGGAGCTGCCGAAGGGTCAGAAGCGGAAGGTGAAGGACAGACTAAAGGCGTACGTTAAAGACCCGTATGCTCTGGACCTCATTGATAAACTTCTGGTTCTGGACCCGGCGCAGAGGATCGACAGTGACGACGCTCTCAATCATGACTTCTTCTGGTCCGACCCCATGCCCTCAGACCTCAAGAACATGCTGTCCACACACAACACCTCCATGTTCGAGTACCTGGCCCCGCCCAGGCGACGGGGTCACATGCCTCAACAGCCAGCCAATCAGAACAGAAACCCAGCCACCACCAGCCAGTCGGAGTTCGACAGGGTATTCTAATGTGGCTGCTTACAGACTGCTAACAGACTGATTGGTCGAGGAGAAGATAGAGACTTCTGATCGACCCTGAGAGCGTGTCATCACGTTCCGCCTGGGCCAGTTGCGTTTTAGACATGTGATATTTACATGTTTCGTTTATTTATGTGGGTTATTAATCTTTTTTCATAGTCGTTCATTGGTGATTACTTATTTAGGATGTTTGGGCTGTGAGCTAAATTGAGCAGCTCCTACCAGAGAAGACATGGCATATTTGGCTTATTTTTGCCATTTGATTGAATAAATGTAAGTGGATTCACCACTGAACCACTGTGTTCAGATTAGAACCAGGATTACTCTGGAAATCCCATTTTTCATTTATCATAACGGCACAAAAGAAGAAGAGAAGAAAGAGAAGAAATGTACATTTTTGAGCTTGATTTGTTTACTTCTAATTTTATTACTTTGTTAATTACTCTTTTATAATGCTTTTACTTTGTATGATTGAGTTTGTGTTGGGTTTATGAGGTTTAAAATATTGTTTAACACCAATAAACCTCTCATTCGATCCATTTGCATATCTCTGGGTTTTATTAGTTTTATTAATTTATCAATTAGTTTTTAAACTAGGGCTGTTAATGCGTTAACACATGCAGTTAATCTAGAGAAATTAATGTTTGCTTTTTTTTTTTAAACAAAGTAATCATGTGACAAAACTGACAGAGCCTGATGATGCATTAACAGTTTTTTAAGTGATATAACAGCAGTGCTTACTGTTGAGTTCTAAAGGTAGACTACTTTTTTATGCTGAATTCATAAACACAGAGGTGATGGCACGTTTCATCTTTTCAAGCTGTTGAAGGTGAAAAAATGGAGCTACACTAGTGTTTATTTTCTTTATATTTTCTTCACCACAGAGTCCAGACCTTAACCTCATTGAGAATCTTTGGGATGTGCTGAAGAAGGATTTGTGCAGCGGTCAGACTCTAGCATTAATACTGCAAGATCTAGATAAAAAAAAATACTGCAACACTGGATTGAAATAAATCTTGACATTTCAGAAGCTTATCCAAACAATGCTACAGTGAATGTGTGCTGCAAACAAAGCTAAAGGCGGTCTAGCAAAATTTGAGTGTGTGACCTTTTTTTGGCCAGGCAGTGTATTATAATGCAGTAAAAATTGCATCTGTCTGCCAGGTGTAAATCACACTACACCACTATTTTTGTCCCTTTCCCAAAAATACCAGCATTTTAAAAAATGTGATCATGATTTTATCCATGATTTAGTCATTGAATATTGCTAGGATTAATACAATCATTACAATTTTTAAGAGATTGGAACCAATAATACAAAAGTCTTAGTCTTAAGACTGTGATTAATCACAGAATACTATTGTGATTTAATTTGATACTTTTTTTTTAATTGATTAGCACCATTGTAAAATATGAGAACACTTTAGTGTTTGTCTCTTCCACAGTTTTCTCTGTGGAAACACTCCCACTGTGGCTTTACCCTTAATTTAAAGATAATTATTTAGAAATAATTGTGTAAAAGCTTTGTTTTACCAGCAAAAAACCCACAATCTATTCCTTGGTTCTAATACAGCACTAAACATCATATTCTGAATTGAGAGAAGGATGCTAATGCTAACATACACAAACAAAATCGAAATACATTCACCTCTATAAAAAACGTATAAAGTTATTCCTCATAAAAATACAACAAATAATATATGTCACAAGAAGCCATTTGACTTGAGTGTTTTTAAAGAAACTGCGAGCTCTAACAAAAAGTCTAGAATGTCTCATATAAATTGTTGTTAAAAGGATTTCATTATTTCAGTATTAATTAACAGTTAATCACACGTAACTGACTGGCTCTGCTGCAGTGCATACGTTTGGCCAACAGGTGGCGGGATTGTGTTTCTTTTAGTTAGACTGCTATACCGCTGGCTGAATTGATTAGAATCGCTATGAGAAGATTTTATATGTCCGAAATAAATCCACTGCTCGTTTCATGTTTAGTGCCCTAAATAGGTAGCAGGGGCATTTGGGACACAGCCTATATGTTAATTTCTTCATGCCAGAAATGACAGTATTCTCAGCATTGCAGATAACCGACTCAATAATGAATCATTTATTTGAACAGATTCACAAGTTGAACTGATTTGAATATTTTTTGTTGCGTTTGTAAAACATGATCTGTTGACATGTACATATAATACAAGATATACAGTACAAGTCAAAAATTTGGACACACCTTAAATTGAGTGTTTTTTCATTCTTTGATTTTTTTCTTGCTTTGCAGGTTAATACTAAACTAAATACCAAACTGTGAATAAAAACATATGGATTAGTAACATAAAAAAGTGTTAAACAAACCAGAATATGTTCTAATGTTAGACTATTCAGCATAACCATGCCTTGCTTTTCACCTCAGTTAACAGCTGTGCTGAAGGTTTTAGGAGAGAATTACTCTACCCTGATAGCACACGTACGTCTCCAAGACGTCTTGGAAAGGTCCGAACATCTTAAATGCATCGCCCCTCATTTGAATAGATCTTATATTGGTCTTATTAACATCGCTGTGCTCCAGTGGCCGAACGCACCCCTAAATACGTCGCTGAAACATCTGCTTTATGCGGGAAATTTGGTATGTTAATTTGCTAGGTCGCAGATACGTCGTTTACACGTCTGCGTTATGCAGGACATGTGGTATGTTAATGCCGTCTTAGGAGTGTAGGTAGCGTGGACGTGGGTGAAATTAAACACAAGGACCCACAAACAAGTTCATGCTTAATACTTTTATATTCTTTCTTTTCCGAACACCAGCCGCAGCCTCCCGCTCTCGTCTCTCTCCTCCCCCTTTTTTCCTCTCCAGCCTCCACCAATTACCAGTCAGAAACACTGAACTTCAATACAAATGTTACACATTGTACAAACTGTCACAACCAAAACCAAATGACTGTTAGATTTTTAGTCTTACATTAATTCGCCAGTTCAGATGCTACCATCATTATACGCCACATGGCTGAGACATGCAAAATGTGGCCACTGAGTTTCGTACTGTAGCAAGCAAAGCACCTCACTAGAATTACACACAGGATCCCTTGACTCACACTCAACTACGCAGGGTGGGGGGGCAGTAGTAACCGTTTATATAGGCAGGAAAACGTGACCTACCTTTGGAGAAGGACGAAATCCTGTTATGACAATAAAACTCTTACATTAACAAAACTCTTCAACATGCATGACACCAGTGTTTTTCCAGAAGATAAACTATGACTGTGTACTTCAGCACAACCTGGAAACTTCATGCTTACTTTTCTAAATTAGCATTAGATAAGAATTATGCACATCTGGAAAAACTTGCAGATTTCTTTAGGTTCAATTCTCTTTTTCTTGCAAAGTATATTTTACTACAAAAGTTTTGTTTTCTGCTCAAGTCCCGACAGCTCAATTTTCCAAGGCATCCTTCCGCTGTTGTTCTTGCCTAATTATGTTATTGTCCTGTGCAGTGGGAATAGGAAATTGATGGCAGCACAAGTTTTTTGCTTGCTTTACATACTACTATATGTGTTCTACTCGCTTGCTTTTGATAAACCACACATAGACTCTTTGTTCCTTTTGTCTTTTTATGGCTTGATTCTTTGGCCTGTACAAGAAGCCTAGAAGTGTTGAACTCTAATTTGCATATGTTCTCTTCTGTGTGATATGAGCTGAGACACATTGTACAGTGTGATCTTACCAGACATTTTAGTCTAGACATTGGGATGAGCAAATACTCTGTAATCTTCACACCTTCAAGGGACCGGCCCTTGCTGGATGCACGTACTAAATGCTATAAAGAACTGTGTAAAATCTGAATAAAGTTAGATTGTTAAGGGAAGCAACTGTGTGTGTGTGATCCTTTCAATCTCCCTCGAGGTTAAATTAGGGTGTGGCAGAAGAACCAGACCAGGGTAGGGGATAACTGAATCCAGGAAAGGGTGAAGGGCAACCAGGCTATTTTATACCCTTTCAATTACATTAAAGAAATTTACTAGTATCTGGAGATTAATGAACCCATGTTTAACAATGCAAAAAAATGGAGTAAGACCTTTAAAGATAAGTTGATTTATTCAAGCATAACAGTAGTAGCTTAGTTAAATGTCTTCAGATGAATCACATATATATTTATACATACATATTTTTTTTATATTCAACACACACACACACACACACACACACACACACACACACACACCAACTCTATGTATCAGGGACCTTCAGTACAACAATCCAGGCATGGCTGATCCAGACAGTTTGTATTGTACACCTAAAAACAGAAACAACAAGATTTACTTAACCCAAAAAGGTCCAATTCACATTTTCCCATTTTGTTACTTGGGAATGCATTAATCTTACACTTTGGCTGTTGTACCTTTCTGTTTAGCAAATAAAAGTGAATGTAAAAAACATTTTGCTGTTTATATACTGTAATTTGTTTCTCATTTGGGTTTTGTACACATTTATAAACCAGTTGTGTAATATTGTTAATGTTTGAATGTGAAATATATTTATATATGATTTAATGTATATTATTATTGTAGGTATGTGACTATAAATATTTTATATTTAAAATTTTGTTCTAGAAATCAGGTCATAAAACATTTTAATAGTTAAATTATAGTTTGAACAGAGCTGTAGATTTAAAAACACAGCTTTTAAAGGATCTAGTTTTATCTCCAGCACTAACCCAGCACACCTACTGTAGCCACATTCTATAAATGAGCTCAAAAACACACATTAACACACTGTGCTGTAGAGATGCTCTCAGGATGTACTGAGAGACTTCATGAGTTAAAGTGAGAAACTGATGAGAAAGTGCTGTAAGGAACTTTACACAGACTTTTGGGTTCATATATTCACTTATTTTATTGTTATATTTTTGTTATATTATTGAGTTTCTTTCTGATCTGTTCCTGCTTTAACATTAGCTATATGTTTCCCACTGTGAGACTAAACAGATGATCTGATCTTAATGAGTGAGTTAATCTGTATCAGTAACATTAACTTTACAGAACAGCAGTGGAGTCTTTTAGTACACAGCCAAGTTAAACACACCATCAGCTCATGAAACAATATTAGCATTAAAACGCTGATCTTTGCGTGATCTATGTGACTCTGGTCTGCAGAAGTCTGAAAGATTAGTGGTGTTTTACCGGAGATGGAGTAGCTCCACACGGTTTACACGTTATCTTGTTTTTCGTGACGTTAAAGGAGAAATATATCGAAATCAGTTCTGATTGGATTTCGTCCCTGCCAAACATTTTCGTCTCGTTTTTATTCGTTGACGAAAATGTCAGTTAATTTCATCTCATTTTATTTTTTTATGCGGTGTTTATTTAGTTATCGTCTCGTTTTCGTCTTGAAAAAAAGCTTTGTTGACGAAAAATTTTCCTCAACGAAATTAACACTGGTTAGAAGAATGATATTGAGTTTGAATGTGCAAACAGCTTCCTCTGAATCATTTAAACATTATTTAACTGCATTGCCAAATGAGATGATGATAGGTGATAGGACAACCCTAATTTTGTTTGTACAGTTACCAGGTGACCATAAAAGTATGTATTTTCTAAAAATATGATTATTATTTTCAGGGCTAATAGATTATAAACCACTGCAGACCCACACTAACTGACAGAAAAAGGAAAAGCAGAGTCTTCAGTGCAGAACAAATTGACAGTAGGCTTGGGCATTAATGTAAATTCAGGCAAACGCTTATCGTCACTAGAATTATTGCAATAAACAACATTGTCCTTAAAAATGTATAAAGTACCCAGTCCCCCCCACATGTCCTTCATGGTCATATTTAGGTGATCTGCTTTATCTCAGCAGACCAATCAAGGGTAACAGTGAATCCTAATACTGGTAAGAAATTATATATACTAATACTAATATTACTACATTAATAATACTAATATTTAAATATACTTTTTGTTTTACTTTAGAGCTGTATATAACTCAGAATTTGGTCACTGGATTTGCACATCCAGTACAACAATGTTTTTAGCCATATAGATTATATAGCAAGCAAAAAACACATTTCATATTCATATTGAAGCATTTAAAATCCGTAAAAGAAGCATAGAGAAACATCTGTCGTGTCGCCTAATTTAATTACTGAAAATTCCTGCATTTATGCAAAACAATTAGGGCTTGATAAAATAACTTTTGCATAAAATCAAATGCAAAAGATTCATGGAAATATTTCCAAAATAAGGTACTGTGCAAAAGTTTTAGGCAGGTGTGAAAAAATGCTGTAAACTAAGAATGCTTTCAAAAATGAAAGTGTTAATTGTTTATTTTCATCAATTAACAAAATGCAGTGAATGAACAGAAGAGAAATGTAAATCAAATCAATATTTGGTGTGACCACCCTTTGCCTTTAAAACAGCATCAATTTTTCTAGGTACACTTGCACACAGTTTTTGAAGGAACTTGGCTGGCAGGTTGTTCCTTGGAAAACTAACCACAGATCTTCTGTAGATGTAGACTCTCTCAAATCCTTCTGTCTCTTCGTGTAATCCCAGACAGACTCGATGATGTTGAGGTCAGGGCTCTGAGGGGGCCATACCATCACTTCTAGGACTACTTCTTCTTTATGCTGAAGATATTTCTTAATGACATTGGCTGTATGTTTGGGGTCGTCCTGCTGCAGAGTAAATTTTGGGCCAATCACACGCCTCCCTGATCGTATTGCATGATGGATAAATATCTGCCTGTATGTCTCAACATTGAGGATACCATTTATCCTGACCAAATCCCCAACCCCATTTGCAAAAATGCAGCCCCAAACTTGCAAGTAGCCTCCACCATGTTTCACTACAGCCTTTCAGCAAACAAACTGACTTCTGCTACAGCTAAATATTTCCCATTTAAAATCAAAGTTGAGTCGCTTGGTGTTGTTTCCACATCGGAGGAATGACTTTTTGGCTGCAACCAGACTTCTCCGTACAGTAGATGGGTGTACCAGGGTACCACTGGTTTCCACCAGTTCTGAGGTGATGGCATGGCTGGACATCCTCCGATTTCGAAGGGAATAATCTTGATGTGTCCTTCATCTGCTGCACTAAGATTCTTTGGCCGACCACTGCGTCTACGATCCTCAACGTTGCCTGTTTCTTTGTGCTTCTAAAAAAAAAAGGGCTTGAACAGCACATCTTGAAACCACAGTCTGCTTGCAAATCTTTGTCTGGGAGAAACCTTTCTGATGCAGTATAACTACCTTGTGTCTTGTTGCTGTGCTCAGTCTTGCCATGGTGTATGACCTGTGACATGAATCTGTCTTTCACAACCTCACCCTGGTAGCTGAGTTGTCTGTTCCTCACCCAGTTTTAAGCCTCCTACACAGCTGTATCTGTTTCACTTAATGACTGTTTTAACCTACTTTGGTATAACTTTTTGATCATACAGCTCACTATAATCCCTGACTTTGTGCAAACATACCTACAACAATAGATGCTGGTTTGAAGGCAAAGGGTAGTAACAACAAATATTGGTTTGATTAAGATTTTTCTTTTGTTTGCTCACTTTGCTTTTTGGAAATTGATACATTTTTCACATCTGCCTAAAAACTTTGCACAGTACTGTATTTATAAGCAAAATCAGTTATAGACACACAACATGTAATAAATGACAAAAATTAAAGCATCATTAATTACTGACAATGTCAGGCTGGGACTATTTTGGGCCAGACAACGGCACACATGTATTTATATTTAAAATTAGTCTATTTTATTCAAATAAAATGTAAATGAATAAATTATTGAACGTTTATCAGCAAAAACCTAAATAAAACAACTTAGTTAATATTCAATATCTATGTTAGATGAATAAAAACGTATGTCTAGGTTTTGTGTTTTTATACTCCTAAATAGTTTTTTCGTTCTTCATTTTCCTTTTGTTTAAAAAATATATACATTTTTGCCAGGTTTGGCACTCTATATGTGGCATACATTGTCTATCAAACACATTTAAAAACATGCAAAATGCCAAGCACCAGTTGAGAGAGCCTGTGAAATGTCACACAGAAATCCACGGTTTTGGTTAGCTCTGCTGTGTCCCAATAGAGACTGAAATATTGAACCATGAGCAGACTGATCCATAAATCAATTAGCATTACTCTATATTCAACACAAAATCGAATTTGAATGATACTATATGCATGCACCTTGTATGCCAGGTTCTCTCTCTTCTGTTGAGAGGTCTGTTTACTTGAAAGACGTCTGGAAAAGGCCTCCATAAACACTTCAATTCTGCAAACAGGACACAGAAAAATTGCACACATGATGGTTTGAGCATTAGAAAACATGACATTTGATTATCACAAGTAAAGTGAGCTGCTGACTGCTAATAAAAAATGAAATAAGGCTGATCAACAGTTTTGTTTTTGTTGGTCCATCTTAGCTCATAAGAGGCGTGGACCCATTTTCTCTGTAAAGCTGCTTTGCAGCAACTTGTATTGTAAAAAGTACTATATAAATACAATTGAATTGAACATATTCATTAGGATGTTTAATTTGAATAATATAGGATCATATGAGAGAAATAACTTTCATTTAAATATCATGATGATAAGCACAGAAAAGAGCTTGTTCTTTACCAGAAATGCATGTTTGTCAATAAATAGCAAAATTTAAATACATAAAATAAAAACATGACCCACACAATAAGCATGCCAACACTTCAGACAGTTATGCTCAGAGGGGAGAGGCAGTAAGAGCAAAAACTGTCCCTGTCCTGTTGCTGCTGTCTCGCGACACCCACCTACTGTCCCGTGACACTCACGTACTGTCTCGCGACACCCACCTACTGTCCCGCGACACTCAGGTACTGTCTCGCGACACTCACGTACTGTCTCGCGACACTCACGTACTGTCCCGCGACACTCGCCTGCTGTCCTGCGGAGCTCTTTAACTGGCCTGAGAAGCTCAACGACTGTCCTGCGAAGCCTTTTAACTGTACCGTGGAGCTTTTTAACTGTCCTGCGAAGCCCTTTAACTGTCCTGTGGAGCTTTTTAACTGTCCTGTGGAGCTTTTAACTGTCCTGTGGAGCTTTTTAACTGTCCTGTGGAACTTTTTAACTGTACCGTGGAGTTTTTTAACTGTCCTGTGGAACTTTTAAACTGTCCTGCAGTTTTTTTGTAGACCTAATAAAGCAGATTAAATCAAATTATACAATGCAGACGTGGCAAGCAGTTATCCAACACTTATTAAACAAAGTTAAGTTATTACAATATTGTTGTAGATGTATCATGTAATTTTGCTTGACGTTTACTTTAGGAGTTCAGGGGAACATGTTTACCTCGGTGGATGAAATGCAGAGATGAGTGCAGGTGTTGCTGTGAATTCAGAGGATTTAAAATACAGTAATCATGCTGATAAACTGTGTGTCTATTACTATTTCACCCAGTAACATTTGATCTCTCGCTATACCTCTTTAATTCTGAGAACACAGCGGGAAAAGTTTTAACCAGAACCTAAGAAAAGTGGTTTCCCCACTGTTTATTACAGCAGGAGAGGATTAAAAGCACAGTAGTTGCTCAGGTGACCAGCCAACGCCGCTATAGCCAAAAAAAGTTTGATCAATAAAATACTAAAAATATTTAAAATGAATAAAAAAATAATTAATATAAAATAAAAACTCATTTAAAACACAATCAAAGGCTATCTAATAGTACGCAGAATGATATCTGTTTCAGTTTCAAATAATTGAAACAGCTCACCAAAACCTCAACCTATCCTTTATATTTGATTCAATTTATAGGTCCTCACTCATCTTAATTTATTTAACTAAACTGAGTTTTTATTTTTAGCCTCGCTCTGAATTCAGCTCCGCGCTGAGAGAGAGAGAGAGAGAGAGAGAGGCACGGCGCAGCGCATTTTGCCTGATATCTCTTGATTAAATATCAATAAATATGTGAATTATTTTTGTAATAATAATAGAAATCTAGCAGGCGTATTATATTTGTGTGAATAACATGAAATGTTTAAAATGAATACAGACATGTAGAAAAAAAACGAAGACAAGCTGTAACCTAGATATAAATAATTATATCTTAATAATAATATAATAATAATAAATAATATGATATTGTCCATCGGCACAACCCTAATTGTAACTAATACAAGTACACAGTGATGGGATTTAGATGGAATAGGCCAGTGTTTCTCAACCCTGGCCAAGGAGGCCCACTGTCCTGCAGTTTTTGGAGTTGTCCCTGCTTCCAATACACCAGACAATCAGCTGTCAATTATTGTGTTAATGTGGGGCTGTCAAAGTATGACAATTAATAAAATGTGCAGGGCAGTGGCCCTTAAAGACCAGGATTGAAAAACAGTGTAATAAGCAATAGAATAGGCTCTATCAAAAGACCACAAATTAAACGGTGTCACTGAAATCGTTTCTACACTGCAAAAATCTAAATATCAGCAATTGAAATGATATTTTACATTATTTAAGTAATTCAGAGCCCAAAACAAGCACATACGTTTTTTTTCATGATGGTGATTTATGATGACTGATTTATGAATTTAAGTGTAACGCAAACACCTAGATTTTATTGATTATTTTTAAAGAAAATTTACCAAGAAAAAAATAAGCAAAATGCTGTGCAAATGCTTTAACTAAAATTTAGACTTTTAGACTTAATTTAGACTAATTTAGACTTTAATAGAATGTAGATAAACAATAATAAACGAGAATATAGCAAAAAAAAATAATTTAATAATTAGACTGTTCCAGGAACTTATATACAGACACACATAAGTACACACACATCAGAAAAAAATGAATAATAAAAAATATAATTATACCAGAATGTGATATAGAATATAAAAGAGATATATGAGTGTGATAACTGTGAGATTAGGCTAAATACACATGTAATGTGTGTGCAGACATGAACAAGGTCGTTACCTGTGTCCATATTAGTTATTAATTTAAAGTCATACTATTTTTGATATTTGATATTTTGTATTATGACACTGGAAATATTATATAATAGATTTGATGGTCAAATCTAGGGGAATTATCTCATGAGTCTTAAGTCGTCTCAAAAAAACTAAGATAAGACACAATGTATCACATTGCGGCACAGTTAAAAGCTCCACAGGACAGTTAAAAAGCTCTGCAGGACAGTTAAAACAGTTAAAAACCTCCGCGGTACAGTTAAAAAAAACTCCGCGGTACAGTTAAAAAACCTCCACGGTACAGTTAAAAACCTCCGCGGTACAGTTAAAAAACCTCCACGGTACAGTTAAAAACCTCCACGGTACAGTTAAAAACCTCCGCGGTACAGTTAAAGAGCTCTGCAGGACAGTAGGAGAGTGTCGCAAGACAGTAGGAGAGTGTCTCGGGACAGTAGGTGAGTGTCGCGAGACAGTAGGAGAGTGTCGCGGGACAGTAGGTGAGTGTCGCGAGACAGTAGGAGAGTGTCGCGGGACAGTAGGAGAGTGTCGCGGGACAGTAGGAGAGTGTCGCGGGACAGTAGGAGAGTGTCTCGGGACAGTAGGTGAGTGTCGCGGGACAGTAGGAGAGTGTCGCGGGACAGTAGGTGAGTGTCGCGGGACAGTAGGAGAGTGTCGCGGGACAGTAGCAACAGGACAGGGACAGTTTTTGCTCTTACTGCTGCTGTCAGAGGGGCAGTGTAGCTGTAGGTTTGCATTTTCAAAGTCATAGAAAAGCGTATCTGATTTTCCTTCCTTGCTACCAGTTAAATTTCAATGAGACCAACTGGAACCAGCTTCTGCTTAACTGATGTGAAAATCTACATTCACACCATTCATAAGACTGTAATTAGACGTATGGGCTAACTTAAAGCATTCTACTTTAAATCAGTGGGAGAGAATATGAAAAGGCACATTCTACCCTTAGAGACCAATATCCCTGTACATACCACATTTTACATTACATTACCAGAGCAAAGCATGTCCATTAGAGCGCCAATGTGTTTAAGCACGAGGCAGTAATGCGCGCGAGCTTATGTGTGACATTGATGTGCGCGAGCTTATGTCGGACAGCTCGTGGCGATTTAAAAAGGCTAGCTAGCCGGTTAGCGGACACTCGACGGTTTTGTGAAGTAACTTATGAAACACCAATGACCTTCCTATCCTACCCGACCAACCAATTCTAGTTAACTTGTATTTGTTTATAGTGCTTTTTATTTTTCTTTGTCTACATTTTGACACACAATTTAACTAAAGTAAGTAGGTTAAAGCTAGATAACAGGGGGACTTGGCTAGCTAGCTAACTTGCTACCGTTAACTGACGTCAGGTAGTCAAGTTAGCAAGACAGCTAACGCATTAGCTACCTGCTCTAAATTCATAATTTTAAAATAGTTTAGGTATTTACAGCCAGCAATGTATAAATTTATTACTACAGCTGTATAAAAACAGCAGGCTAGTTGAGTTATTAACTTAGCAATATGGTATTGAAGATTTCAAAATGCTAGCTTAGCTAACTAGCTAACGCTACATTAATAACGTAACTCGTAGCGTCACCGCTTAACTTATATACCGCCTCACGAACGCACTGGCGTGTGTCAATGTATTATATTATTAATAAAAATGAACTGGTTAGCCACAATATCAACTCAATATAGACGCACTACCGACTACAAACTGCAGTGTTACTTAACCTCGCATAATATAGCAAATTTACATCATTAACATAAACCGTGGGGATCTGGCCTGCTAGCATTAACCAGTCTAGCTATAGCCAACACTATGAAACATGCCCATACTAATAAAATGTAAACGTTAGTGTACCCAAGTTGGCTCATTTAAGCAGTAAAAATACTAACGTTACTGAGTGTTAGTATAAGTCCTATGTTGGCGCATTTAAGCAGTAAACATACCCAATTGCACTCCTATTCCACCACACTTACGTGAGAACCCACAGTTTCTGAAGCACTAACAGCACAGCAGCACTACAGGCGACAGGTTGTATTAGGACCAAACTCCTCCTTTTCAGTTGTGAGCGTTGTTGTCACGCCTCTCCATTCAAAGCTGTGATGGCTGGTTGGAGGTTTCAGCCAGATAAATAAAAGGGGCGGTTTCCTTTTAGGTTAAAGCTACATGAGCACATTTGATTGTTCTGACATGAGTCCCAAGTCTTGAAAGTCACCAATGTAACAGCATTTTAATATTTAACATTAATTACACTATTTTATATTTACATTATTTATACATTTTTGTAAAGTTTGTATTTATTACAACAAAAATAAATTAGCTACATATACAACTGAGATTAAATAATTTTTCATTATCACATTAAGTTAAAACAAAAAAAAATGAAAATGATACTGCAATCCAATTGTTGTGCATCACAAGACATAGTTTATTGTTATGAAATTTAAAAAGTGTTAAATAATGTTTCAGCTCAAACGCTTCAGAGACAGCTCTATAGAAAATTATGTAATGTAATTTTAAGCTGTCTTTGTATGATAAACTATGTTTATCATAAACAATTGATCTACTTGGACAGGGGTTTGTGTCAGGGTTTGCTCTCTTGCTAGTTTTATATACATGTTTGTTAATGTTTTTGACCTATAGATTGTATTCATTTAATGAACATACTGCACTCTGTTTTGGTTTTGCACAGAAAATGCTAAAATAGACCAAACATATTTTTGTAATACAAGGCCATTTCACTACAGAAGCAGTGCTTTTTTTTGTTAATTATGTGACTTAAATCCACAAGTCTCCTAAAAAGTGCACAAGGTTGTAAATTTTGTAAACTGATTAAACTGACAAAACTTTCAAAACTGAAAGTGATTTAATTTTTTAGAACTGAATCTTTTACAATCAAAATGAATAACTGTTTAAATGTTATAAACATAATTACACAACAACAAATCAAGGTACACTCTTTTAAAAAAAAGTTACAAAACAAAAATGTTGATGGATACTATTCATTAAAAAACATGTGATCCATCAATAAACCTTAAAATGGTTCTTTGAAGGTTCTTTAGTAAAATGATTTTACTAAAGAATGAGATATATAACAGAATCAAATTATTCTTAATAGGTGAATTGGTTTTGTATATGCTTGTATATAGCACCACAATGGCTTACATTGCATTGCAACAAACACTCTTTGATGCTATTATCAACCATCTCCAAAAATGTTCTTTGTAGAACCATATATATATATATATATATATATATATATATATATATAAAACGTGTTATAAATAATTTAAAACAATTTAGCAGTGTATAGCAATTGCTTATTTATTATTGTACTCTCGTAGAAATCATACTCATCATCAGAAGAAGAGGAGGAGGAAGAAACCCCACCTGTCAAAAAAAGACTGCCAAATGCACCAAGACCCCCTGCCCCACCTCAAAGACAGAAACAACACAGTTCAAAACACAATGGTACTGTATTTAATGTTTACAAAATGGATACCATCACACATACAAGACACATATTTATGGATGAAACAACCACAGTGTATATCCTCTTTCAATAATTTGACAGCATCGATACACCCTTAGCTATAAAAAATGTGCTACAATGTCAAGCTCTGAATTAAGACTTTTATGAATTCTTAGAACTTACCAGTACCTTTCAGCCTAAAAGAGCAAAGCAGGATTGGTGTAACAATCTGTCAGATATTCAAGGTTTAATGTCTGAAACATTCCTAAAGGTAGATTTAATGGAACATTTCAAAACTTTTTAACTTATCTGTGTATCAGTTTCATTGTGGATAATAGTCAGTTAACCACAAGGCCTACATTTAACTGAGAGCAGAGTACGTTTTCTTGTAAATTAAAAAAAAAAAATCCATTATTCCCTTATTGTAATGTTGAATTAACCTATTTACAGAGGACATGATTAAGAAAAAATGAAATAAAAGAAACTCACCTTTTAAGGGAAAATATTTGGAAAAACTCACCTCTTAAGAGTACTTCAGATGTCTAAATAAAAACGTAAGCAAAAGCTCTTGACAATTAATGTGTAGTACGTATACTAAATCACAACAACTTACATTTGTTAGTGTGTAGTTCAGCTGACTAGTTTAGACAAACACTTTTAATCTGCAGGTTACCTCCTCAGCCAGAGCTATTTATTCTCTATAAAAAAAATACAAATCAGATAAAAAGCATTGTAATGATGACCGTGGATATCAGAACCAGTTCAGAAAGTGTGTTTTTATGGGAAGTATAGGCATATGCAAACTGCAAATTGTACTATGCAAAATGACACTGCATTCCTGAATTTTCATTCAGTGACCAAAGATTACTGGGAAATTCAGCTTCATCATTTTAATTTGCGATTTTATACACTACTCAACATTTAAAACAAAGACTTTGGGTTTACTAACAAGCTTTATATCAACAGAAATTCATAGTGACTTTACCCTTCTGAAATCCATTCAATTTACCTTAAAAGGAATGTGCACATCTGCATCTACAATAAATCAGCGGCTCTCAAACTGTAGTCTCGCAATGCTGTGCTGTGCTAACACTTACGGTATGAAGCAGGTCGGCTTGCTGCTGCTCAATTCACCAGTGAAAGGCCTTCTATTGGTGTTACCAAGGGCAGAGTGAGCCTTAAATTTAACCTACATTTTGACTTTGTTTAGTATCTATTTTGGACTTTTCAGAAAAATAAATGCCAGCATGCAAACATCAACACTTGTATTTAATCGAATGGGGCTGTAATGACAAAGCACTACAAACATATGGCAAAACTAACTTTTTAATTCTCTGCCATCAGACTATAGGAAAGGCAAAAAATAACTTGAGACAATCCAACGATTATTAACTAATACAGGAAACTGTGTATATGTATTACAATAAACACCCTTAATACAGGTGTTGAGTGCATCTATCCCAGATTCTGACTGGACAGCCATAGTGGTTATCTTTTTAGGTGAACTGCCTAGGGCCAATTTAACACCACCTTCACCAGCCACATATATTGCAGTACAAAATATCACGGTTTGTTCCACCCTGATCTACACAGAGCATGAATATGATTGTCAAATCAGTGTTCCAATCTTAACTGCTGCATCACACTAACTCATTTCCTTATTAGTTAAGACAATCTTATTACTGCAATTGGAAGCAATAAGTAACTGACCCAGGTTACTTTGTCATAACCAAGCTAATTGTCTCATAATGCTTGGTCACAATAACCTATAAGTAAACAAATAAATAAATAAACACAATAAAATAAAAAGAATACAGTTTAGGGGTGGTGCTATGGCAAAACTGTAAAATTACAAAGTATATTACAATATTTCTTATTCCCTGTAAACAGCACCTACCATACAACAGGACACATCAAGGTGGTACAACCATTGTACATCGAAAGAATCCTCACAGGTGACCAACTAGAACAATCTGCCATTAAAATCTGGAAATCTGGAGTCGTGTCTGAATTTTCAGTTTCTGAGTAGTCAGATAAACAAATGACATGAACTCAAGAGGCATCTCTACCTGAATCTGAGAAACCTAGGTTAGCCTTGTCAAGGTGCTATATACAATTAGGCTTAAAACTGAACAAAGGACCCTAAAAAATTTGATTTCATAAATGCATATTTTTATAAATATGTTGTGTGCCATGCATAAGCATGTCAGTAGAACTGAATGCTTAAGCACAAGGTTTGAATTGCTTAAGAGTTACGAATGTTTTGGAAAACCCACTCCTGCTTTCATTGTGGGATTGATTTCTTAGCATTATTGTTTTTATTCTCAGGCATGCCCCCTGCTGTAGTGACATTATAGTATACACAATATAAAAAATACACATATAGTTCTACACAAATTCTTAAATTATTCCTATTGATATTTACAACAAGATATGTTTAGGGACATGCAGGATTGGGCGTACCATAACCAAAACAGTCGACTTCTGTCTTGTCAAAACAAAACTCTTGTCTATATTTTTAACTATATATATATATATTTTTTTTACTCCCTGTAAACAGCACCTAACATACAAGACAACCAGTCAACACAGGCAGAACCCTCTCAGGGAACAGGAAATGGACAGCATGTTCTAGCTTATTGTGAGTTAACTTAAGGAGAAAAGCAATTTTAGTACATTAATAATGATTTGATTTGATTACAATTAGTATTAGTATATTAAAAATAGGTAAGAATGATACCTTAGGTCGCTAAAATGCAGGAATTCTCAAATTATCTTTGCATGAATATTCTAGCAATGTTTTTTATTTCCTGTGAACAGCACCTACCGTGCAACACGAAACGTCATTTTGGCCCATGTCCAACCAGTCCACATGGGCGGAATCCTTTCAGGGACCAGGACCTTCCCAGGGTGTCCTACCTCCCATCAGTGGTGAGTTTACTGAGGGAGAAAAGCATTTTTTAAAGTTAATAACTAGCACAATAATAATACAGGTATGAATAACAACTTAGGTCACTGAAATGCAAACAACTAAAGTCAGGCATTTTCAAAAGTATCTTTGCATGAATATTCTTCACAGAAGTCAAGTATTGTCTCAGCAATGTTTTTTATTCCCTTTAAACAGCACCTACCGTACAACACAAAGCGTCATTGTGGCCAATGTCCAACCAGTCCACATGGGTGGAATCCTCCCAGGGACCAGGACATGCCCAGGGTGTCCTACCTCATGTCAGTGGTGAGTTTACTGAGGGAGAAAAGCACTTTAGTTGAGTATTAACTCATTAATAATACAGGTAAGACGCTGAAATGCAAACAACTAAAGTCCAAAACATCTTCACATGAATAAAACAAAAACATCTTCACATGAATATTAGTAATAGAAACTTCACAGTCAATTACTCTCTCAGCATTTTTTTATTCTCTGTAAACAGCACCTACCGTAAAAGAAACATTACAGTGTCCCAGGTCCAACCAGTCCACATGGGTGGAATCCTCTCACAGAACAGGACATGGACAGGGTGTCCTTCCTCATGTCAGTGGTGAGTACTGAAGGAGAAAAGCAACTATTTAGTTGAATATCAGTACATTACAATTTTTCTCAGCTGCTTTTGAGCATTTCTTAGATCAATTTTTTATTTTCTCAAAACTATTTTATACAAATAGTAAATGCTTTGTTGCAAATAAGTCCTATATTGCAAATTATTTTGTACAACACTCTGTTGTACAACACACTGCTGTTTCCCAAATGATAAATCACTTTACTTTACTTTACTTAAACTTCTATGTCTTTTATAAGTAAATGGACATCATTATTGTAAGTTGCTTTGGACAAAAGCATCTGCTAAATGTAATGTAATGTAATGCATGTAATGTAATACTTCACTCTCTTACCCCACCAAACATCTAGGCATTAGTTCACTACATCCTTACACTGAAGTTAGTTAAACCAGTGGTCAAGACATGTGAAGCAGATTTTATACATTTCTATTAGACTTTTTATGTGAGCATGTTGAAAATGTTAGGAGGTCAATAATTCAGATGTTCAAACAATGCACTCTGTACTTTAATACTGTATACTAACACTTCACATTGCTGGATAGATCTGTATGGGTATATAGAGATAGACATATTTTACACATTTATAAAGGAACATCTTCTAAAATCATACTCAGCACACTCTTTTGTTTTGTATAAAATGTTGAGAAACAGCTTCTGCAATGTGCACAAGTGATTAGATGATGAACAAATAGTTATGGGAAATTAAATTCTGATTTGAGAGTGCTCCAGAGCAGCTGAGAAAAAAATGTATATACCTAGGTGAGTCTATCTTTAATCTGACAAAGTGCAGTGTACTTTCAGTATTTTCTATCACAAGTACATGGTCTTTCAATAAATTATTTTACAAATGTGAGTTCTGGGTCATTAGTTAAATCAGGCTCCCACACACAGTAATGTGTAATTTAGTACTGCCTGTTATTTGGTAAATCTACTACAGTAGATGTATGCTACTTGAGAAAAAGTGCAGTATGTTTAAAGCGTTTTTAATTTGTTATTAAAACTTTAGCATTCTTACTTGTTTGTAATCAACAACTAAATTACTTTCTTTTGAGTTAGGTCCAGGCATTAGCTGGTCATTGTGTAGTGTTGTTTCTACAAACAATTTTTAAAAATCATTCATAGAAACTCAAACGTATTTTCACATGAATATTATTCCTAAAAACTTCACAGTCAAGTATTCTCACAGCATTTTTTTATTCTCTGTAAACAGCACCTACCGTAAAAGAAACATTACAGTGGCCCAGGTCCAACCAGTCCACATGGGCAGAATCCTCTCAGGGAACAGGACATGCCCAGGGTGTCCTTCCTCATGTCAGTGGTGAGTACTGAAGGAGAAAATATCTTACTGAAGCAGGAATCAAAGGTTTCAGATAAAATGCATTAATACAATTAATTCATAAATATAATATGTAGGACAATTCTCTAGGTCACTAAAATGCTAAATTTAAATACACCATACAATCTAATAAGCATGAAAAGAAAAAGGACCTAAAATAAAAAATATTAATTTTGCAGCTGTAGATAGGACTGTCCTGGAGGCACTGCGGGAGATCGACCTCAAAATAGGTTACTTAACATCACTTGAGTCATTCATTGGTGGCCGCCGGATTCTGCCCCCACAACAGCTTGCAGGCGAAGAAGAGGTTAATTTTATTCCTCTAAATTCAATTGAAGACCTTGAAAATATGGAAGAAAGACTTCAGAACAATGAACTGAGGCAAAGGATGGTAATCATTTATTATTATTTACAGTTTTCCATCAGATAAGACTATGAATGGATTCACAAAGTGTCCACAAACATTTCCTGTTGATTATATATGTAAGCATGTGATTGGTTTGACTGGAAAATGCATTACTCAACTAAAAAAATAAAACCTTAACATAAAATGCTCATTAGTCAATAGTAAATACAAAAGGTATGAAAAGGTCAGTTTGGTAATTAATACATTTCTACTACTCTGCAATATTTCAGATTAGCATGCTGTCACTTAGTGGAGGAGCTTCCATGATTATTGGTAAGTCATGTAAACAATACATAATGTTTAGAAGATTTACAATGTTCCTAGGAAGGCAGATATTTTGTTAGCAACACAGCAAATAGAGAACAGTTTTTGTAATGTTCATGCAGTTTTTGCTGCATGAACATAAACTCAGTAGAGCACAAAAATAATTTCTCTTTCAACTCGTTTTCTTTATTTTCATGACTAAATACATTGTAGATTCTCACTGAAGGCATCAAAACTATGAATGAACACATGGAGTTTTGTACTTAACAAAAAAAGGTGAAATAACTGAAAACATGTTTTATTTTCTAGTTTCTTCAAAATGCCCTGATTACTGCTTTGCACACTCTTGGCATTCTCTCAATGAACTTCAAGAGGTGGTCACCTGAAATGGTTTTCCAACAGTCTTGAAGGAGTTCCCAGAGGTGTTCAGCACTTGTTGCCCCTTTGCCTTCACACTGTGGTCCAGCTCACCCCAAACCATCTGGATTGGGTTCAGGTCCGGTGACTGTGGAGGCCATGTCATCTGCTGCAGCTTGGTCAAATAGCCCTTACACAGCATAGAGGTGTGTTTGAGGTCATTGTCCTGTTGAAAAATAAATGATCGTCCAACTAAATGCAAACCAGATGGGATGGTGTGTCGCTGCAGGATGCTGTGGTAGCCATGTTGGTTCAGTGTGCCTTCAATTTTGAATAAATCCCCAACAGTGTCACCAGCAAAACACCCCCACAGCATCACAGCTCCTCCTCCACCATGCTTCACAAAGGGAACCAGGCATGTGGAATCCATCCGTTCACCCTTTTCTGCATCTCACAAAGACACGGCGGTTAGACCAAAGATCTCAAATTTGGACCAAAGCACAGATTTCCACTGGTCTTATGACCATTCCTTATGTTTCTTGGCCCAAACAAATCTCTTCTGCTTGTTGCCTCTCCTTAGCAGTGGTTTCCTAGCAGCTATTTGAGCATGATTTGCTGCATCTCCTCTTAACAGTTGTTATAGAGATGGGTCTGCTGCTAGAACTCTGTGTGGCATTCAACTGTTCTCTGATCTGAGCTGCTGTTAACTTGTTATTTCTGATGCTGGTGACTCTGATCAACTTGTCCTGAGAAGCAGAGGTGACTCTTGGTCTTCCTTTCCTGGATCGGTCCTCATGTGTGCCAGTTACGTTGTAGCGCTTGATGGATTTTGCGAATCCACTTGGGGACACATTTAAAGTTTTTGCAATTTTCCTGACTGACTGACCTTCATTTCTTAAGGTAATGACGGCCACTTGATTTTCTTTAGTTAGCTGATTGGTTCTTGCCATAATATGAATATTAACAGTTGGGCAAATGTGGCTGTCGGCTGTGTAGTAACTTGACTTCTGCACAACACAACTGATGGAAATTCCACTAATTAACCCTGATAAGGCACACCTGAAAACCATTTCAGGTGACCACCTCTTGAAGTTCATTGAGAGAATTCCAAGAGTGTGCAAAGCAGTAATCAGATCAAAGGGTGGCTATTTTGAAGAAACTGGAATATTAAACATGTTTTTAGTTATTTCACCTTTTTTGTTAAGTACATAACTCCACATGTGTTCATTCATAGTTTTGATGCCTTCAGTGAGAGTCTACAATGTAAAAAGTCATGAAAATAAAGAAAACACAGTGAATGAGGTATGTCCAAACCTTTGGCCTGTACACTGTATATATATATATATATATATATATATATATATATATATATATATATATATATATATATATATATATATATTTACACATTTTAAGAACAGCTTACAACTAAGACTAGCTGCATATAAACTAGCTGCATATGCCTTTAGTAGTGCAGTTAGTTGATAAAAAAATGTAACCGAATTAATTACATGCTCTGTGATGAATTCATATCTGTCTGTCTGTCTGTCTGTCTGTATACGTAACCTTTGTGTCAATCTCTACTACTGGTATTAAGAGAGCGCCCCCATGCTGTGGCCTTCCCAAATGCATATGGATTAATTAGCTATGTTGGTCTTTGTTATACACAGAGTTGAAATTTGCCACGTCATATTCATGAAATTCCATCCTTCTTTGGAGATTATTAAACAATTTTTAAACAAGTTTAATATAGTGGCATACCGTATTACCATTATACAGCCCAGCCCTACACACAATGTGAATTATATCATGGGAAAATCTGGTAACAATTCCTTTATTCCAAATAATAGAGTAAAAATAAATATCAGAACAATAAATGTTTTCCCCACCTTCATTTAAACTACAGTCTTGCAACCATTTACACGTGGTAACAACGTTGCTAAGCTTATCTTACTTGGTAAATAACATCACGCATCAGCTTATTTAGCCTGAAAATGGCACTAACCTGCTCAAACTACATTCACATAGATTTATACCTATAGTTTGATGTTTAATACAAGTATAATAATAATAATAAAAATAATAATTACAAATACTTAGAAACCTACCTTTCTCCAACTTCAGCCGCCATTTTGAAAGCTGATTTCCATCTTCATGCTTGCCTTGAGTCATAAGTTTTACTTTCAACAAGTTTTCATATGTATTAAAGGCACATATAAAAATGTCTATATATTTTTTCAAAATCAATTTTACTTAAAATGGGTGTAATGTTTTAGGGGGAAAAAAATACAATGTCAGTTACAATTTCTATTTTCCTCATAGAAATAAATATTACTCTCACAACAAGGTCCGACTGATTTTTTTTTTAACTTACATATAGAGCCAAGTGTAGTACTTACTTTGTGTCTCCTAACACTGTGTTTTTAATAACAAGCTATACTTTTCATATACAGGTGCAGCCATGAAAAACCCAATTCTACCAGCGCCGACTGAGGCAGATGCCGAAAAATGTTTAAAAGACTACCTGCGGCTGGCACCAGGGAGGCGTTAATATCTATTTTTGTTTATAATTCATTTTAATTATTTTTACAGTTAATAAATATTTTTGTTTAAAGTTGATTTAAATTATTCTTACAGATAATCACTATTTTAGTTTAAAGTTAATTTTTATTTTTCATGACAATTAATCATTCATTTGTTTAATATCTAATGTTATTGTTTTTTCTGTTTGTGTTCATCATATTATTTATTCTATTGTTAAATTGGCATTTAATAAACTTGTTAAATATAGATTTTCAGTTTATTTTGTGAGTATTTTTATTTAATATTTATTATATTTAATTAATAACCATTATTCTTATTAAAGCAACTTGACCTATTATAGTAATTTGATGTATGCCGCGACGAACACACACACACACACACACAGGCACGCATACACACAGCTGATGTCTGAAGTGCAGCGTCTAAACGTCCTTTCTGCATCCACCCACGATGTTTGAAAGACGTATTAAAGATGAATAAACGCTCTATGAAATGGTCTGGAACACATCACATAAGCGTCTCTGGTACGCGGGCGAGATTCAGACGTAGTAAGAGTCGGTCTGGAACGCAGCGGCTAAAGGTAACCCACGACCACCCAGAGACGTCTCAGAGATTTAGTGCAGATGAGCAAACGCTCTTTTAAATACGTTGTCGAGACCAACACGGTTATGTGCCAGAGACGTCTTAGAGATGCATGTGTGCTATCAGGGTAATTTATTGTCCTCTTAATGTGTTAGAGAGCATCTGTTGTAAAGTTGTGAAGAGGTAGAGTTGGTATACAGTGAATAGCCTTATTTGAGTAAAGTTCTAATCCATATTATGACAAGAACTACTCAACTAAGTAAAGAAAAAATATACTCTAAGAAATGAAGGTCAGTCAATCTAAAAAAAGAACAAAGTATCCTTTAGTGCAGTCACAACGACCATCAAAAACGTCTTGATGAAACTGGTTCTCATCAGTACCACCCCAGGAAAGAAAGAAGAGTTCCCTCTGAGTTACCAGCCTCATAATTATAAAATTACATACATTTAATGATTAAACATTTCAAAATAATGACATTGCAATTTGCTTATCAATGTAGATTTGTCTCATTATTTTATTCCAGAAGAAGTGAATCTGAACAAATTATTCACTGAATCGGACCTTTTGAAAGAATCGACTCTTGAGGCTTCAAATCTCGCTCCGCATCGCTTCAGAAAGCGCGCTCCCGCCAAGCGCAGCTGTCACACGACCGCGCGCGCCTTGTATAGCTAAAAGCTACAGACTTCTGCTTTAGAGGAAGAACCTCACACACACGCACACACACACACACAGCAGGAAGAAGAGGAGAGAGAGAGAGCACCCCCCTGCTGCAGCCTCTCGAGAGAATACCCACCCACCTCCACACACACACACACACACACATTCACACACATTCTCGCGCGCGCCGGAGCAGATTGAGAGGATCGTGTTCCTGCTGCTGTGGACCTCTTTTAAAACACTCACACACGCGCGCGCACACCGTGGCTGTGGACGGGGGGAGACGGCGCGGGAGCCATGAGCTGGGGAACCGAGCTGTGGGTGAGTCTCAGTGTTTTAACCACAACAACAAACAGCGGCGGAGGCGCTGCTAACGGAGCTCGAGCCGCCTGTAACTGGTGGAGGAGGGGGGGGGGGCTGTTACCGGGGAGACATCGTCACCACACCGCGCGCGGACACGCTGCTGCACGGGTCTCGTGCTGTCTGCACGCTCTGTGTAACCGCTGTAGATTTGCACACGTGCTAAACTTTGCAGTGCCAGCCTTGTGCACGAGAGACTTTCAGCCCATATTGAACAAATGAGTTTGTGTTTGTGAAGACGATGAGGTTAAGAGTGTGAAGATGGTAAAGATGAGGTTGTGGATGGGAAGATGGTGAGGTTGAGAATGAAGATAATGCGGATGAGGTTGTGGATGTGAAGATGATGAGGTTGAAAATGTGTAGATGGTGAAGATGAGGTTGTGGATGTAAAGATGGTGAGGTTGAGAATAAAGATAATGAGGATGAGGTTGTGGATGTGAAGATGGTGAGGTTGAGAATGAATAAAATGAGGATGAGGTTATGGATGTGAATATGTGAAGATGGTGAGGTGGAAAATAAAATATGAGTGAGGTTGTGGCTGTGTAGATGGTGATGTTGAGAATGTGAGGATGAGTATAGGATGAGTTTGATGTGAAGATGAGGTTGAGGATAAGTATAGGATGATGTTGAGGGTGTGAGGATGAGATGGATGTGAGAATAAGGTTGAAAATGTGAAGATGAGGCTGAGCTTGAGGATGAGGTTGAGGATTCAAGGATGAGGTTGAGGATGTGAGGATTTGAGGATGAGAATTCGAGGATGAAGTTGTGGATGTGAAGTTGAGAATGTGAGGTTGTGAGGATGAGGGTGAGGATGTGAGGATGAGGTTGAGAATATTAGGTTGAGTATGCGAAGATAAGCTTGAGGATGTGAGGAAGAGGTTGAGGATGTAAGGATAAAGATTTGAGGTTGAGGATTCAAGGATGAAGTTGAGGATGTGAAGGTGAGAATGTGAGGATGTGAGAATGAGGTCAAGGATGTGAGTGTGAGGTTGAGGATGCGAAGATGAGCATGAGGATATGAGGATGTAAGAGGTAGAGGATGATGAAGTGAAGCATGTGAGGATGTGATTAGATCCTCCTGCTGCTACGGCTACAGCTGATGGATGATTGAGGCTTGTGCATGCTCCCTTTCTTCCTGCTGCAGTGTTGTGGTGGTGTGCTTTTGTGTTGTTTTTGGGTGCTGGGTTGGTTGGGTGCGGGCACGGACAGCGACAGACTGTCCAGAATCAATGCTGCAGTCCTCAGTCCTGCTCAGTATTGCTTAGAGAGCAGATCACAAATACTCGCTGTTTAAAACGGTCTGTGTGCACTGATGCACCTTTCTGTTCAGATTTTAGACTGGAGATGCATGCACAATCATTTGTTTCCTTATTTGGCTTCATGCATCAGTGCAAGAGATGGTACACTACTGATACTCACACGAATGAGCTATCTCTCTTTTACACGGTGTGATGATTATGCAGGGTGTGTGGTTGTTACTCTCAGTCCCTGTCCGCATGTTTCCAGAAATATTTCAAATGTGGACTTACACAAAGTGCCTTCCACATCAACAGCATTTCTGAATTTCTGAAACATAAAGGTAATTTTATGTCATTTTTATGTTAAAATGCAACTCCTTTGTCTTTTTTTTCTTTTCTTAGGAAGGGGTGTCAACACACAGTTGGACATATAGTATACTATGATTATATCTTTATAAAACGTTGCTGTTTTTTTTCAGTTTTGGATACTCAGCAGTATAGATATGCTGTATAAGGTGTTATATGTCACCTTGTGAGTTCATAAAAGGTTGCAGTATTCTGTGAATAAATTGTTAAATAAGAGTAACCAGCAAGTCTTTTAATATTGGACAAAATTTCGGAAACTAAATTGACACGGAAACAACTTTTCAGCTTCTAAATCTGCTGACAGAATGATGAGAACTCTAAATAGCCAGAGTGTCCATCTTTCTGCGCAGGTCAGCCTGAGTGCACAGCTGTTATTGACCACCACCGATCAATCACTGATCGAAATCTAGCCCGAGACGCTTTAGCTTGTATTGATCCTTTTTGAGAGGCTGCACATGTGGGTCATTTGATGCTGTCTGTTATGTACTGACAGTGGACACTGAAACTGATCCTCTGCTGTGACAGTCTGGCCTGTAAATCAGAAGGTGTCCTCCAGGTTGACACAGTGCATCAGTGCTGGGCTGAGCTAATTCATCTTTACACTAGTGGTCCATGATATGAACAAAAAATGTTATGCGTTTATGGGTATCACGATATAAATGTGAAGTGCATTAAATTAAGATCCCAAAAAGTTTTTTTCAGGAATTGGCTTGGCTGGACAAATTTTTTTCCAGGCTTAGTTGTAGTTTGGTGTGTGCATTTACTGTGGACCTCTACCTTACACTACCTTATTGTACTTCGCTCTGCCTCCAGCCTAGTTATGTCACGTGAGCAAAGCCTGTAGCATGAAGAGCTCCCTCTGTTGCTGCACACAAGTAATGCAGTTTAAGTTTGCTTAAGATATTAGTCTAGATGTTTTCGCAGCTGTTTTGTTGTGTTTTTTTTGTGAACTCATGGTTTCTTATAAAATGTGAGAGGAATGTCTGGATGTGATTTCTGCCAGAATTGCTTTTAGGTTCACATAGACAATTCTAGCCAGGTGCACTGTCAGCTGTAGGTAGTAATGGCTTTTATAACATATTCCGGGAACTCATGTGACACGACTGTGCATTGTGAAATGTTAAATGCCGCCATAACTTCAGAATTGAAATGTCCCTTTATTCTGGCACTCGACTCTGATAATTCACATCATCTTGCCATGATCAGGATGGCCAGTGGTCAACCTCACAGCTAATACAGTTGTGTGCATTTCCAAGCCTGTTTTGTTTAAGTTGTTTCCATTTTCAGGCAGTTGCTAGGCCCTATGTCTAGTTTAACACATCTGGGTTGCTTTGTTGTTGCTAGGTGGTTGCTGGGATGTCCCAGGTGGTTGCTATGGTGTGGCTAAGTGGTTGCTTCAGTGTTACTAAAGCAAACCACAAGAACATCTTCCCTCTGAGAACAGAAAACTCCACTGTAAAAACAAAGGTGTCACAGCATTGATTGACTTGCTTTACCAGTCAAGTTGCATCACTGTTGTTTGGTTTTGAGTTGACTGTTTTTACTCACATAACTGAACTGAAAAACTCCTCTAAATGTCACTGTATTTCCCAGTAATACAGAAGCCTCCTGTTCATTTCTCAGAAATTACTGTACTGGGTTATGTGCAGGTTTCCCCCATAACTTCACTGGGATTTCCACTGGGAGTTCACACTAAACCACTTCCCTTGTAATTACCCGTAAAAACTCTGGAATATAATCAGGAGGTAGATGGATGATCACAACCATCAAACCATGATGAACTGCTTGGATTTTTGCACCAGGAGCGGCATAAAGTTATCCAAAAGCAGAGTGTAAGATTGGTGGAGGAGAACGTGCCTAGATGCACGAAAACTGTGATTAAAAACCAGGGTTATTCCACCAAATATTGATTATGAACTTGTTTTCTTTGCATTATTTGAGGTCTGAAAGCTCTCCACCTTTTTTATTTCAGCCATTTCTCATTTTCTGCAAATAAATGCTCAAAATGACAATATTTTTAATTGGAAGTAATGTCCATAGTTTGTAGACTAAAACAACAATAGCAAAATCAGAGAAACTGATTTAGAAACTGATGTGGTCTCTTAATTTTTTTCAGAGCTGTATTGTCCCGGAAAGTATTGCAGTAAATTATGTTAATGTCCTTAAAGAATATTTTATGGCACTGGTTTAATGCTAATATGATAGCCATAATAATGCAACCACCCTTGTAAAGAGCTGTCACAGATTTTTTTTTATCAAGAATATTCAGACAGTAATCGGCATGTAAAAAATTCTTAAATATTTTAAACATTATTAATGGTAAATCTGTGTTTGTAAAGAAAGTCTGTGTATCAGCCAGTAAACAATAAACGTCTCCTTATACTAAAGAAAAACAATAAGCAATACTAAGGCAATATTGTGGCCACAATAAGCTGTTACTATCTGTTAATACCAGACCAGAAATACCCTGATCCATATTCTCTTCTATAAACTGTTTTCAGATTTGAAACTGGTTTAGATACCAAACATGTCTTGTAGGATTGACTGAATATGAATAAGCTGCAGTCTGTGTGGTAAATTTCTAGGTTTGTAGATGTCATGTTTTGCAGAAGGAACCAAACTAAGAAATACTTTGTATTGCTAGAGAAAACCACATGACAGACTCACACACACAAGCATATGGATGTTTGTTCAGAGGAGACCAGAGGAAGTCACGACTGTAAGCTAGAGTCATGCCATGCTGTGGATGCCCACTGGCATTAAACCAGCACACACACACACACACACACACACACACACACACTCATTTTGTACACATGCACAACGCCTGAATTTAGTGAAATTGCCTATATTTAAAGTGGCAGTCTGTATTATTTGTTTCTAAACTGAAAGAAGAAGTATTTCTGAGTGGAGAAGGGATGGGTTGGGTTGGGTAGTCGAGTTTAACGCCACATCAGCTCGTCGGCTATTTCGCAGCAGGAAAGGTACTGTCTAATCACAAGGTTCTACGATCTAAGCCATCGCAAGGCAGACAGACACACAGACACATTCACTCACACACTCACACCTAAGGGGCAATTTCAATCAAGTTCCAATTAGCCTGAACGTGCCGTCTTTGGACTGTGGGAGGAAACCGGAGAACCCGGAGGAAACCCACGCAGACACGGGGAGAACGTGCAAACTCCACACAGAAAGACCCGGGTCGCCCCAGCCGGGAATCGAACCCAGGCCGTCTTGCTGTGAGGCGGAAGTGCTACCCACTGCGCCACCGTGCCGCCCGGCAGTGGAGAAGGGATAAAATATTGTGTTAATGGTACCAGTGTGCTGGAACGACCAACCCTGCTTAGCCTGATATATTCATTCTAAAAACTGGGGTGTAGTTAAAGTGACTGAACATAACCTGAAATCAGATTCATTAGCACTGAATCCCAAAACTTACGGACATCAGCTTTAGCCCTATAGTTTTAGGTTTTATCTGGGTTAACCATAATTAGTGTTTAAGAGGATCCTAAGAACACACAGGTGCCCACTGTGGTTCAGATATTGTGGTCTTTGAGTATGCCTAATGGCTGGTGATTGTAATGCCGGAACAACTACATTCAGGGTTTATAAAGGTTTTAAAAATTATTTAATGTTTGGGCAAATCCATCACATCAGCAGGTGCTGGCCAGCGCTTTAGTACAAAATTGCTAAAGCACAAAGCAGCTATTGTTTATAATGTAGCCACTCTTCTAAATAATAATGCTAATTTCTGCTAGCCCTGTAAAGTGGATTTGCTTTTCATGTTAGCATCATGCTAATGTCGGTAAAAACAAATACTGAAGCTCTTCAAATTAACGACAGATAAAAGTTAGTTTAAGTATTTTTTTACTTTGAACTTTTGTAAAAAATTAACAAAGTTTAAGGACCCTGTTAGCTTAGCTTAGCATAGCATTCCTCACAGAATTTTACACGTTTTGGTTCATCTGTTTGGAGCAGTAGTTTTAGATAGTTGGGAAACACAGCTTCCTCTTTCCTCCTTATCCTCACACACATCAGGACTACGAGGTGGATGCTGAGTGTGTGTGTGTGAGAGAGAGAGAGACAGATGTGTGTGTTCAGTAGAAACACCGGAAGCCTAGCTGCAATATTATGGGATGATACTTTGGAGATGTGATAAGAAATCACTGGCAACATCTGCTCAGACACACACAAGCGCACACACGCGCACACACACACACACACACAATGATAAATGCACAGAAACACAGTTAAGGTGATGAAGACACACACACACACTGACACTCCTTGACGAATAAACACTCCCATCATGCTGTGTTCCATTTACTTTACTGCCAGAACAGCTGCTGCACTTCACCTCCCCCTATCTGTCTGTATTCTGTCCATCATCTGTCTCTCTCTGTTCGATTTGTTCTGTCCATCCATCTATCAGTCCTTCTTCTCAGTGCTTTCTCTCTTATCTTACTCATAACTTTTTGACATATTCTCCCCTTCCTCTCTCTCTTTCTGTGTTGCCTTATATCTTTGTCTATATTCTTTTCTCTCTCATTTCTCTCTTTGTATTCTCTCACTTTCTCGCTCCACTTCTCCTTCTTTGCCCTTTATTTGTAGATGGTTCTACATGCAACCTAAATACAGCACCATGGGGATTCTGTGCCAGCCCCTTAGTGCACTCCTCCTCTCTGTTCTCTCGTTCTGTTCTCTTTGTTCTCCAGTGCTTATGTCTCAGATCTTGCAAACAACTCCTGCTGAGTCCAGCCGAGATATATATGAATCCCTCCTGAGTCTCTCATGTTCATTCAATCTTATAAATGAATCAGTGATTCATTTCCCACCGACTGATCTGCTTGCTTTATTGTCAGAGGCCTGAATCAGAAAGGAATCAGAGGTATCACAAAAGATTTGATTCTCTGCTGATTCACAGCAGATCTAGGGGTGGTTGATTCTGTAAATGAATCTACAGGAAGTTGACTCATTGAATGAATCAGCAGGTAGTTGGTTTTCTCAGACTGAAACTGTGTTTCAACTGTGTACTAAACTCCAAAATGCTGTATTAGTTTAAATATAAGTCTGTACTGTGCATCAGGGTACACAATAAGCAAAAAGACTTAAATTCTAGATATCCCATTAGGGGAGACCTAATAGTTTCATGTAACTAGAAAGAAGTATTTGTGATATATATTTTCATTTCTTTTTACATCGAGTTTAAGGATTGTTGGAGTACATCTAGGGTTATTGTTGGGTTTGGGGTATTGTAAGGTAGTTGTATGTTTATTTTTGCATGAATCTCTTAAATGAAAATGGTCCAATCAGGGTTGTTCTACGTGTGATATCTGGGCAGATAAAATTAGCTCTCCCATTGGTTGGGTCTTCACTGGTACCACTGAAGACCCAACACTTCAGATTAACCTACAACACAACTAGGAAGTGATCATCATGATTTTGAGTGGGTGGGACCATTTTTATTTAATGCACCATCACTCCAGGGCTTCTGAAACTTCTAGACACACTATATGGACAAATGTATTGGGACACTTGCTCTTTTATTGTTTTTTCTTTGGTTATAAAGAGGGTTTAAAAACATTTTAGAGATTTGCTGTAATGATTTGTTTGCATTAGGTTACATTAGAGCATCAGTCAGGTAAGGATGATGGAAGATCATCCCCACCTTATTCACAAATCCCCAACTCTCACAAAAAGTACTGGATGGAGCACCATCATTTCCAAAAGAACAGTTCCACTGTGTTCCACAGTTCAATGCTGGGAGGTTTATAACCTTGTAATTTAAGGCTGGCATTAGGCATCCTAATGCCAATAGGTTAATGTGTAACTGCTTCATAGATTCTTACTCTGTTGACCATATTTTACTTGTACAGGGAGTAGAAAAGGTGTGTGCGTACATATACAAGTACAATGTGTGCTACTTTAAGTAGTTCATTAAGGCATTTTTACGTGTATCGTTCTCTTCTTTTCTTTGCGTCCTTCAGCATTACACCTCTTCTACGTTCTCACCCAGTTCTTCACTCTTCTGTATCACCCCTCCCCCCGACCCCAGACTTTAATCAGTCTCATACACAGGGGAGAGAGAGAGAGAGATAGATGGCGTGTAGGAAGAAGTGGAGCAGTGTGTGTGTGCTCAGGTTGGAAGGTGAACTCCAGCACCCTCGTGCTTTAGTGCTGACGTCAGTCTCCTCCTCCTACAACTCTAGTGTAGGCACACACACACACTGAATTTCTGGTACAGTTTGTAGAGAGATTAGCATTGGGCCTCTCTCAGTATTTCTGATGCACAGCCCAAATCGGAAAAAATTTGAACAGTATAGACAAAGCAAATAAACTAGATTTAATAATAGACAGAATAAAAGACAAGATATTTTGTTTCATCTGCTCAACTTTATTTAATATTTTTAATATATAAATATATTTCTGCTTTTCAGCCCTCCAACACATTTTATAAAAAATAGGACGGTAAAGCATTTGCCACTTTTTAGTGTTTCTTATCTTTCCCATGACATTTCAAAGCTGATTTAGCACTGAGGATTAGGGGTGGGCGATATGGCCCTCAAAAAATATCGCAATATTATTGACTATAAAATTACATCGCAATGGTATTTTTGCGATAACGATACTGTTGGGGATATAACAAAACACCAAATAAAAAAAAAGTATTTCAAGAATACACTACTGAAACAAAATTAAAATTTAATTTTAAAGCTCAATACAACGTGATATGGCATACCCCTAACTCAGATATAAAAAAAAAGAAAAAAGAATTTTGAAACAGAAGTCAATGATTCATAATGTCATGATACTAATGATACTCCAAACATCTCCATATATCAAGGACTGTAGTAAAATAAATAAAACTGGACAGATAAAATCTGTCTCTACTAGATATATAATAGGAAATGAGAACAGTGTGAATTTTTCTTTTGCTAAAAACAGCAAAAAAAACAGTAACCTGATGTGATAATTGGAGTATAATATTGATCACGATATTCAAAAATGTTATAATTGCGATATAATTGGATACAATGCGATATGGCAAACCCCTACTGAGGATACCAAGCAATATGTTTGAAGTGTTTCAGGTGTTTTTGTCCCATGTTTCTACATGCTCATTATGTGCAGCAGTACTGGGTCATCAGTGTTGTTGCAGCTTTCATTTCAGTGTTCTCCATACATTCTCAATTGATCAGGATGCAGATCTAGATGCAGGCTGGCCATTTCAGTCCCTATACCCTCTTTATTCACAGCCATGCATTTGCCTTTGTAAGATGTGCAGTATGTGGTTTTGCACTGTCTTGAAAAAAAATTCATCCCTTGAAAAGCTGTCAGTGCTAGGGCAACATAAAATGGGCAACCACATACCATGACAGACCCTGGCACTTGTCTTGGCACTGTCTGGATGTTCCATTTAATCTTTGCTCTGAAGCACACAACGTCCATTTTACTTCTAAGTAAAATATCCTGAGTATTGATTCATCCGACCACAAAACACTTTTCCTCTGTTTAATGACCCAAGTAGATGCTACTTCTTTTTAAACATTTCAGTAATGCATTTCTTTCATAATGCATTTGGAGATCCTCTGCAACCCCACAGTCTATATGATCAGTACAGCAGGTGCATAAACTGTGACCTGACATAGTTTCACCTTTCTTACTCAAGTCACTGACATTTGTAATGTATGGCAAACATTTATTATTATAGAGTTTCAGCATCAGAGACCTCATTTGCTGATTGAACCATGGATATAAACAGGTCATGTAGCCTGTCTGTTCTCTGGAAGTATAAATTAGCTTCTCTCTCTCTCTGATTCACTCTCTTTCTCAGCCTCTCAGTGAAACTAAGCTGCAGGAAGGAAGTGCTATGCAGGATATGACATCATCATGTCCGGATCTAGTGCAACACTGTCGTGAATCTGTAGAGAATCAGTTGCAATATTTTTTCATCCCTACACTCCCGTTTCATTTTTACAACAGAAACAGAAACTCCTCCTAACATGACCCCCTACTAACATTACCGCACACTCCTGACAGTCTGTTCAGGCTTATTAGTCAGCTATTAACCTGAAGGCTTACTGCACACTGTCTATTTCTGCAGTAAAATACACTCAAAGAGGTGCTATTAATACACTACAGATGGTGATACACCATGAGACTCCGGCATTGTGCCAGGTTCTCATGGTGTACCACCAGCTCTGATGTATTATGTGATGGCAATACTTTTTATTAGGCTGTCAATATTTATGACAAGCCTTGTCGACGATGATGACTCATTGATTAATGTTTAATTACATTACTGCTTCCATTTAATAGTCTGTACACTTGTGGCTGTAAGTAACAGGTAATTTTTTTTTCTTTTTCTGTAATTTTTCCCATTTTCTCCCCAATTTACACAGCCAATTACCCAACCCACTCATTAGGACTCCCCATATCATTAGTAATGCCCCAACACACCAGGAGGGTGAAGACTAACACATGCTTCCTCCGATACATGTGAAGTCAGCCACCGCTTCTTTTCGAGCTGCTGCTGATGCAGCATTGCCGAGCAGCCAGCGCGCTCGGAGGAAAGCGCAGTGGCTCCGGTACATCAGCTCACAGACGCCCTGTGCTGCAGACATCACCCCAGGAGTGATGTGGGGAGATAGCGCCATCTTTTGCTCCCTCTGAGCGCCGGCAGCTTGATGGCAAAGCTGCATGAGCGGGGGTTCGAACCTGCCACCTCCTGCTTATAGTGGCAGTGCTTTAGATCGCTGGACCACTCGGCGCCCCCTAGTAGGGATGCACTTAAAGAGATTTTGTCTATATATACACTAATTATTAAAAAATAATTGCAATGTTAGAAATCCGAGGACAATAAATAAAATGCAGCTTAAATATTCCTGTAGATTTTATATAAGGGGTGGGGTGTTGTTTATAGTGCATCAAAAAGCATCTCACACATTTTAATAGGTCTGCTTATGTGATTAGATTGTTTTTAAGGCTTAAGATCTTGAAACATCAGCAGTATGTGGACGAGCAATGTCCTGTTGGAATATAGGACTGAAGTGGAACAATGAAGACCAAAGCATGACATCAGGCCTTCTGGATATGTGACACATGAAAACAAGCTATTGATCTTGATGCTGACACACAGATTGGTTGGTCACTCTGTCACAATTTATTGATTGTAAAACAATTAAGTGTCTACTATGAGCTTTTTAGTGAATCATGAACAGTATTTTTTGCAATACAAGGGGAACTTACAATCCTTTATTAATTGTCCCAAAAATGCCACTTTACTGATGTACAATGTTATACAGGTGTTTCAGTTTAGTTCTCCAGCAGCATTACCATTAGTGGCTATCCACGCTAAGTGCTAACTCTTTGGCCGTCCATAGGTGAGTATTACCGGCCCGTAGCCTGCTGCTAACCCTGGCTTGCACTGCTGGAGCCGCATAAGCATTACCTGCTGGAAATCTAATCTAGCTGTTAATAAACAGAAGCGCTTTACTCAGCCAAATAAACAGTTTTCAGCAGAGAAATCTGTGACGATTAACATCCGGTGCTCGTTTGACTTGTCTGACTCGTCTGAAATGTTTTTTTATTACACTTTTGTTTACTTAATTTAGCTTAGCTTTACAGGTAGGAAAACATGGCAACACACCTACAAAAAATGCACCTTATAATCCGGTGTGCCTTATATATGAAAATAGACATTCATTGATAATGCGCCTTATAATCTGGTGTGCCTTATAATGCAAAAAATATGGTAGCTTATTCCATTCTGAAATGTGTTTTTTTTAACATTACATTAGACTATTGAATATAACAAAAATAAAGAGTATATATAATGTAAGACATTAGTCTTTAAACTACATACTTATAGGAGGGAGCTTTTTCTCGTTGCTGTTCATTTCAAATTGCACAGGAAGCATTATTCTCAGTGGTAGTAAATCTGTTAAATCTGCTTCTAATATATTTAATTAGGTATATTTATTATTAAATAAGTGCTTTATTCACACCGGTCTGATGAATGTAATGATTTATACCTGCACTCCCAGGTACGCTGCCCCCCTACAGTACGCTGCCCCCCTACACTCCTGCTAACTGCTAACTGTGAATAATTGAGTAAGTGGTGTGAATCTATTCTGTGCATTCTGTTATTATTAGACAGAGATACTCGAGTGTGGCCTCTGAGATTAGGAGGTTAACTGGCTCATTGAGAAATTGAGAAATCTGATTTTGGTGAAATGCTTCTCCATTTCCTGTACACTCATCCACTCCTGAACCCTTCCACTGCTGTGTGGTGGATGCAGGCATCACTGGTGTAATAGTGCACTCCCTCTGGCATTCAGAGCACTGATTAAGTTAATAAAAAACAGGAAATAAAATAACAGCACTCTCTAATGTTGGATTATGCTATTACTGTACAGGGGCAAGCCCCAGTGACCCCCGACCCTCACAAGCTCTGTTAAAACATACTGTGTATCTGCTTAGCTAAGTGTGCCATATGTGAAGCATGAAGACAGGAAATAGCTAAATGAAATCATCCTTAATACAATTTGGTTTGCTAGATGAAAAAAACATAGACCAGGACTGTTATTTATAGTAATATACAGTTCCGGGCAGACACAGTATAGATTTGAATTGTTTTTCCAGCGGTATTAAAATTTTGAAATATTATTTAACATAATAACATACATAGCAAATGAATATGTTTTGCTGAGAACAGAAATTTGAACACACAGAATACACAGAATACACACAGAATAATTAAATTAATTTATTTGTAAGTTATATTACATTGTTTCCTCTAACATTAGGATTTTCTCATCAGTTTCCCCATTCTCCCTTGTACAAAAAGTTTTAATTTCAGTTAGTCTGTCTGAGAAATATACAGCTCTGGAAAAAAAATGAGACCACTTTAGTTTCTGAATCAGTTTCTCTGATTTTGCTATTTATATGTATATGTTTGAGTAAAATGAACATGGTTGTTTTATTCTATAAAATACAAACAACATTTCTCTCAATTTCCAAATAGCAACATTGTCGTTTTGAGCATTTATTTGCAGAAAATGAGAAATGGCTGAAATAACAAAAAAGATTCAGAGCTTTCAGACCTCAAATAATGCAAAGAAAACAAGTTAATTTTCATAAAGTTTTGAGAGTTCAAAAATCAGTATTTGGTGGAGTAACCCTGGTTTTTAATCACATTTTTCACGCATCCTGGCATGTTCTCCTCCACCAGTCTTACACACTGCTTTTGGATAACTTTATACCTGCAATCCTGCTGCAAATATTCAAGCAGTTCAGTTTGGTTCCATGGCTTGTGATCATCCATCTTCCTCTTGATTATATTCCAGAGGTTTTCAAGTTGGTAAAGTCAAAGAAACTCATCATTTTTTTGTATTTTTATTTTTTTTCCAGAGCTGTGTCAGCAGTGGGTGCATGATAAAGTAGCTGAATACAGACATTAGAAGGGGTGTCCACAAACTATTGGGCATATATATATAGTGTAGATTAAGGCTTTAGAGCAGGGCGGCTGTGGGGTTTGCAAACAAATGAATGGGTGGTTAGTCTTCCTCCTGATCCTGTTGCTCTCTGTGTTCTTCTGTGTGTGTGTGTGTGTGCAGTGTGTGCAGTGTGTGTGTGTGTGTGTGCATGTGTGTTTAGTGTGTGTATGTGGCTGTTTGCTGTGTGAGACACACTGAATTATAGGTTTATATGGGCAGTTCTAAGCTGATCGTCGGCAGTAAAGAATGCAATAATGGAGCTAAACACCAGTTTTGTTGTTCAGTAACAACAGCAGCCGAAATGAACAACTTTGGACTGATGACATCATCCACCGGCCCTGTGATCCAGTGGCTATTCGTCATGACATCACTGCTAAGGAATGTGCTCAGTCTTGGTCTTTCATTCAGCAGTAGTGAGGTTGTTTACAGTAATGGATAGGTGCTGGTGGGTGTGTATGTGTGTGTGAGTGTGAGTGGATGTTTTTAATGGGTTTCCAGTTGACAGCTATAGGAAGAGGAATGTTAATAACTGTGTGTATAGACACGTCTCACACACACATACTTATGGTGATTGGCGACAGTCCAAGTTCAGTCTTAGTTATCCATGTTTGCCCAGCGTATCCTGTTCTAAACTAAAGAGGCAGACACCAGATACTGAACATGTCTTGGCTGATCGACTGAATCTGAGGTCAGTGATCCGATACACCAGCTCACAGACGCCTCGTACTGCGGACATCACCCTTTGGATTGATGTGGGGAGAGAGCGCAATCGACCCACCCAGAGAGAGCAAGGCCAGTTGTGCTACCTTAGGGCTCCAGCAGCTGATGGCAAGCTACATGAACAGGATTCGAACCGACGATCTCTTGATCATAGTGAAAGCACTTTGCCCGCTGGACCACTGGGAGTCCCTTGTGATCTGATATTGGCCGACACCCATAATTAAGTTCCTTGGATCTGAACGATATTATGTAATACTCAGTGTTGAGGTACTCCGGTGAAAATGTGAATTATCAATAGTCAGTATTAAGGATAATTACTTGGATAAGATCAACATCGACTGATACTTGGATTAGTTTGGTATCTGCGGATACTCAATATTTAAGTGCTCAAATTAGATTGGCAGATATTTTCAGATCTTCAGTTGCAGGTCTATTTTGGTGTTTGTGTGTGTGTGTGTGCGCTTCAAGTTCATTGAGTTAATAATGAGGATATTGTACCTTTAGTTTGTCCAGACTGACTTGGAAATGTGAATTATTTGCATAAGAAAACAGTTAAGCAAGAAAGCAAGCACTGTGTGTGTGTGTGTTCGTGTCCGAGGCTCAACTAAAAATGCGGCTATTCAGAGAGGAAGCCAAGTGTGGCGAAACATGTGATTGTTTCACAGAGAGAGAGAGCGAGAAAGAGAGGGCGAGAGACACAGAGAGAGAACTCATTTCATAAGTTCTGAGTATTTAGAAGTCTGAACAGTGCAGCCAGTCAGACGTGATTATCTACGGGGCCTAACGCCCGGAGCGCTCTCAGACTGCCATTCTGCTCATTTATTCCTCTCTTTATTCCCTTCTTCTCGCCTTTATCCGTTCCTTTTCCCTGTTTTTCTGAAAGGAGAACCCCCTGCGGGTCGGAGAGATCATCTGGGCGCTGTTGTATCATGTGAGAATGACTCCAGTTATGGTTTAATAAAAGAAAAACATGGCCTCTGAAACAGCTTACAAGACCTTTAACCTCAGCCCTCGTACAGATATACTCACACTAGTCCGGCCTACAGAGAGAGAGGCCTGCTACCCCAGCGTTTCTCTGTCATCTGAAATAAAGAGCATTATAAGTGAGATTTCCCCTGTTGCTAAAGGAAGAGGCTTTGCTTTAGATTTTTGAACATTGCTATGAGGAGGATCTGAATGCACTGCATTTAGCCTCACAAGTAAGTGAGAAACATCAGTAGGTTAGGTTCTGATGTTGAATAATTAGATTTGCCTCTCCACCTCAATAGTGGAGTGTTTAACACCCCAAGCTCAGCATTGAGGACGATGACCTTAGAGTCTGGACTGCTCCAGAATATCTCATAATAACATTTTTTGATTTTTTGAAATAGTTGACTCTCTAAGAAATCGCATATTTTCTTAAAGCTTCAACTTATTATCTTACAATAAGAATTTTTGACTCAGTAATTTGAAATAAAGACAGAATCTTAGCATAATGGCCTATATGTTCAATATTTGTTTACTTGATCTTGAAACGTGATTTAGAATTCATCAGTATTCAGTATTAACTCTTAACCCACATCTTTGACTTAGAATCCCTCAATAATAAAATTTCTTGTATTTCAAATTTCATGTTAACACTGAAACTCACATTTACTTAAAGAGTATTGAGTATTAGAAAATTGAGTAATACTCTCACAGTAATGACTTGTTTCCACACAATAACTCATTCTATGAAACTAACCGTGGCTGGATAGCGCTGCTAACTGCAGCTGACCATGCTGCTAAACGGGGCTGGCTAGCACTGCTAACTGGGGCTGGCTAGCACTGGTAACCGCAGCTAGCTATGCTGCTAACTGCAGCTAGCACTCACCCTTGGACAAAATACTGGAAATCTAAGCTTACTGTAAATAAACGGAATCACTTTTCTCACCCAAATAAATGGTTTACAGGATTAATATTCAGCGCTCATTTGACTTTAAAAGAAAATGTTTTTTTTAAGAATTACAGTTATGTTTACTTAGGCGCTTCCCCCCGCTTCCCCATTAGAAGGGAAACATAGCAGCACCCTTGCTCACTTCTTTGCAGGCATTCTTACTAGTGTCGCTTAATGCGCTTTATAATCCGGTGCGTCTTATGTATAAAAATAGACCAGATAATAGATGTTCATTGATATTGCGCTTTAAAATCAGGTGCGCCATATAGTGTGAAAAATACGGTACATATACTCAAAAGTTTGACTCATTTGCTCAAACATTTGATTTAGTATCTTACTATAAAAAAGAATCATCATCAGTATCATAAGTTTCGATTAGTTATGTGACTCTATATTTATGTATATGACTCTATTTTTATTTACGTGACTATTTTATCTTAAAATATGATTAATTTACCCAAAATGTGCCTCAAACTCTCACAGTAACGACTAATTATCAAAAATTATGTTTTGACTTGAATTTGAATTTGATCACTCTTGCAACAGCAACAGGTGTAAAGCAGGTCTGTGACTAGAACCTTGGCGGTACTGAAAGTAAAGGCCACAGCTTTCAGACCCATTAACCCCGATGTTGTTACACAGCTGCTGTAATGCTGAATGCTAATGATTGGGAAGTTGGTGTACATGCTGGGAGGTGTAGGTCACTTGCCTCAGACTCGGCCGCTCAGGCGTGTGACTGCGGCGTGGTGTTGTGAAAGTGCGTTGTTCAGTTCTGTTCAGAATCAGGAAACAGGACAACAAAAAGGGCCTTCATGAAGCAGCAGATAACCTTTTAGAGTGGCCTGCACCTATATGTGTGTGTGTGTGTGCGTGTGTGAGTCCTACAAGAGAACCTTAAGTGGTGAATTGGATCTGGAAGTGGGAGTAGGGCGAGGCTGATGTGCTCACACACACACACACACACACACACACAGACACACTCAAAGCCTAAACACACTTTGATACCGGCAAGCGGGTGGAGAGTTGGACAGGCTGAGAGACAGTCCTCAGCTGTTGGAGAGTGTGTGTTGTTCTCGGGTGACCGTGGCTAAAACTGTATGACTGCAGTAACGGTTAGCAATTAGCTGTCATGGATTTGGGAAAACCGGACACACTGGTGAAGGAGCAACAGCTGAAGGTGAGCTTAAGACTTCTGTTGCTGGACTGTAACACATCTGTAATACATGTGTATAAGACTTTAGCATGTCTGTTTTTAAGGTGGTGGTGAAGTAGAGGTACAGTACAGATGTAATTGTTTAAAAGAAGACTTTAGAAGTTCAGTTTTGTCCAGCCTTGATTCTGAAGATCTGCATTCCTGTAGACTGCTAATGTTGATAGGTACTGTTTTGTTAATTTATAAAGAAACATGTACAGCAATGTTCATATTCATATTTAAGTTTTAAGAGTTCAGAAATCAATACTTTTTGGAATAACCCTGAGTTTTCATGCATCTTGGCATGTTCTCCTCCACCAGTCTTACACACTTCTTTTGGATAACTTTATACCACTCCTGGTGCAAAAATTCAACAGGTCAACTTGGTTTCATGGCTTGTGATCATTCATCTTCCTCTTGATTATACTCCAGAGGTTTTTAAATTTGGTAAATTCTAAGAAACTCGTCATTTTTAAGTGGTCTCTTATTTCTTTCCAAAGCTGTATAGATGAGCAGCAGCTGAATTTAAACTATGTATTATTAACAAGGAAGGGTAACAGTATGTGTTATTTTACAGTTTTGTTGTATATTTAGTTGTACAGAAAATATGCATTAGCTTAGGTGCAAAGGCCACTGAAAGCTCAAGCTGGTAGGCGCCTGACTATGGCGAGTGCATAGAGCGCACTAGTGATAGAAGAGCTTCCTCTTTGTGCACAAATGTACATTTTACTGCTTAACACTCTACAGGTCACACTGACATCATGGGGCCTGAATGTCTGAAGAGTTTCTGATATTCTGGTCTTTTTTACCATCTTATTTCAAATCATGAAATTGTGGTGGATCAGAACAGAAGGATCCACAGATATGCTGCAGAACCAAACATTTATGATCATGGAAAGTAACCAATTGCTTCTGCAATGGAAAAGAGGCTAATCTGTAACTTGCACAATGTCCTCTGGAAGGTTGCTTTTATTCCATTTGTTTTGCTTTTTTTTCTGCATCTTTCCTGACCTCACAGCATTGAGTGAACTTCGCACAGTGGAGGGATGGGCAGGAACATCTGTAGATGTTCTCTGAGCTGTTTATCTGATGCTGAAGTTTGGTGGTCCACCACATCTTACACAGTTGTTAGTGCTTCCAATTTTTTAAAGTCATGTGGAACTGTTGGGTTTAAACTGTAGTATAAACCAAATGGTGATGAATAAATACCAATACTCCTCTACTACACTGTATGTAGAGTGTATATAGAGTGTGTTTATTAGGGAAATGAGTCTGAGCTTCTGTCCAACTGTGAGGTGGACGTTCTGGGATGGAGAGTGGAGAGTTTGAAGCACACTGTGAGGTTGTGTGTTGGGTTGTTTTGTATCCAGCAGGTAAAACAGATAAAAGATTTCACGCTGTCTTCAGTGGGATCTGCAAATAGACCCGACTGAGGAACACTCCCACTCACACGGACATACTGTACTGCACCCAGCCCAGGTCATCCGTCTCTGGAATGACAATCATACACACATGCTGCTGGCAGGAGCTGACCCAAGGTTGAAACTGGAGCTGATGTGTTTCCTGCTGGATGGTTGTGTGTGTGTGTGGGGTGGGTGGGTGTATTGTGAATTTGTGGGTGGGGAAAGTCCTAGGATGAGAGGTGAGGGTGGTGGACGGTCAAAAAGAGCAGAATGTGTGTGTCAGGTGTTGCCAATAAATGAAAAACACAGAGAGTGTTACAATCACAGAGTGTTCAACAGATCAGGGATGATGATGTGACTACAGAATTTGGTCGTTTTTACAGTTGTGTTCCCACAATGCATAGTTTCCCCTATGGGAGAAGTGACCCATGTTTAAGAGGAAGTGCTTACCTGAGCTGTAATGTGGTAGCATGATCAGATATTCACACAGACAGTGTGGTTCCAGAGATCAGTATCATGGTGGACGCTGGTGGTAGATGTAGCTGTAGTTGCTCTTCTGCTAACTGGCTGTTTCGTTTACTGGAGACGGAACTAAAACTAAAATGGGTGGTTAAACAGCCTCCAGATTATTAATGAGTGGAGTTTCATTCATTAAAAAATACAATTTAATTCAATTCAGTTTAGTTCAAATTAGATATACATGTTTAGTCTGAATCAGACATAATTATTCAGATCAGATCATATATACTTATTTACTTCAGGTCAGGTCAGGTTTACTTCATATGTGTTCGTTTAAATACAATGTACTTTGATCAGATAGCAGATAAACATTAATTAGTTATTCTCAGTTAAATTTTAAATCAGATCAGATATAGTCAGATCAGAAAGACACTGTTTAGATAGGTAGGTACAATGTTATCAGGTCAGATATATTCAGATCATATCAGGTAATATCAGCTCAGATCAGATAGACACTGTTCAGATAACATTTACTAATTTCAGATCAGTTATACTCAAATCAGATCAGGTAAAATCAGCTGCAGAACAGAAATACTTAGATCAGATCAGGTTAGATTTTAGATTAGAACAGAAATAACCAGATCAGGTAAAATCAGCTCAGATCATGTAAAGTCAGATCAGAACAGAAATAATCAGATCAGGTAAAATCAGCTCCGAACAGAAATAATCAGATCAGGTAAAATCAGCTCAGAACAGAAATATTCAGCTCAGATCAGGTTAAATCAGATCAGATATACTCAGATCAGATCAGGTAAAATCAGGTCAGATCAGATATACTCAGATCAGATAAGGCCAATTTAGTTCAAGTATACACTGTGCAGATAAAGTAAACTCAATTCAAACCAGATATACTCAGATCACAACCAATATACTCAGATAAGATAAAATCAGCTCAGATCTGGTTACATAGTTCAGGTCAGATCTGTATTTAGATCAGACCCAATGCACTTAAACACAGAACTGTTAAAATTTGTTCAGATCTCATGTAGTTAAATCAAATCAGATATACCCATTTTAGAAGTGGTATATTTAGTTCGGTTTAGATCTACTCAGTTCAGATCAGGTATAACTAGATCAGCTATCAGCTATCAGAGTTGAGCATCAGTGAGGTTTGGTAATGATGTGGAATGGTTACTTCTGTCTCATCCCAAACGTTTCCACTGTAACCCTGTACCAATGGATGCATGAAAAGTAGCAGAGTGCACTAATTAGAAGGGTGTCTGGATATTTTTGGACAATGAAATCTTGCGTTTGCTACATAATACACTACATGAATACACTTGTCTCTAACTTACATACCACATGGTGAGCTGGACCTTCTGTCTGTGTGTTAATGACCGTCTACTTCCTCTTTAATCTCTGAAAATCTGTGTATGTGTGTGTGTGTGATTTGCAGGTTTTACATTACAGGTAAAACAGATTACAGTCATTTGTGTTTGAACACAGGCTGCTGTTTTATGGCCTTAAATCAGAAGTAGCCGGCTTGACTCCTTTAAACACACATTAAATCCACACTGAACACACACACACACGTTTGCATACATGCACGCGCACACACAAACAAGCTCTGAGAATAAAAAATACTTAAAGTTTTATTTAATACAACTGTCAGGATTGTTGTGTTTAAATTTTTCAAGTATTGTAGTTATAAGCGTATGCTGTGTTTGATTTACCTCGGAAGTTGGATGTTGTTGCGGAGCTGGGAATGAAGGAATGATGTCACCCCCGTTCCAGTTGAGTGTTCCAGTTAAACATTCTGATAAATTGTACACAATTTCCAAACATTCCTGAAAAAGTTGGCTAAGAACTTTGGAGTTTACCAAATTTGGCAGTCTTTTTAGATGTTTTTAATGACTTATCCTAGCAAAATATGTCTTACTTTTTATTTCCCAGCTTAGCATTGTTAGTATTGATAGCATTAGCAAATTGGAGATTATTGTGTGTACTTATGTGTCTGATTTAATGAGACCAAATATATAGAAGTGCTAATAAACTGTGTAATACTACTGCTTTTTTACTGCCATCCTGGATTCTGAACTTGAAAGTTGGTGAGGCTATCCAGATGTTCTGACAAATTCTGACAAATGGAAAACATCATAATATTAAGTTTTGGGAAGAAACAAAAAAGGTTATATATCAGTGCTGGGTGGTATGACCAAAAATGTATATCACAGTACTTTTCAAGATTCTGGTGGTTTCACGGTTTATCACAGTATTTTTATTATTTTATTTCATTTTTATTTTTGTGTATGACTGGGCTTTTATATAGCTTTGTGACTTTTTGTACTGTTAGGAGTACATCAATTATAAAACACTAAGGCTTTAAATTAAGGCATTGATTACTATAGGGTTTACTTTGTCACACAATATATGAAGGAATCAGACTTCTTTAGCAGAAAAACAGCTGAAGACTGTAAACAACAGACCTTAAAAAGAGATACACACAACTTTAACATGGCTTCCGTTACAAAACTAAGTATTTTAAGTAGTTTAAGCCATTCATCGTTGAATCTATTAGGCATTACAGTGTTAAAATCAGCCACAATTTTCAAAATCTTTCTTCAGTTAACAAATAAATTCAGTTCAATGTGCATTACATTTACTTTAAGCTACAGTATTAATATAATTAAACAGGGCTTGTTACTTCTCACCTCGTATCCTCAAGTTTTAGTGACTTTTATCACTTGATGAATAAATGATTCTGTACTCAGGACCGTTTCTGGGCTTGTCTGTGGAATAAAGTACTGTTATCAGGCAGGATGGAGAGAGGGACAAGTCTTTAGGCTCCATAGAGCTGAGTTACTTTCAACTCTAGTGTGTAAGTTTACTATGCTAACTGGCTGGTGTTAGCTAGCGAGCTGTCCCAGCGTGCTTCTTTGGCAGTGCTGTTCTACACAGCGCTCCGCGGCGCCTCTAGTGGTATGGCGGTATGAGAATAATGCAGTTCTAATTTCCTCTACAATATACTGTATGGACCATAGACTTTATATAGCTGGACAGAGCATCGTTTCTTAAAAGTGAAGCCACCACAGGTCGGGCGCCCCCTGCTGTTCGGCTGCAGAAAGCTGTGTAACCCCACCCATCCCCATAGGTTTCAATGGCAAAACAGACAACTTTCAATCACGTTTTTTTCTAATATACTGTAATTCTACCTCCATTATTTAAATGCAACAGCTAGTGTAACCTCTGCTTATATTGTCAAATTTTTATATCCCCACAGAATTCGGTTTTTAAAACTTTATTCGGCTCTATTCAAAAAAGGTGTGGTTATGGTAAAAGGGCTGCTTATGGGCGGGACCAATAACAGACCGTCAGCTCCGCTCCGCTCCGCTCTGCAGTCTGTGACCGCGAGGCAGCCCTCAGGGGCGGGGTTATTTAAATGAGTAGGCGGTCTCTCCACAGCCTTTCTCCCTCCTCTGGTCTCTACTGCGCAGACTCTGGTCTCTGAATCGCCAAAATGGCGGAAGATTTTGGCTTCATTTTCATTGAATGAATGGGAACGGCGACACGGCGTCCATCTTTATATACAGTCTATGGTATGGACCAGTAAAACGCCCAGCACTAGTTTTATATATATATATATATATATATATATATATATATATATATATATATATATATATATATATATATATATATATATATATGTTAGTTTGAAGCTTCAAATATGTTTTAACTACAACCTAAATGATAAGTTTAAATGGCTAGCTTAGTGCTAACATACCATATAAGCTAGTACATGATGAAAATAAAATCCTCAGCCAGGGTTAGTATACAGCTATTGTTGGTAGCTGCTTTCAGATGCTCTAAGCTGATATTTTTTGGTTAAGGTGGTGGAAAACATAACGTTATATAGAAAATGAATGCAGGTCAATGCATGGTGATGCCTCTTCATACTGGTTATTTAGCTTGTTCAAGTTGGTCATGCCTGTAGACCAGCTAAACCGTTAAACTCCAGTAAAGAGACACTATGATGGTGAAGAGCTAAACTGGTTCACCAGCTTAACCAGCCTGACCAGCATAAGTTGACTAGGCTGTTATGTTTCTAGACAGCTGTGTGATGTTGAGATGTTGTCAGATTGTGTATGCTTGTGTGTGTGCATGTGGTTTGTGTGTTTAGGTCCTTGGAAATATAAGTTTACTTGTTTGGTATAAATAGCTCTGGTATTTAGCCCGGATGAGGTTTCACAGGCCATGGTGAGTTTGCGTGTGTGTGTGTGTGTGTGTGTGTGTGTGCGAGAGTGCATTTTTTTGTGCATAACAGACATCTCTGAGGTCATTAACAGTTAACACACAAACACACACACACACAGATACACATACACACTTACACACATTTTGCCCTAAAGTGTTACTGTGCTGTTGCATGGCAACAAAAGAAAAATACCAAATGAGTGTTTGTTAGTGCGGCTTGCTCTCGCGAGCGAATGCAATAAAATGTTGAACTAAATATGGCTGAATGTCTCATGTGAGAGTCAGCAGGAAACAGTGCTGACTAATATGTAATTTAAGATGTGAGAGATGTTATTTTTGATTATAATTTCTATGATGTATTATTAAATTATTTGTAAAGCGACAGTAGATAGTGATAGATTTTTTCTTCTAAATTGAAAGCAGTAGTATTTCTGAGTAGTTTTCTCACGATACCAAAATTATTACTTTTAATTCTTTAAACAGTCTGCTTCACTGTTTGGAGGTGTTGCTCCTTTGATCTGTGTGTAAAACATCTTTTGCAGATCGGATGTGTCCAAAAGCTTGCCCGATATCAGCTAGCAGCTGTGCCTCGTGTTCTCTGTTGACTCACAGAATATGCTGCCCTGCAGGGAGAGGGGGCAAAAGCATTTTGCACACACATTCATTTTGAATCACGTTCATACTTAGAGCACCGGTACTAAATAAATAGGGTATTGTACTTTTTTAATGACTTAATATTGAAATACTTTCCTAGTATCAGTTTTAGGACTGCATAATATTTTGATGAAAATTTGACATTGCAGTGTTTTATTTTTAAATATATATTGCGATATTAAACAATGCAAGACTTTTCATCAGTGATGAAGGGTGGAGAGGTCAGTGTAAGGCCTGTGAGAGCTCTCGCTGCCCCTCCCCTTCAAAAGACTGCTAAAAAACTTAAAAAACACAACTGTGACCTCACCAGCGCCGATCACTCAAAACCCAAGGAAAACTGCAAAACAGCTACACTCTTCCTTTTAATCGGGCATATAAATGGCCTTTTAAAAAGGTAAATAAGAGCCTTTTTCTGGGATTAAAAGTGTGATTTTGGCTGTAGCTGGAATTATCTGCGCAAAACTGTGCTGGACTGAGGTGTACTGTCCTCAGGCTGTCAGGCTTTCAGCCGCTGTGTTTACAAGCACGTGCCCAGCCATGTGGAGGCCATGTGGTTCCCTCGTGTTTGCGTTCACTCACCCTCACCATCACTCTTTTTAGGCAGCAGCCTGTCACTCACACAGACACAGAGATAGAGCTGCTCACTGAAAAAAATTTAACACTGTGTATCTACTTTTTGTGTCAAGCAGCAAAACATTACATGACTTGTTAAATTTAATTGCCTTAAGCGACATTAGGGGTGGGCAATATTATATTGTATACAATATATCGTGACACAGAAATATCGTGATATAAAAATCTATATTGTGATAATAGAGATGTTCTGTCTTAAAAGTAGTCTATTATTTACTGTAAAGCTTTAAATGTATTTATTGTATAACTGTTTTAGTTTGCAGTTTATATGCATGCACTGAATATTCTGCAATATTATTTGCTGCAATATATTATTTTATGCAATATTATTTATTTTGCCACATTATGATTATACTGTTATACTATTATACTATATTCCTGAAATTAATAAATTATTTTTCTCTTTTCCTATATCGCCAAGTATATAGTTATCGCAAAAATACCCTGAAATATCGTGATATTATTTTAGAGCCATATCGCCCACCCCTATTGCACATCATTCGATGACAATGCTTAAACAATATATAAATGGTGCACTTAGTGCACTGATCATCCTTGCAAAAACAGAAGACAGAGCTCTTCAAAGAGCACTTACTCTCTTAACACCTCTAACACACTAACTACTTCTAACCTCATTTCCTTCTTCCCCTCCTTCACTCCTCTATCCTATTATTCCCCTTTGACCTCCTTTTATCCCTATCCAAAGATGTTTTACCTTTAAACTTATTTTACATTGTACTTGACTATTGTAAGTCGCTTTGGACAAAAGCGTCTGCCAAATGTAATGTAATGTAAAAAAACAGAGTAGTCTGAGGATCTGACATTGTTTATTGTGATCATTGCAAGGGTGACCACACCACACACCAAAGAAATGAAATTACCCATCAATAAAAACCCCAATTCTACAAAACCTTTGGACAGTTGCTTTAATGCAATGTGCCAACATAAGTGTTATACCTATATCACTTTTTCCCCTTTAGTTACCAACACCTCCCTTAATTACCTTGCAGATTATTGCAGGTTCTCTGCACTGTATGTCCAAATGTTTGTGGACACCCCTTCTTATGGCATTCTTATACTTTAATTTGCAATTATTGCTTGTATCAAAAGCTTGTATAGCCCCTGTTGAGAAGTACTGGCAGTAGAATATCAATGTCTGGAGCAGATAAAAATGAACCTATTGCTACTACGCCTACTATGCTGGATGTGGATTATAGAGAGGTATTAAGCCTCCCCATACTGAGCATTCTCTGTGATGGTGCTTCATCTAATACTTTTGGGACGAGTTGGGGAATTTTTACATGGTCAATGAATACAATAAAATCCTTACAGGAATGCTCTAAAATGTATATTTGTAATTGTAGAAAGCCTCCACTAGACTGTAGAGACAATTACTCCAACAAAAGCAGTACAATCTCATTTATAATAAATTTTATTATAGAAGAAACAAAAAATAGTGAGCAGGTGTCCCAATACTTTTGCCCATGTACTTTATCTGAGCAAACAAGTCTATAAAAATAATCAGCCCTGCTTATCTCCTACTTACCTAACTGTATTTAGATATGATTTGGTATATGGATAAGATGCTCATACTATGGTTTGTAATCACGTGAGGAACATATTAACGTGCCCCGGCCTTCTCTTCCATATTCTGACTTCCTGTCGGCACTCTCACAGTGTGTATAACTTCCTCTATGTTGCAGTTCTGGGGTTTTGCTGTGACTACCGTTGCAAAGCTCTAGCCAGTGATTCTATAGCAACCTGCCCAACCTCCCAGTAGATTTGGAGTAGCTGTAGAAACTGTGGTGCAAATTTACACGTGTTCCTGTATGGCAACCAAACCACACTGTTTGACTGTGCTGACTGTAGCTATGCTAACGCTAACCCTGAAACTGGTGACAGTTGGCCGGGATGTTCTCAGAATCCCGAGCCTGTTCAAAAAAATGACTTTTGAACATTTAATTGAAGACTATTGATAATTTTGAATGGTTTTTCATTCATTTTTCAAATTAATCATTGCATGTTGCACATCAGGGTGGACAATTTTGGGGAAAAATGAACATTTTGTGTAAATGTGAATGCAGATATGTTGCATTGTTCAAAATGAGGTTATTTTTCAAACATACATTTAATTTTTCTATTTTGCTATTTTACCATGACTACACAGTACACAGTAGTGCTTGGCGATATTGAAAAAAAAAAGATATGGATATTCTTCAAATACATCAGTGATTCTCTTTTTTTTTTGTTAACAGACAGCACCATTTAAAGCAATGCACAAGATATTGTTTCCTTTACATTTAATTTCCAAATAGTAAGCAGCTCTTTTTAAACATGTTGCAAACATAAAAGTGTAAAATATGAAAATCACTTCCACAAGGGATTTCTTTACAGGTTTCTGACAGAAACACAAGCCTATCCATTGAGATTCCCTCTGGCAGCTTCTACATGTAAAGATGTACAATCTCGGTTATCGCATTAAAAAAATCCTATTAATCAAATTAATTTGATTAACCTCCCAGCACTAGTAGACAGTTTAAAGAGCCATTAAACCCTAAACCATATTTTTTCATTTATAGCTGAAATGTGTTCCTTGAAGTAATGAAACATATCAGTCGGCTTACATTTTTCATAACCTTTAAAAAACAATTTTATTGTGGTACTTTCTGCCTCTGCAGGACCCTCTTAGGTTCAACTGCGCTATAGGCGTGGATGTAAATCAGTCAATCATTAACCCCAAATACCCAGCCCCCTGCCAGTGACGTACAACCATCTACGTCTCACTGTTATCAGAGGCACACTGCTGCAGCTCAGCCAATCAGCTCTCCCCTCTGCCCTGCCTCTAAACCCATACATCACTCAGTGGCCCTCCCAAACTACGCCTCCCTTTTTTTGCCTTTTTAAATTTGAGCTGAGGATAGAGTCAGCAGAAATTAGGGGGTTTAAAGGCCCTTTAAGTTTTATCTCAGCTACATGTAAGTATGAAGTATATATGATAAAAACTGACACAAGTACTTAATGATGCGTGATGTGGCCAGTAGAACTCCTGTGAAAAAATGACCCGACACAGCCCAGTTTTTAGAATGAATATATTAGGCTTAGCAGGGATGGTTGTTTCAGCACACGGGTACCATTAAACACAATATTTTATCCCTTTTCCACTCAGGAATGCTTCTGCTTTCCGTTTTGAAACAAAGTTATACAGACTGCCACTTTAAATAGCTTGATATTTTTTGATGAAAAAAGCTAAATGAATAATTAAAATGTCTTAAGAAATAAGTGGTCCTGTGGACTTACGCACTGCCACTATGATCCGAGGATCACCAGTTCGGATCCCGGTCATGCTGTGCTGTATGCTATCAGCAGCCGGAGTCCGAGAGAGCACAGTTGGCCTTGCTCTCTTTGGGTGGGTAGATGGTGCCCTCTTCCCACATCACTCCCGTAGGTAATGTTGTTCAGCAGTATATTTTCCTCAGAATGCACTGGCTACTGGATAATGCTACATAAGCCACAGTTTAAAAGTTTGAAAAGAGGCGGTGACTGGTTTTTGATTCTTGTTTGGGGGCATTGTTAGTGATAGATGCAGTCCAGCTGGGTGGGTGAAATGATTGGTCTAGCAAAATTGGTGAAAAAAATTATAAAAAATATCATTACTAAAAGTGTTATGTAACCTCTTAAACAAATTATTCATCTTTATTCATAAAACGGTACCACTTTAAAATAAGACCTTTATAAAGGGTTTATAAATGGTTTACAATTAGTTTATTAATGGTTAGGTAATTATTAGTTATTTATTAATTAATTAGGTTAATTAAATGCCTTAAAAATCATTAATAACCAGTTATAACACATACGTAGAAAGGGCAACAATGACCTGTTGTTTGCCAAATAGTAAACCCACAGCAATCTATATTGTTGCCCTTTCTACATATGTGTTATAACTGATTATTAATACTTTTTAAGCCATTTACAACCTAATAAGTAACCATTAATAAACTAATTGTAAACCATTTATAAACCCTTTATAAAGTTAGTTTTATTTTAAAGTGGTACCCATAAAACTGTATAATATGTCATTTGTCATATGTCATAATATGTCAGCAGCTTCAAGTTTCTGGGTGTTCACATCAGCGAGGATCTGACATGGACAGAACACACCACACGGGTGGTGAAGAAGGCACAACAACGCCTGTACTTCCTCAGATGGCTGAGGAGGTTTGGTCTGAACCCCAGTATCCTCAGGACTTTCTACACCTGCACTGTGGAAAGCATTCTGATGGGCAGCATCACCACCTGGTATGGGAACTGTACTGCTCTGGAGCGGAAATCCCTGCAGAGGGTTGTGCGCACAGCGCAGTACATCACTGGGGTTGAGCTCCCAAACCTTTTGGATTTATACACCAACCGCTGCCTGAGGAAATCCAAAAAGATCATGAAGGACCCGTTCCATCCAAGCCATTCCCTGTTCTCACAGCTGCCGAGTGGAAGGAGGCTCAGAAGCTTGAAGACCAGAACCAGCCGGTTCCGAGACAGCTTCTTCCCCCAAGCAACCAGGCTGTGGAATAGCCAGTAGAACGGTGTTCTGCCCAACCCTCCCCACTGACACCCATACAAACTCTGCACCCTGCACTTTACTTTACACTGCATCTATCAGACTTTCCCATATTATACAGCATTCTGCCCCCTGCACTCCCCACTCAACTCATTCCTTACCTGCACTTACTCATAGCTATACTGTGACATACTGACTACTTCCACACTATCCGCATATCTACATCTGTGCATATCTGTTCTGTGCAATATTTGTCTATAGTGTAAGTTATCATGTTTATTGTAATTAAGTGTATTGTAAATAGTGTTTATACTGTAAGTTATCTGTATGTCCTATTTTTATATATTTTATATTATTTTATTACTCTCTTGTAAATATTATTCTTTGCGCATTGGTGGGAATCTGCACCCAAGTTTTTCACTCACATGTACACCTGTACTCTGTGACGTGACAATAAAAAATCTTGAATCTTGAATCTTGAATTTAGAGTAAATCTTGAAAAATATATTGTTACTCAGTGTTTGTATGAAATTCAAACAACTATGCTTCCTATAAAGAAAGCATGAGATATTGATATGAACTGAGCTGCATTATAACTATCCAATCCAAGAGACCTGTTTAAATTGGCTGGACATGGAGGAGCAGAGGATGATGGGACAGTGCTGGAAGAAGCTGCAGCTGGTCGACTGAAGTGGCCTTAAAACTAACACTTCCAACCAACAAGCATAAAGAGGATGTGGTCATTGTTTGTGTGTGTGTGTGTGTGTGTGTTAGTAGGGGTAGTGGTGGTGAAAAACTGAAACAGGTAGTGAGGTATGTGTCTGTGAGAGTGTGTGTGTGTGTGTGTGTGCGCGAAGCTTTGGTAACACGTATTGGGGGATGCTTAATACTGTTATAAAGTGATGATTAAGCCCTTATAAGCTGCTGCTAATGTTAAACTTTGTTTACTTTATTAGGCTTTATAGCAATAGTAAATGTGTATCATTCACTATAGTGACAAAGGTATTGACACACTCGCACGTTACACCAACAAGTGCTTTTATGGCCTTTGAAAGGCCTTATGAAGCCAATTACATTTTTTTATTAAGTTTATATTACCTGCTTTAATTATTAGCATTTATAATTAAATACAGATATAAATATAAATATCGAGTTTATCCACTCCACTTACATTATTTCACTTGAATATGCAAAATAATAATGAAATAAAGTAATTCTACTAATAAACAAAAAGTTTCAGGGTAATATGTAAAAAAAAGCTTGCAATGTTAATAATTCTATTATTATTATTATTATTATTATTATTATTATTATTATTATTATTATTATTTTACTTTTTACCTTACTTACATCACAAGGAACTAGAATTGCTATATATTGGTAACATATTTTAATTTTAAATACATAGCAATAGCAATAAAACAATAAAATAATTGTTTGTGTGTTTGTGAGTTCATGCATCTGTACTTTTCCAGGGGGAAGCGAGAATTTAAAACAGGAAGTAGTTGTGAGGTTTAATAGGTGAATGTATGTGTGTGTGTGTGTGTGTGTGTGTGTGTGTGTGTGTGTGAGGCACACTGAGAAAGTTCTGGAACAGAGAGGTTAGCTCTTGGCTCAGTTCCAATCTGACAACAGTATGGACAGTTAGACCTCAGACTGACAGAGGTACTGCAGATAGCCTCTCTCTCTCACACACACACACACACACACACACACACACACACACACACACTTATCACTCTGTGTATGTGTGTGGGGGGTGTTTGCTGTAAGATATCACAGCCTGCCGTTACACCTGTGTTACGCATGTGTGCCATGCTGTTAGGTGTGTTACAACTGAGTGTGTGTGTGTTGTACTGTTACAGTTATGCCTGTTGGCCCTTTTTGGCCACTTTTGATTTGCCCTGGGTTGCCAGATGTGCATGTGTGCTCAATATTAGGTGCTTATGTTCCGGTTGCCAGATGTCGCTATACTGTTCATGCTGCAGACAGTAGGTTGCCAGATGTTGCAATAAGTTGAAGTCAGGTTCTGGGTCTGCTGGTTTCTTTTATGCTTTCAGTAATTGATCACACTATTAACTTTCACAAATAATTATATGTGTTTTATAGGTAAAACAAAACTCAGAACTGTATTTGTTGTAACTGTAATTGCCATTAATAAAAATATATATCAAGGGGATTAGAGAGGTGTTAAGTTGCTTAATATTATTATGCTGATTATTATTATATTGTATGGGGTTAATTATTACTTTTACTGTTGTTATTATTTATTTTTAGAAATGAATAGAGATGTCAGGTTATTATTAGTGATAGTTATTTTCCTAATATTAGTGGGTTAATATTAGTGGTGTCAGGGTGGTGATGATGATGATGGTGCGGATCTTCATGCTGGGCAGCAGATCAGAGAGCCCAGATCTCCCACTCCTAAATATGACCACTTCTTCTGCCAGAGAACCCACTGCGCTGACAGCTCGGTGTGTGTGTGTGTGTGTGTGTGTCTGGAGGTGGTGGTACATGAGTAAAAGGATTTGTTTGTTTTGAAGAAATGCACCCGGGTATTCAGAAGTCTGTTATAAGTTTGTGTGTGTATGTGTGTGTGTGTGTGTGTGTGTGTGTGTGTGTGTGTGTGTGTTTGACAAACTGTTGTATTGCCAGTATTTTTAAAATGCTCTCTACCTATCTTTCTCTCTCTTTGTATGACTTTCTCTTCTCCTCTCTTTCACTCTCTCTCTCTCTTCATATATGACTTTCTGTTTTCCTCTTTTTATCTCTCTCTCTCTCTCTCTGTATGACTTTCTCTTTTCCCCTCTTTCTCTCTCTCTCTCTCTCTCTCCTGCCCCGCCCCTCTTTCTCTGTTGTAAGTGAAGGTCAGAGGTCAGACTATTTTTAGTGGCCCACTCTCGCTGGACCCTCTAGGCTTTCGTCTGACATTTGACCTGATTACTTTTTGGCCCAGAACTGTTTCCATACGGGTTCTCTGTGTTTGTGTGTGTGTGTGTGTGTGTGTGGAGTCTTAATTCCGAGAAAGCCCCCTCTGAGTTACCAACCTCCCTCCCACCACTGAGCTATACACAGAGTCAGTGAGAGACAGAAAATGAGAAAATACTTACAAAAAAATAAGAGAGAATAAAAGAGAAAAAGATGAAAAGAAAGTAAAGAGTGAGAGAGAAATTATGAAACAAAGAGAGAGAAGAGTGGGGAAAAAGACAAGAAAGAGAAAGATCCAAAAGAGAAAAGAATAAAAAGACAGGAACAAAAACTAGCGATAGAGAGAAAGAGACAGAGGGAAAGAGACAAGAGAACGAAACAAATGGGAGAGTAAGAGTAGAGGGGGAAAGAGGAGAGACAAAAAAAGGAGAAAAGACAGGGTGACAGAAATAACTAAATAAATATATGAATAAATAAAGAAGGATAGAGAGAGAAGAGGATGAGCGATAAAGAGGGGAAAAAGGAGAGAGGTAGGAGAAAGGAAAAAAAGAGAGGAAGATAGGACAAAAGAGCAGTGAGAAAAAGAAAAGCTAAAAGTTAAGTGTTTAAAATATTGGCCAAATCTGAATATGTGAATCTGTGTGTTTAGTTCCAGGTTTTACAGTTAATAAAAAATATGTATCAATGAATATCAACATTTACATAAATAATATTGTATTTTGGCATCATCCCAGAATTCCCATATCCGATTATCCCCTAACATATGGCTGAGTTACTGTGCTGCTTTTTTATAAGAGTGTATGAAAGGTCTGAATGCTTTCAGTAGTAGCTGTACTGTGTGTGTGTATGTATGTATGTGTGTGTGTGTGTGTGTGTGTGTGTGTGTGTGTGTGTTTGTGTGTGTCAGACTGGGCCTGTTGGCTGAAGTGACACACATACCACACATACTGTGTATATTTACCTCCTGCCTACAGCTTCCTCACCACTGCCAAACACACACTGCATGCTTCCAACAGCTGGGCCTGCAGTCTGTGTGTGTGTCTGTGTGCATATGTGTGTGTGTGTGTCTGTGTGTTTCGGAACCAGACAGCCGTTTATAAAGCTGTACTCTGTGAAACACAGGGGTGTTTTATGGTGGACTTGATTAAGCGCAGCACAGACTCCAGATCATCACATCCTAAACCACAGTACTGCTGGAAAAAAAGTTCTTTACAGTGCAAATACATCAGTGTTTTAGACTTTCTGCAGAATTAAATGTTCACTTAATATATATAATATATAGTCATTCAGGTTTGGTTTGGTTTCTAGAGAAATTGTACACAGTGGTGGTGGATGGAAATGCCCTTAAAAGATCCCTAATAAACAGTTAGCATTAGCTAATCCAGCTAATGGTTATGTATACACTGCCTGAAGCCTTACTAGGTGTGACAATATAGCGATATTGTGATATATTCTACCCTTTTGTTATGATATGTGGCATGAAATATCACAATATATACAGCACTAATTTATAACATTTACATTCTAAACCCCCTTGAACTCGCCCCCTTATTTGACTTAATAAAATTACTGCTTCATTAGTCCACATGGGTAAGGAATGCATGCAGGATGCTGTAATTATGCTTATGTTGGGGACAATGAGGACCAAAGCTAAGCTTGCTATCTTTAAAGTAGTTTGTTATGGATGTTGAGGTAAGTTTAGGATCATTATCCTGCTGTAAAAGCTCATTCTCTTTTCATCTTTAGCTTTTTGCTTTCAGAATTATGCAGGAATGTACATGAATACATTCTTCTCAGCTAGCAGTAAATGTATAACAAGTTGGAGGCAACATGCAAATGCAAGTTGGTTTTATGTTTAGACATTACAAAAACAATAAACAAAAACTAACACAAATAAATCTACACTAAGACTAAAAAACAAAGACTTTAAAAACAAATGACTAAACAGGTATTAACAAACACAAATCTTAAGAAAACAAAACAGAACTCTGTAGACAAAACACGGCAGGTCAGTGGCTCAACAAACAGCAATAAAAAAAAACATCCAGACAGGGTCTAACAGGACAGAGTCAAACAAAAAGCACAACATTTATTTATATTTATGCAGAGGTACAGACAAGGGACACCTGGGGAAGTAACGAGTGGGCAGGGTTATACATGAGACAGGAGGCTAAGGCAGAGACAAGACCAAAAACAAAACAGATCCATGTGCTCAAGGAGCACATAGGAAGAAAAACTAAACAAAAAGGAGCAGGAAGCACCACAAATAAAGAAAAAAAACACAAGACAGACACAGGCTAAGTTGTGACGAAATGTTTAATGTACAACTTTCTGCAACACAAGCCCAAAGTGTGATCCATCCGCCCCCATGCTTTACAGTTGGAGGGGTGTTCTTTTCACATAGTTATATACCATTTTTCCACAAACCAAGAGTTTTGTGGGAAGTGTTTCTTTTGACACTTCTTCCATGGAGTCCTTGAAGCATGGGCTAAAACACCATGTTTTTAATTAAATAAATATGAAATAAGTCTATTTTTGCTGCAGACTGAGCGTTGCATCATGTTTGATGAAGACTTATCTATGAAGGTCATGTTAATGCAGGTGTTGCTACACTTTTAAATAGTGCACCACTACACCACTACTTTGTTATAAACCTAAGTTAATTTTTTTTACCAATACAACTACGAATTTGCTTACTGATTTTTGAATGGGGTATTTTGAACGCCACTATAAATACACATTAAGTTTTTATTGAACTCACTTCATGTCTTATATAAGAGAATCAAAGTGGACAATAAACAATGTGCTTGAGAGCTGTTGCAGTAACAAATCTCCTGAGTGTGTGTGTGAGTGTGTGTGTATTTACAAGAGCTCATAATCAGCTTAATATCACAAACAGCGTTCACTAGTGTGTCCCTGCATCACCTGATCCCCCACACGGCACTGTGGGTAATCGTTCGCGTCCTTAGTGGAAGCCAGAGCTGGAAAGTTCTGTATCTTTTTTATCTTCTGTACCTTTTTTTTACTTATTGGAAGTACTTTTATTGGAATACCATTGGAATTTTATTTTTGAGGATCGCGCTGAATCCCAGTCAGATTGAACCTCAGTTTTTGATTTTGTCACTTTTCCTCAAATGGTTTGCTAGTTTGGTCTCTTGTAAGTCGCAATGGCGACGATGCGTGGAGATCTGTTTGAGTTTCTGGAGAGGCGGCGCTCTGTGTCCTCGCTCCGCTGGCTGGTGGAAGAGGGGATCCGGCCATGCCCTGCGCTCCTGACGCTACCTCAGCAGGAGCACCTGCAGACCCTCCTGCAGAAGAAGATGGCTAGTGATGTGAGTTGGTAACTGTTCATGTAATGATTCATTTGCTAGTTTACATAGGAGTGTGGCGATGCGTTCAGCTATGAGTGAGTGTGTGTATGTTTTGTGTGCGCGTGTGTTCAGCTTGACAGAGCTTGGGGGAATTTATCAATTGGACAAACACAAATACACACAGAAAAACTGCAGAACTAATCCAACTTGTGTTTAGCTTGTGTTTAGGATCATTATTCTGCTGAAGAAGCCCCTCATCTTTTAATTTAACTTACTCTGCCCTTCACCAGTAAAATGTTCCTCATGCCACTGGCTGCAACACAATCCCAAAGCAAGCTCCACCCATCCCCACGCTTAACAGTTGGAGAGGTGTTTTGCTTAATGCAGCTAAAAGGTTTATAAGGATGTTAGGGGTGTAACAGTTAGGGCTGGCCCGAATAGCGTTTTTTGAGCTCCGGATATTCGGCACTGATTCGAAGCGAATATTCGAATATTCGTTTTTAAAAAAAGAGGTAAAAAAAAAAAAAAAAAAAAAAAAAAGCAAATCACGGCCCCTTTAATCCACTGAAAAATGTTCAATTTGCTCTGACCGACGAGACATATTCACCCCGGATTTTTGGTGTTTTTATCCCGGATTTTTGTGTTTTCACCCCATATTTTTTCTGTGTTTTTAGCCCAGATTTCTTTGTGTTTTCATCCCGGAATTTCTGCTGCCCCACACCGAGGCTGCTGCTGCACGGTTTCTCCGCTGCGCAAGCCAGCCCAGTAAATTGCTGTTTGTGTTTTCACACTTAGGTTATTTGCTTAAAAAAACAAACAAAAAAAAACGTTTGTTCAGGAAGTATTTTATATTCTTAAACATTGTTGATTATATTAGAGGACAGTCATTGTAAACTGTACTTATCTATTTCGGTTAAAGGATTGTGCAGGGCATAGCCGTATTACTGATTTTGTATTTTTGCACTTGGGCTATAAGCTCAATATTAAATATTTCGTTTGCTTAGAAATTATTTTATATTTTTAAACCATTTTAAATTATATTAGATAAGAGGAAATTCGTTCAGACATCATTTTTGTAGGCCAGGCTTTTGTAACCGATTTAGCCCCTACTGTTGCCACATTACCCCTTACGTTTTATTATATAAATCAGTTTCGAAGAGCCTGCATTTTTTTTTATCATGTATAATAGAGGTCTGCGCGAGACTGATTTTTAAACCCACTCTTCCACGCTCCCGCGTTTCTGTCTCGTTACCGCGCCGCAAAAAAATTGCTTCTTTTAATCCCGCGCCCGCCCGCCACATAAACATTTCTGCCGCTCCCGCCCCACGTTCCTAATATAAACTACATTTAATGCTTCAAATTTACTTATATATTTATTAAAACAGCAGCGCTGCACCATCGGTGTGTGCGTGTGTGTGTCGGTCCATCCTGCGCGTTGAGAGTTTTCTTTAGGTTTTTTTTTTTTTTACAATTATTACAGTTTTCTTAACTATTTATTAATTTGCTCCCGCATCGTCTGGATTAAACTCCCGCTCCAGCCAATAACAGTTCAGTTCTGTCCCGCGCGCAAGATATTCTGACGGGACCCGCGAGAACAGAAGTGGTTAGAGTGAGGTGGAACTCTGGAAAGGAGAAAAAAAACGAATATCCGAATACCAAAATTAAAAACCGAATACCTACTCAACGAACGAATATCCGAATACCCGAATATTCGGGTCCAGCCCTAGTAACAGTATAGAAAATTCATGTACGTTTTCAGTGCGGTTGGTGGAAAACATAAAAAAGGCAGAGCATCTGTATAACCTCACCTTTATTAACTTCATGATAATAATGTTTTACAGTTTACAGTAGGTTCCAAACTGAAAAAAAAACAGTGTGGTTTGAAAATACTTCAGGAATGGCTTGGGACCTGTCTGATTTTACATCTAGAGGCTGTTTAAAAGCAGTGGGAATAGGTAGGTTGGGTTGAAGTTGTATGTGTTGCATGTTATACCCAGTTTATACGTCTCAATGAAAGTTAGCTACGCAACAGAGCGTGTTTATACTACTGCGTGTGCATATCAGCAGCTCTACAGTTTAACCGCGAAGGTAGCGAGTTGCTAATACCAACAGTGCTACAGCTACACTTTCCAGGTGCAACACTCCTGTGAACATTAGTTCCTCCTATAGACTGACTGCCTATATGCTGTACGCTGTGTATTCTGCACGCGTTTGTGTGAACCGAATCGTGACCATTCATAAAGAATACACATACTGTTACACCCCTACAGGACATGTTTCCAAACTACGTTAGGCTTGCTAAGCTAAAAACATCTGATAATGAATTTTGTGGTGAGACTACAGGACTTTTCCACAGTAGAACAGTGCACCACCACAACTCCAGATTCTTATAAATTTTCTTTTTTGCAGGTCTTTGCAGTCAGTTTATGAAGCAGTGTGGCAAAGCGTGCAGAGATATTTAAGATCTAAAATATTTTCCTTTTTAGAGAATTGTCAGTTTTTGTTGTTAAATCCATAGATTTAAATAATATTACAGCACTGAATGCTGTATTGTACAGTTTATTCCATAATAAACTACCTTTACATTCAGTCATCTTAAACTTACTTTGTATGTTACTCAATGTAGAAATATGCTGTAATCACGTCAATAATTATTTAATTTAAGACAATACTGTCAAGAAATTAACTTCCAGGGAAAGAGTGAGACCTTGGGGAACCTGTAAACCTGAGGATCAATGGAGGCACCCACTAATTAGATTTACAGGCCATTTCATCATTGTCGGCACCAGCCTTCAGTGCTTTCGGGTGGTACAGTTGTCTAAGAGTGAGAAGGTTTAAAGTGTAATCCACAGTAAGTTTAAGCCACAGATATTCGTGTCTCATAATGGGTATAGCTCCATAGGTATCTAGTTGTCTTGTTTCTGTATGGAACCACTGCCAGTAGTAAAGGACCCTTATTTTTCTTACTAAATCCTTTGCTATAAATTATCTAACTATGGTGCTGGAGTTCATTGGCAGTACTTCTTTAGAGGGACTACACAAGCTTTGTGTGTGCATTTTTACATTGTGTTAGTAATAGGTACATCTTTATGTAGCTGAAAGAGTTAATTAATAGGGCATTCCCCAAAAATGTAGACATGTTGTTTACTTCAGTAAAAGGGGGTTTTAAGTCTTTAAACTGGAAAATTTATTCAGGAGGTAGATCACCTAGCTAGGTTGACTTAGCTGACTAAAAATAGTATTTAAAGGAAGTATTTAGACAGTCTGCCATCAGGTATTTTCCCTTAAAGCCCACAATGTTTTACAGAAGCACCTTCAAGTACATCATTAAATGGTGATTTTCTAGTTGGTAAATTGGAAATCACCCTTTGGATAGACTCAGCTCTACTTCAGGAGGTAGATTAACAGCATTGATTTAGACAAACAGCCCAGCCCCAAAGCACACTTACACTGCGTTCACATTGGCAGGTGACATGTTGCTTGTGTCGTCCCAAGATTATCTTTTGTGGGTGTGTTTTTCATTCATTTAAAATGTACTGCATTGTAAAGCAATACTAATGTCATATATGGAATTATTTAATAAACAAACCAGAGTATGCTCTGGTTCTTCAAAGTAGGCACCTCTTGCGTAAGTGACACCTTTGCACATTCCTGGCATTTTCTCAGTCAGCTTTATGAGGTAGAGTCACCTGGAATGACTTTCAGTTAACAGCTGTGCTGAACTTGTCAAGAGTTAATTACTTTAATTTCTTGCCTCTTAATGTGTGTGAGAGCAAGTTGTGAAGAGATAGAGATGATATACAGTAAATAGACCTATTGGATGGATGTTTGAATGCATATTATGGCAAGAACTAAGTATTGACAATTTCAAGAACTTTGAAATTATCTTCAAGTGCAGTCCCAAAAACAATCAAAAACATTATGATGAAACTGGCACTTATCAGGACTGCTCCAGGAAAGGAAGAGCAAGAGTTAACTCCGTTGCAAAGGATAAGTTCATCAGAGTTACCAGCCTCAGCTAATTATTAGTTACTACATGATTCCTTATGTTATGTTTCTTCATATCCTGGATGATTCAGTATTCATTTACAATGTAGTATACATTGTATACAATGTGGTATACAATGGAAATATCGACTTAATTTTTTTTTTTACCTTGTAAATCCGGATTTGAGTCACCTTTGGTATCGCAGTAAGATGAAATCGAAAGGCCAGGCTGTGCAGATTCAGGAAATGTTTAAATGTTTCTGTATATTATCAAAACATTATTAATAGTAACATCAAGATATCAAATGAGACATTGGAACACAGAGAAGATAAGTTGGCCTTGAATCATTTTAAGATTATCAGAAGCTACTTTTGTCTTTAAGATGTTTCTGGTCTTTAAAGAGGGGTTACTAGTCTTTAGAGAGATACAGCTTCACTGCTCCTTTACTTAAAAGTTACACATTGAAATCAATCAGCATTATTATTTTTCTGAAAGCTGTAGTAACTTTCACTGCTGTCATCATTCACTGTACAGCAGGATTCACTCATTCAACAAAGGACTCCCGGTCCAACTGCACATGCAGTTACAGTTGTTGGACAGTGTGTGTGTGTTTCTTGCCCTTGCCAGGCAGGCGTTAGCACTGGGTGTGCCCAATTTGCAAGAAGTACTTTTGCATACACACTTCAGCACATCTGAAACAGTGAAAAAGCAGGAAATTGAGTAAGTGTGTGTCTGTGTGTCACACAGAATGTGGGACATTTTCAGTCAATTGTGACTCAAATTCCTGGTGCATTGGGAGGGGCTTAAAGGTGGAGACCTGCCCCCAGCCACTGATGTGACTGCATAACTTTTAATAATACCAATATATACAGATAAATAAATGAAAGTAAGGTTTTAACAGAATAAAATACTGAGTACAGTTACATTTAATATTTAAAAAAAGCAAAAATAGAACCATTAAGTGCGAGTGCAAATTCTCATCTCTCAGGTTCTCACGCAGGGTCTCTCTTTCCTGTCACTCTGTCTGAAACGCACGCACTTACAGATAACACACACATGCTGAAATGTCACACTCGCATTCCTGGCAGTCAGTGCTTCTATAAATATGTGTCTTAGTGGCCAACTGTGTGTGTGTTCATGTGTAAAGGGGTGGGATTTGTGGCCACAAAGTCATGGTCACTTAAGAAGTCTCTGCCTTTACAGTAACTATAACTGAAAATATATTACCACCACATGATTTATTTATATTTTATAACAGACTGACAATAAATATCAGTATATTTCAGTCTATATTTCAGTGTAACAGAAGGCAAATTACTGACTGACACATTCAAGCTTGGTTGCTTGAACCTAGGAATTTGCGAACCTAGAAATATAAGATCGTGGGAACATAGGAACATAGGAACCTGGAAACGTAGGGCCTTTGGAACGTAGGACTGTAGGAGATATGTTTGACCCTGTAAACATAGAACACAGGCAACATATGATCCTATGAACATAGGTCCCTCAAACACATGGAATGTAAAACCCAGCAAATATAGGACCAGGAACATAGGAACCTGAAAGACATGGAAGTCCCTGGGAGCATAAAGCCTAGGAAACTTAGAACCAAGGGAACAAAGGACCCAGGGAGCATAGACCACTGAAAACATAGGACCCTGGAAACAGAGGACCCAAGAAATATATGATCCAGGGAACAAAGGACAGAAGGAACATAGGATCCAGATAACATAGGACCCATGAACCAGAGCACATGGGCAACATATAATCCAGAGCAAACAGGGCCCAGGGAACATAGAACCCTGGGAACATAGGGCCAATGAAACTTAGGACCCTGGAGACAGATGACCCAAAGAACACTGAACCCAGGAAAGAACCGAGGGAACATAGGCACTAGGAAACATAGGATCCATGAAACATAGGACCCAAGAAAACATATGACCTATGACACATATGATCCATGAAACATAGGGCCCATGAAACGTAGGACCATGGAAACAGATGACCCAGAGAACATAGAACCTTGAAAAGAACCAAGGAAATATAGGACAGAGGAAACATAGGACCCAGGAAACATAGAGCAGAGTAAACATAGGATCCATGCAATATAGGACCCAAGAAACATAGGATCCAGGAAACATAAGATCCATAAAACCAAGGACCCATGAAACATAGAGCCCAGGAAACATAGGACCCAATAAAACAAGAAACATAGGATCCATGAAACATAGGACCCAAAAAAACGTAGGATCTAGGACACATATGATCCATGAAATATAGGGTCCATGAAACATAGGACCATGGGAACAGATGACCAAGAGAACATAGAACCTTGGAGAGAACCAAGGAAACATAGGACAGAGGAAACATAGGACCCAGGAAACATAGGATCCAGGAAACATAGGACATAGGAAACATAGGATCCAGGAAACATAGGATCCAGGAAACATAAGATCCATAAAACAAAGGACACAAGAAACATAGGGCCCAGGAAACATAGGACCCAAGAAAACAAGAAACATAGGATCCATGAAACATAGGACCCAAGAAAACGTAGGACCCAAGAAAACATAAGACAGAAGGAACACAAGATCCAGCAACTAGGAAATATACCATCCAGGAAATATAGGATCTATTAAAAACATAGGACCCAAAAAACAAAGGACTCAAAAAACAAAGGACCCAGGAAACATAGGACCCAAAAAACAAAGGACTCAAAAAACAAAGGACCCAGGAAACATAGGACCCAAAAAACAAAGGACTCAAAAAACAAAGGACCCAGGAAACATAGGACCCAAAAAACAAAGGACCCAGGATACATAAAACAGAAGGAACATAGGATCCACGAAACATAACATCAGTGAAACATATGACCCATGAAAACATAGGACCCAGGACACATATGATCCATGAAACATAGGATCCATGAGACATAGGACCCAAGAAAACATAGGACCCAGGAAACATAGAACCCATGAAACACAGGATCCATAAAAAAAATATATAGGACCCAGGAAATATAGGACCCAAGAAAACATAGGACCCAGGAAATATAGGACAGAAGGAACATAGGATCCAGAGAACACAGGACCTAGAGAATATATGATTCAGGGAAGATAGAACCCTGGGAACAATAGACACAGAAAACATAAGACCCTGGAAAAATAGGACCCTTCGAACATCGGACCGAGAGAACATAGGACCCATGACATATAGGACACCGGAAACAAAGGACATAGGGAACATAGATCCCGATAAACATTAGACTCATGAAACTTAGGACCATAAAACATGGGATCCGTGAAACTTAGGACCCAGGAAATATAGAATCCATGAACCATAGGACACAGGGACCATAAGACTTTGAAAGGCCTTGGAAAGGGTCCTGAAAGGTATAAAAGAATCTGAGAGCAAGAAACCCTGGGAACATAGAAACCTGGAACATTAATGAGACATCTGGGGTGCTCTAAAGACTAATGTTATCTTCTGTTTGTTAATCTGTCTGACCGCTGTCTGTATCTGTTCTCAGAGTGTCGGCTGATGTTTAGTATAAATCTGTTCATATTTACTCCAAACACAAACTTGCGTCTTATTACCTAAACATCCTTTAGTCAGGTGTGTGTGTGTGTGTGTGTTTGTGTGTGTGTGGTAATCATCTTTTATAGCTAGTAATAAAGTAATAAAGGTTCTGTATTGCTGCTGTGAAGATGTTATAACAGGTATAGGAATATAGTTCAAAGAGAAGTTTGCAAGCAGTTTAAATGAGTGTGTCGAGTTTAAATGTTATTTTATATAGTTCTCTTATAGATGTGTTGTAACAGATATAAGGTCAGCAGTAGTGTCTGTGGTGAAACAGCATTTTTGCATTAGGATATTGGGTCTAGCTCTTGTGTAGTAATTCCAGTGTGTAATAAACATGTAATAAGTGCACTGTGTGGCATTTTTATATATGGTATAACATGTATACAAGCAGTATCAGCAGTGGAGAAGCAGTTACTGTAGAAACAGCATTTTAATAGACAGTGTGTGTGTGTGTGTGGGGGGGGGGGGTCTGTGTGTTAGATGGGGCTATGAGAGGGCCTTGTTTGTGGTGGGAGAAAGAGAGTGAAAGGGCTCTGTGTATGCAAAAATCTTGTTTTGTGTGTGTGTGTGTGTGTGTGTGTGTGATATATATGTCTGTAAATGCTACTGAAGTTCATGCCGGACTTTCATGTCACAAAGGCAAATGTTTATTGTTGGACCACCCCTCCCAATTGCTTGTGTGTATGCATGCGAATTTGTGTGTGTGTGTGTGTGTTGCCCTGTTCCCTGTCCCCTGACTAAGAGGTTACAGTAGCATTGTTCTGCCTCATTCCATAACACAAAGCCCCTGTGTTACTCAATTACACACACACACACACACACAGCTGAGCATTTTGCACAAATATTTCTCCCTGAATGCAAAACTGCCCACAGTCACCAAACTTGCACAGCCCATAGAGAGAGAGAGAGAGAGACAGAGAGAGATATTGCCTCTGATTACTGTATAAACACCTAAAAGGTCCTTAAGTTTCTGGAGGCACTTAAAATCGTCTCACAGAGCTCCACAGAACCAGGAACGTACCCCTGAACAGTGTCCTTTCAGTCAGCTGGTCCTGAGACCCTCTGACCCTCAAACAGATCACCACAGCACTGCCCGACAACCCCATCTAAATACCAGCCAGCTCATCGCATACAGCAAGAACAGCTATCTGGGACATTTGGAAATCCAAACTCAGGCTTAGAATCAGCTAGAATAATTTCATGAGAGTAAACAACAGATCTCAATATCGGAAAAATAAACAGAATTGGAAAATTTGCAAATGATTGTACAGTCCCCCCATGCATCATATCACACTGGCTCACAGTACTTGCTGTAATACTTACTGTAGATACTTTTTTATAGTTTACATATATTTATCATTTTGTAAATGTATATAGCAGGTTTTATCTTTTTCTAATACTGTTTTCACAATTGTGGCTATTATTTTTAGTATTGTTGTAATGTTCTGGCAAAATTGTCTTGATTAAAGTTTGAGCAACAAAGCTACCGTATGTTTCACACTATAAGGCACACTTAAAATCATTCATTTTTCCCAAAAATCATCAGTGCCCCTTTTAAATCCTGTGCACTTTATGTATGAACATTACCAGTCAGGTAAAATCATGCATTAGCCGCTAACCTCTATTTCCCCATTAAGAGATGAGTATTATCAGCCTGTAGCCTGCTGCTAACCCTGGCTAGCTCTGCTGAAGCAGCATTAGCATTACCCACTAACTGCGCTAGCTCTTACACTGTTTAGATGTAATCATCGGCCTTTAGCCTGCTGCTAACCCAGACTAGCCCTGCTGGAGCAGCATTAGCATTACCTACTAACTGTGCTAGCTCTTACGCCGTTCAAAGGTATATCGGACTTTAGCCCAGCAGCGAGACCTGCTGAATTAGAAGTTCCTTAAAGTGTCTCTTTAAATGTGCCTTATAATCCAGTGCGCCTTATAGTGTGAAAAATATAGTACTCTGAATATTGAGAGAGAAAGAGTGAGAGAGGTAAATAGAGTGAGAAATATTGAGAGAGAGGCAGAGAAAGACGGACCTTAACCAAACAGAGAGAGCGAGAGAGAGAGAAAGATACGAGGTGACATAGATTCACTGTGCTGGAGTGTGTGTGTAATTAGGGTTGGTCTCTAATTATTACCGCTAGCACTCATTAATGAGCACACAAACACACATACACACAAACACACACAGAGCTCATGCTGTGTGATCAGTGTATTTAGATCAGAGTTTGTTCTGAATGCTGGTTGGCTGGTTGGCGGTTTCCACAGCAACGCTCTCAAACTCTGACACCACTCAGACGGATGATTTGATTTTTTTTGGTGCATAAAATTACATAATCAAAGACTAACCTATAAACATCAGTAAACAGCAGGTTCTTCAGAAATCCCCTTGAGTGTGTGTGTGTGTCCCATTATAAATCAGTGGTAACGGTGTTTGTGTGTGTGTGTGTGTGTCAGGGAAGTTCTGGTACCTTCTTTGATGTTTAGCCTTGTAGCCACATTTTTTTGTACACAACTGTGTGTGTATGTGTGTATGTGGTGTCTATTTGTGTGTATGTGTGCTTGTGTGTATGTGTGTCCATGTGAGTGAGTGTATCTGTGAGTATGCCTGTATGTGTGTGTGAGAGTGTGTATCTGTGTGTGTCTATGTGAGTTTGTATGTGTGTGTATGTGCTTGCTCATTTGCATGGTCTTCTACGGCCATTGCATAATGACTCAGTGATGACATCATGCAGAGGTGCCAGCTGCTGCTCTCTCTGAGCCTGTGCTGCCCCCTGTGGCTGCCAATGGAATTGCATGCACATGGTCACTTCATTTAAACGATAGATAGACAGACAGACAGACAGACAAACAGACAGATAGATAGATAGATAGATAGATAGATAGATAGATAGATAGATAGATAGATAGATAGATAGATAGATAGATAGATAGATAGATACTTTATTGATCCTGAAGGAAATTTAGCAGCCAGTAGCAGTTACACAACACAGTAGAAACAAACAATACGGGTAGTATAATAAGAGAGCAAAGCAAGAATATAAGACTCTAGACTAGAAAATTCCAAAAATAGATTTAAAAATATATACATAAATATATAAATACAAAAGCTATACAAAAGTGTGGAAGTAATCAGTCGTAGATATGAGGTAGTGCTGTAACAGAATAAATTGAGAGATGGAGCTTTTATAACTAAGCAAATGAAACTAAGGACATTACCTTTAAACATAAGTTGTAAAATGCAATAAACACAATGTTAGGACACCCCCACATTTATTCCAACTTAAAATGTGTAAAATTAAAATCAGGTGCCAATGATTAAACCATAGTTAATAAGAACTGTGGATGAGTCTGTGTTATTTAAACCTTAGATATTAGTTTGATTAGATCTTGTTGATTGTTGAAGTGAGTGCCTCGTCATGACCAGATACAAAGAGCTCTCTGAGGCTTTCAGGAAGCAGGGTGTAGATGCAAATGAGTCTGAGAGGGCATTTAAAAAGATCTCAGAACAATTACAAATCAGCCATTCTACATTCTAAAATAATTATTTACAAGTGGAGAACTCATGCAGTCTTAGCAAGTTGAGCACAAAAGCAGACCACAAGATGTGTAAAGAAGTCTCCAACAAATAAAAAGACGTAACAAAAATGTCACAGGATTTTCTCTCACAAATTGAGTCTATAATAAATAGAAACAATATATAAAACAAACAAAAAAATACTTTTGCAAACCACAGTCAGTCATATTAAGCCTATGGTTTCTGTTTTTTTTTCTCTTGAGTCTCTTGTAATTTAACTATGTATAACCATAACCAATCAAATTAAGACTATGCTTGAAGTGCAAACAAAGGCAGAACATTTTTTAAGGTTGTCTGTCCTTTCGTCACCTTTTTTACAGGCACTCCCCGACATTGATACTGTGTTTCCAGATCCCTCTTTAAAAAAATCATCACACCCATAGCATTTAACATCTGAAAGCGAATAACCGATATGCAAGGAGGAAATCTGTGAGGTCAAAACACATCAGGGAAGACTAAAGACCTAGACAAAGACAAGGACTTCTGAAACAATGTGATTAGGATAAATAAATCCAAAGTTAAAATATTATTTGGGCACAGAATTTTGGCACACACCAAACACAGAATTTGATCACAAGAAATGTGAAGTATGGAGGTGGATGTTGCATGTAAACAGTAAAGATAAAGCCTCACACATAGCTGAAAGAATTCTGCATGGAGGAGTGGGGAAATCTGCCAGAGGATTTTAGAGACTGGTAGATGTAAGGAGCATATGTTTAATTGAAGCATTGAGGCTTTTCCTGAAATTTCAGGTATTAGGACAGTATGCATAGACTGTCCTTTATTTTTATTCTTTTAATTTTACACCTTATGTTTAAAGATGAATTTGCTCAGTTCTATTTGTTTAGTTATACAAACGCCATCTCATCGCCAGCATTGATAAACATATCATACTTATTTAACTGTACAAACTGTTCAACTGTACAACCACATACCTCAGGAGTTACCTTTTATAGTTAACACTGAAGCTAAAAGGTTAGCTAAAAAAAATGGACGTCTGTGGGGACCAGTTAGCATGTTGCAACACCTCCATGGTTTCCTGTTGTTTTTAGCTTCACAACATCCTTTCCGTGATATATTTAGTCCATGTTTAGAGATAAAAGCATCTGAAACCACACAAGCAGGTCTGGTGCAGTTGGTGCAGTTAGCACCATGCTAATTGGTAAGGTTGACATTTGCCATTCTGGAGCATTTTTAGCCCTATACAATACTTTTAGTTTTTTTCCTCAGTTCAATTAATTTTAAGTCTGAATTGTGTTGTTTTGTCTATGTTCTCCACATGAGGGCAATCATTGGGCCCTACTAAATTAATAAACAGCTCATAGGAAAATCCCCATAGAGCCACTAATACAAAAGTGCCTGTCTGTGTGTGTGAGGGTGTTTGGCTCCAGATGTTTCCTGGATTCCCGTTTTAACTCATTTATATGGATCAGACAGACTGTTTGATGTGCATGTTTGGAGCGTTATTAAGTTATTGCAGTATTGATGGTATACTTAGCATTTCCTCTCATGCTCTTTTATCAGCGTCACACTAAAAATACTGCAGAACTGTGTTTATTAGTGTTGTAGACGACGTGGCCTCTTAAACTCTGTGATTATTATTTGTGTCCTTGCGATTATTGTTCAGTAATAACAAGGGAAACCGTGTAACTGGCTGAGATGCTCTGAAGTTATCGAACTAAAGCACGCCACTGGTGTTTGTGAGGTTACGTTAAAATTGTTGTTATGACCTTTACAGCTGCTGTCAGAGCAAATGTGGTAAAAGTCAAAGTGTCAAATGTTGTTCAGAACTTCAAGTGTGTGTTTTTTTTGTGGTTGAACTCATGTCTTGCTTGTGGTGTTACAGTGTAAAGTGTTATAGATCAATAGTGTAACAGTATGGAGTGTGTTAATAGTGGTTAATAGTGTAACACTGTGATGTGTTACAGGTCAGTGGTGGATCAGAATTGAGTTTTAGATCAGTGTGAAATATGTTACAGGTCAATAGTGTAACAGTATAGAGTGGGTTACTGGTTAATAGTGTAACACTGTAGTGTGTTACAGGTCAGTGGTGGATCAGAATGGAGTTTTATATCAGTATGAAATATGTTACAGGTCAATAGTGTAACCCTAAGAAGTGTGTTACTGGTTAATAGTGTAACACTCTAGTGTGTTACAGGTCAGTGGTGGATCAGAATAGAGTTTTATATCAGTGTGAAATATGTTACAGGTCAAAAGTGCAACAGGAAGGAGTGTATTAAAGGTACAATATAAAAGTGTGGAGTATGTTGCACAACAGTGGTGTAACAGTATGGAGTTTATTATGAGTCAGTGGTAAAACAGTATAGAGCATGTTACAGGTCAGAAGTGTAACACTGTAGTATGTGACAGGTCAACGATGTTAAACTGTGGAGTGTGTTACAAGCAAGTGGTGCATCAGTGAGCAGTATTAGCGTTTATTCTGTGCCCAAGCCCGACCCGATCATTCTTGTAGCCTCATTTACCGATTTGTCTTATATAACAGGTCTATGCTTCTTCAGTGTTGCAATGTTAATCAATATCATTCTGAACAGATTTCGCTCATACAGCCAGAAAATGTAAAAAAAAAAAATAATTTTAACGCTATACTTACCAAAAAAATTACGGTTTACATTGGGCTCGGGCTTGTAACGAAAGTTTATTTGGCAGGTCGGGCTCGGTGAGAAAGTGCACAGACTTGGGCTGGGTCGGGCTAGATTTTTTGGAACAGATCTAAGCTCTAATTTTTCAGGTCAATAGCGCAACAAATGGAAAAAGTCAATAGTGAACAGTATGAAGTGTGTAACAGGACAGTGGTGTACCTTTTTGGAGTTTGTTACTGCTCTGTTTATACAGGTCAGAGGTGTATCAGTAAGGAGGTTCATGTCTGTGGAATATGTAGTGTAACAATTTGGAGTACGGGTCAGTATAAAGTGTTAAGAGTGTGTGGTGTAACCTGGCTGTGTTACAGGTCAATGGTGTAACAATATGCAGCAGGTTATGGGTCAGTGATGTAACGCTGGAGCATGTAAATGTCAGTGATGTGAAGGTACTGAGTGTGTTATGGGTCAGTGGTGTAACATTTTAGTGTGTTACTGGTTAGTGGTGCATCAGTGTGGAGTGTTTTACAGGTCAGTGATGTGACAGTTTGGAGCAGGTTACGGTTCAGTGGTGTAATAGTATGGAACCAAATTATGTATTTTTTTCTCTCTCTTTCTTCTTCTTCTCTCTCTCTCTCTCTCTCTCTCTCTCTCTCCACGTGACCATTTTCTACATGCTAGAGTGACATCATATGCCTGGAAGTCATGTGTTGTTGTGTGTGCATCTTTCTCTCTCTCTCTCTCTCTCTTTGACTCACTGCTCTTATTCCACTTCACTGGTTGGATGCCACGTTTGATTGGAACTTTCAGTGCACTCGCGTGCAGCTCAGCATGTGTGTGTGTGTACATGTATGTGTGTCCAGCCCCTCCCCCGCCCCTCTCTCTCTTTCTCTCTCTGTGATCCCTAATTCCTGTCCAGTCGCTCAGTGCAGAGTGAGCGAGGTGGAGAGAGGAGTGTGTTCTGTGCTCTCACTGCCTTGCTGGATACACTGGCTGACCCCTTCCTTAACCTGTACCCTCCGGTATCCTGGACGTTGTTCTGTTTCGTCATATACACACACACACACACATACACACCAGTCATTTCACCGGCAGCAAGGGGCATCACTGTAACCCATCAGTTGCTGTGGTCAGTTGTTGGTCAGGCCTGCTGATCTGAATTCCCTCTACTGGTGGAGTAATCTCTTCTTCATTATTGGGATTGTAACAGCTGGATTATTCATGCACATCTGGATGAGGCTGGGACCCCCTGTTAGTTCAGATCGGACCTGAGCGACGGATTTCTCCGGTTCGGACCTTGAATCTCGTAGAGGTGGAAAACGTGGCAGTGGATTTTTGCACCTGGTCCAGGTTCCTGTGTTTGATTGATAGGCTCGTTGAAGGGAGGCCCCTCCCCCTTTGGAGAATCTGGGTTACGATGCTGCACGCTCAACAGAGGGTAAATAATATAACATAAATAACAGCTTAATTAATAGTATCTGTTAGTAGTAACATTTTTAAAGGTGATTTAGTTGCATCAAATTGATAATAAATTATAACTTTGGCAAAAAATATACATTTGCATTTTCAAAAATATTTTCAAAAGATAATTGTGGATTGGAGTGCCCATTTAATTTTTTTGGTAGTCTTGGCCTCTCTACTTTATTATGCATTGAAATAGTCTTGAAAATGATGCATTAGAAAACCATTGCATTCATAGACTGTAGTGTGTGACTGAGTTCATTTTTTGCACTAGATGTAGCTACGCTTATATTTTAAAATTTTGGTTGGACTGCCCCTTTAACACAAAGGTACATTTGGCAAAATTATTAAAGTAGTTTTAAGACTTTTGGATGTTCTGATCTTGGAATCACTGGGATGTTTTTCTTTGCATTATATACAAAACTAATTGCATTGTTACATTCTTTTCAATGCTGATGCAAACCATCCATAATTACTTACATTAGAAAATGCATAAAAATTAAACTCCTTCCTAAACTCCACCTTTAACATGCATTAGAAAGGTTTCTTACCCTTAATACTTGAAATTCTTGCTCTAGAAACCACTGCAGACATAGACTGGGGACAGGAGTAGACATGTGGACACCAGACTTAACAATGATTACATTTCAATTTTTGGTTAGACTGCCCCTTTTACCCAAAATCAGATTGAGCTGTGTTGTGAATTAAAAAAAATAATTTCCAGTCATACAAAAATAACTGAGTTTAATTGATATTTGAGATGAAATATAGAACTTCTTGATGCACTCAAACACAATATAAGCAGTAAGATATTTATTTTGCATTTTATTCAAAAAGTAATATTGTAATTGGGCGTTGTTTCCATGCTGATGCTACATCAAGCCACTCAGAATGACTTACATTAAAAATGCACATCAAACAGCTCACCAAAGAGCACTTATCAAACGCATTGCAGGCCATAGATTGTGGAATATAAGCAGGAATGTTTATGCCAGACGTAGCGATGATTCAATTTTAATTTTGGTTGTACTGCCCCTTTAATCCAAACGTAGGTGTGACATTTTTGGCAAATATTTAGCAAAATAGTGGCACATTTTCTGCAAAAAATAACTGCTTATCAAAGTTTGATACAGATACTATATTGGACCATTCAGACATTATTATTATAATAATATATAATAATATATATAATATTATTACACATCATTAATCCAAAGCTTCTCCTGCCTTGAAAATACATCTGATGGGCTTTATAGTCTTTAAACCTGCAAATCTTGCTCTAGAAAGCATTGCAGACATTGACTGTAGGACGTGCCTGTTTACTATTTTAATTTTGCTTTGACTTCCCCTTTAACCCTTCTGGGTAAATATCAGTGTGGTTTTAGATATAATGCCAAAATAATCAAAATTATTAAAAATGTGAGGTAACATTTGGCATTTCTGATGTCTTGACTTGTTTGGTAATCACTCCGAGGTCATAAACTCTCACTTCTACAATAAAAAAACCTGTTTTATGTGGCATTTTATCAAAAGTTAATTCAATAGCTGCATTGTTTTTTTTTTGCACACAGTATTTCAGACGGATGGGATTTGTGCTGATCCCTACCACAGTCAAGCTCATATTAAGAGATACGCACCCCCCCTCCCCTCACACCCCCCAGGGTAGAGTGCAAGAGGAGGGGGGCTGTAAGTGCAGGAGGCTCATGGGTAATGCAGATCAAAACAAAGAGGTCCATCTCTCTGCTTATGCCTCACGATGCAGAGGCAGGTTGTGTATTATTGAAGAGTCCGGCACAGCTGCAGGTCAGGCTGGGTGTGTGTTGGCTTTTAACTGCAGTGTTTTCTGACCTCGCTCTGACCACCAGTGTATAAAATCTTTTTTTAAGGGAAATTAGTAGTGTTCTCCGGCAGCAGAGGATGCTTTATTGCGAATTGTTTGGATGAAAGAGGCCGGAGCCGTCGGACGAATTTGGACATTTCCAGAACTCTCTGTACTTTTGATTTTTGGATTTTACTGGATGCCTTCGGAGCGTCAGGTTGGTCACACAATGCTGTGTCTGACCCCGTCCGGTTTCTCAGAACACAGAAGAGCGATCCGGTTGTGTCAGGTAGATGCTTCATCGTCATGAAATTAGGAATGGCTTTTTATTGTTTCATTATTTATTTCTATATTGATTCACTTGTTACTGATATATAAAAATAATCCATCTCTGAAGTGTGATTTGATTCTGATTCTATAGAAAACTAACTTGATTCTGATTCTTTAGAAAACTAAGTCAATTTTTATTTTTAAGGAAACTGACTAGATTCTTATTCTTTAGAAACCTGTTGTGATGCTGCTCGGCAATGTTGCATCAGCAGCAGCTCGAAAAGAGGTGGTGGCTCACTTCACATGTATCAGAGGAAGCATGTGTTAGTCTTCACCCCCCTGGTGTGTTGGGGCATTACTAGTGATAGGGGGAGTCCTAATGAGTGGGTTGGGTCATTGGTCGTGTAAACTGGAGAGAAAATAGGAAAAAAAAAAACTGAATTGATTTTATTACTAAAGGAAACTAATTTGATTCTGATTCTTAGGAAAATTAATTTGATTCTTCAACATTCATTCAGATTGTTAAGAATACTGTATTTGATTATGGTTCTTAGGAAAAATTAATTGCTTTGCATTCTAAAGGAAACTCTGATTTGATTCAAAGTTATTACAGAGGTGGTCTCACACTCTTAAATTTCCTTCACTGAAAGTTATTAAAACAAATGGTTAGATTTAAACTAAATGCTTAGATGCACTATTACAGGTATAAGTGTATTCATTGTGGAGGGGTACATGCAGGATGTTATGTGGCAAAAATAGCCCATAAAATTGAATGTGTTAGTTTAGAAAACCAGAAAATTGTACCTCTACTAACACGCCACTTAAAACTCATGTGTGTATACCAGTAAAATGTAAAATGTCAAAAAACACATTTGTTTTTCATGATGACTTCTTTGTTCCATTCACCACCACTGTAAAGAAGTCTGAGTTGGTTAGATTATTTAACTACTACAGAATGTTCAAGCAGTCCACCCTCTCATGTGTTCCATTCAGCTTAAGAACTCATTGTCAGAAAGGGGAGTGGGGATTTCCGAGCTCTTCATCTGTAGACTGAATGATATGAGTGTACCGTATTTGTCTAAAACAAATGTAGTGATGTGTCAGGCTGCCCCTTTTAGATGTGCCAGTCCATTGTTGGTTCTAGATCCTCAGGCCTAATACTGGAAACCATATGGTGTTGTGCAAAACATGACCATGAAAGTGTGAGGGAAAGATATGATCAAATAAACACAAACACTGGTGACTATAGTATAGTGTATACAGGTCTGGAAAAAAAAATAGAGACCACTTAAAAATGATGAGTTTATTTGATTTTACTAAATTTAAAACCTCTGGAATATAATCAAGAGGAAGACGGATGATCACAAGCCATCAAACCAAGCTGAACTGCTTGAATTTTTGAATGAGGAGTGGCATAAAGTTATCCAAAAAGCAGTGTGTAAAACTGGTGAAGGAAAATCCAGGGTTATTCCACCAAATATAGATTTCTATATATATATATACTCTATATATATGTACTCTAACATTTAATGAATATGAACTTGTTTTCTTTGCATTATTTGAGGTCTGAAATCTTTTTTTTTATTTCAGACATTTCTCATTTTCTGCAAATATTATTTTTATTTGTGATTTGGGAGAAATGCCTGTAGTCTGTAGTTTATAGAATAAAACAACAATGTTCATTTTGCTTAAACATATACCTATACATAGCAAAATCAGAGAAACTGATTTAGGAACTTAATTAGTGTCTTAATTATTTCCAGAGCACAAACAGACACACGGAAATGCAGTTTGTCTGTATTGATTGTATATTGTGTTTTAAGAAATTATAGATATGTTTTTTAAAAAATGAGCTATCTGGAAATGTAAATCACTTTAACAACTTAGCATATTAGCTAATGTTTGAATTATTGGCTGGAGTGTGTGTGTGTGTGTGTGTGTGTTTGTGCTGTTGTGTTAAATGTACTGTTTAGACACTATTAACTGTGTGATGGTTGCTTGCCTGGTCTTAACTAGAGCTACTGATTACGGCCTGTAGTTTAAAGACGATAAACTAATCGCATTAGATAACCTGCACAAATGCTCCAGATGCTGACTATGAGACTTCACCCTGAGAGAAAGAGAGTGAGAGAGAGAGTGAGAGAGAGAGTGAAAGTGAGTGAGAGAGAAAGCGAGAGAGTGAGGTATACATTCGAATGATATTTCTATCTTTATTCTTCTGCTCTTTTTATTTTTTTTGGAGGACCTAAAATGACTAGCAAGCAAAACCAAACTGCAGCTTAGAGAACATCAGCCCACATCCTGAGTCTACACACACACACACACACACACACATGCACACACAGAGACACAGCTTCTTCCTTCCTGCTGTCCTGCGCACTGACACTGCATGCTGTCGGTGGACTCTCTACACCCCTAGCATGTGTGTGTAGTGTATTCCTATTCATGTGTATTCAGTCTTCATTCAGACACAGACCAGAGTGTGTGTATTTGTGAGAGAGAGAGGAGTTGGGCTGAGTTAGTGGTTGGAGATGGTGGAGGAGAAGATGGGTGGATGCTGGAGCTACACCAAGGTGAGATGGAACATTTCTGAGTGGTTAGCTTGATGCTGGTTGAAGATACGACCACACGAGCATTATCATGTAAGCCAAACATGGCCAGAAGCTGCAATATGTTAATAACTGTGTTGTTGGGTGTTAGAAAATAGGCTTGTGATATCCATTAATGCTTTTTTTTTAATCCACTGTACTATATAAGTAGTTCTATAATGACTTTCTGCAATATTCTCTTGTGTTTGTGTGTCATGGTGGGTCTGTTTTAGTGTGTTTGCATTTATATACATTACTGTGCAAAAGTTTTAGCCACCTATCAAATTACACTAATCCATTTATCTCAGAAATTTGAGTTAAACCATATATGATTTAAACAGATGCAAATATACATAAATACAGTAAAACGAGAATTTCTCGTTTTTAGGTACGTAGGTTGTATCCTGAGCCAAGCTGTAGAACAAAATTTAGTTCCAGATTTCTCCTGGATGCTCCTTAGCCAGCATGTGTATATGTTCAGTTCCATCAGCAGCTCACCTGTTTTAACATCAGTAAGATTTGATTTACCAAAACAGGTGTTGATACGAGATATGAGAACTTGAAATAACACTACTAAACTTGGATGAGGAGACATTAGGAGATGTTTTAAGGAAAACAGTGAAGTTAAAGCACTGCTTTTTGTAAAATTGCTTTTTGTATTTATTGTAATGCTAGTGTTTTACTGAGCTAATAAACACTTACTGCACAGATAAGAAGCTTTTTCTTTTACTTAAAATTCCCACAGGTGCCTAAAATATTTGCACAGTACTGTAAGTATCAGTGCTTAGCAGTAAATTGTGTTATATGGTGGTATTTACAATGTATTTAGTCAGTGTTAAATACATTTTGATGTGTATTGTGAACTTATTATGGTGCAATTGGTGCAAAATTGGCCGGTACTAACACGCCCACAGTTTGCCGTACTATCTGAACAGCATGAGTTTGAACCTTGGTGGAGTTGCAACCAATTATAAGTTGTTGGCTTTTTATCTGTGTTATTTTGTTGAGCCTCGAACAAACAGTCTAAAACTAGAATCAAGTCATAAATCTGCTGAGGTCTGTTGAAAGCTTGCAAAAATATTGCTGATAATGTCTCAAAAATTGTGATTCAGACTCAAAAAATCTCCAGAAATAGGAGAACACAAATTGTGCGGATAATGTCAATGGCAATACAATCACATGCCAAAATTCATGGCATATGCAGAATGTAAACTGAGTATGTTGTATTATCTTATGGAATAGTTTGGGAACTCCCACAACTGTATTCTGTTAAAGTTGTGAGGTGTTTTTTTTTGTCATTGAGATTGAACACTGGCCAACATGCTCATGGCAAGGCAGCGCAAAATTATTGGGGTACAAATGAGGCCTAATTTCTTGATCCACATTGTCTCATGTATACAGTGAATATGTAATAGAATGCATTACCACCCAGAGTGGACAGCACAGTGGGTGGTAATAATTGTGACCTGCTGGAGCTAGCTAGAAATCTAGCCAAAATCTGTATAAGGAGACACAAGATATCACAGACACATTTCACATTTCTCAAGCAAGCCACTATTGCATTGGTTTGCAGTGGTTTGGTTAAAAAGAAACCTTGACTGCTACAGACTGGAACCTGGTTCATTTTGAGATAGAATTGGTGAGCACTTCAAACTTGCCTTTGCTGTGAATCAACCCTCCAACAGCCCCAACTGTTGGTGTGATACTACTGGTGTGAACTGCCATCAAGTGAAAGAAGGACACTTACAGCTCAGTGAGACCACATGTGTTGCCATTCATGGCAGGGCTTCCAACTGGCATTTTTCAGCAGGATAATGCTCACCCACACACACACAGCAAGGGTTTATGTGCTACAGGAAGCAAACCATCTCTCAGATATCTTATCAAGGGGAGAGGTACCCAATAGTGTATTAGAGCCTGCTGTTAATAATACTTCAGCTTTCCCCAATAGACTGTTCTAACATTACATTACATTACTTTTGTCAATACATTTATAAAAATATTTATAAAAGCTTTTTGCAACAAACGCACATTCGTGCAAAGGCTTATTTCGATCAGTTTGATGTCAAACTTGACATTTATTGCAATATAAGCCTATTTAATGTTTATGTATTTTTGTGTCAGTCATTATGCAAATCTTATGTAGGTGCGATTGTGATTTCTGGTATTAGCTGTTTGTTCAGAGCTTATGAAGTCTCTATGAAGTGAGCCTTCAAATATACTGTTACCTTTTGAGTGCGTTCATAATAACTTTAAAATCTGGATAGTGCTTTTAGAGACAGCAATCTGCAGAGCTCATCTTCACATCTGTGATGCCTAATCTGTGTTTAGATTCTATGATATAATACTGTCAGTGTAAAAGCGTGATGATAATGGGATCTGAGGCAGACTCTCTTCGCTCACTCGAGCAGCTTTTACCTGCAGTTACATCAGCTCTGAGTGTGTGTGTGTGAGTGAGTGTGTGTGTGTGTGTGTGTCGCGTCAGGCTCTCGGCTTGGCTGGGAAATGATGCTGAGAGAGCATGAGGGCATCTTGGTTGGTACTGTTTTCCGGTTATTAGACCATTACTGCAATAGAGCTGTGTGTGTGTGTGTGTGTGGGTGTCGGGAGAATATTGTGTTTACAGTGAAGGGTATTTTACAGAATCTCTCATTTACTGTGGTCAATAACTGTTATGTTTATGGTATATTTATGAATTTTTAATTTCTCTAAATGAAGCATTACTGGATGTATGCCTGTCTCTCTTATTTCACAAGTCATTCTACAACACTTTTGCCATTTCTATGCTGCAAAAAAAGATCAGATTTCTAACAGAAGTAAATGATCCAGAAGAATATAATCTGTCTCTATTAGATATATAATAGGAAATGAGAACAGTGTGAATCTTCCTTTACTAAAAACTAAAGCAAAAAAGTAATACCCTGATGTGATAATTATTATTATTAAATTTCAGGGTATAATATCTTTTTCAATATTCAAAAATGTTGACGATATTATTGCATACGATACGATATGCAGCATTCAGCAGCATCAATGTGGGAGACATTACATGCTTTTGTCATTGCCACTGTGGTGAGTAGAAGCTTCTAGTGGAAACCTCTAGTAACACGTACAACACAAGCTTGTGAACCACTATGTTCAAAACGCAGCTGGTTGTCTGCGTGAACCAATGGCCTGACAGCAAGTGTATCTCTGTGAAGCAGTGAAAATTGATGAGGTGGAGAGATGATCATCCCACATCCTGACCTCACTCACAGATACAGTTACTCCAGCAAAAGCAGAATAAACTCTTTTAAATCCCTTGATTTCAGAACAAACAATGAAAGAGCAGGTGTCCCAACACTTTTGTCCACATAGTGTAACTTCATAATTGTGGCAGACTTACTGTGGTGTTTTTAGGGAATTAAAGTGGTAGTTTGGCAAAGAATCAGCTTCACTTTCCATTAGCTTTCCCTGACTCAGGATGTTGTCAGTCATCCAAAACTAAATGGACAAAATTGGCTTCTGCTGCTGCTTGTTTCTAGCAATGCTACAGTACTAGTGTATTTTTATAGATAAAAGTATTTTTCACACGATAAGGTGCACCATATTATAAGGCACACTATGAATGAATGTCTGTTATCTGGTCTATTTCCATACATAAGGCGCACTGGGTAATAAGGATCATTTTAGGAGACTCTATGAGGAACCTCTAATACATCAGGTCTCGTCGCTGGGTGGTGGTGGTGGGGGGTAGCTAACTGAGTTAAGTAAGGCTAAGCTAAGTAAACAAAACTTATATAATAAAAAACACTTTCTTTTAAAGTTAAACGAGCGCTGGATGTTAATCTACACAGATTTCTCTACTGAAAACTGTTTATTTGGGTGAGTTTGTCCAGGCTACAGTACTACACATATACTCGCCTCTGAATGTCTAAGGAGCTAGCTAGGTTAGCAGATAATGCTAATTCTGCTTCAGCAGCGCTAGCCGGGGGTTAACAGCAGTCTACAGTCCAATATACTCCCCTCTAAATGATTAAAAGAGCTAGTGTGGTTAGTGGCTAATCCTAATGCTACACAAGCAGTGCTATCCAGGGTTAGCAGCAGGCCACAGTCCAATAATACTCACCTCTGAATGGGGACATAGCGGTTAGCAGCTAATGCTAACGCTACTCCAGCCCTGTTGCTGGAGAACTAAACTAAAACTTCTTTATAATGCTGTACCTCAGCGGAGTGGCTTTACTGCTACTTACAACCTGACTCGTAAAATTCATACATAAGGCGCACTGGATTAAAAGGGGCACTGACAATTTTTGGATAATTTAAAATGATTTTAAGTGCGCTTTATAGTTTGAAAAATATGGTATATCATAATCTCATAAGCAAGTTAAAGATTATAATGTATATTGGAGTATATTAGCATCAAGGATGCTAATAGCACCATGCTAATTGGTGTATATAAGCTTCCATTGCTTTTTAGCCACATTAGCTTTGTATGCTACATAGATAAAAGTATTATCTTTTTAAAATCAAGGGTATTAATGGTGTTAAAAAGAGTTAATGTGACCATTGCTCTGACGATTTGATTGCATTCAGCTCAAAAAGCAACACACACGCACACACCTGTAGACAATCACCTGAGTGTGAGTGGACCAGGGGAGCTCGCTTTATTTGAGGAGTGTTATAATTTACACTGACAGAATGGGGCTAGCTTGAGATCTATGAGAACACAAGTGCGTGTGAGGATAAGAGGCCTGCTGCAGGTGTTTGTGTGTCTGTGTGTGAGAGAGAGGTGAGTGTGTGTTAAAATGAGTGAAAGGTGGGTCTCGCCGCACTGCATTTTAAATACTCTGTGGTGAGGTTTGATAAATTTGGATGCTTCATTTAAGGCTTCTTAACTGCACCAGTACTGGCATCAGTAATTTACACACTAAGCACAGTTTGGTTAAATCGTGCAGGAGCACGGTTCTGCCCCTTCCCCACTCCCCCGCTGGCCTGCACTTAAACTGCAGTTAAACAATTCTTGCCCGATCAAGCTTACGTCGCTAACTGCTTAGTGGGCTTGCTGGTGTTGTGCCGAATTCAGCACCCCCGCCATTAAAAGCACCCTCGATAATCCAATTTAACTTACTTAGAAATACGTGCCAGTGGGTGAAAGTGGGGGTGTTTGTTTACAGGAACGTTGCATCACTAACGCTATCTTGTTCTGTGCTCGGCACATGCAGTGGAAGCGCTATCCGTGCCCCAGCACAGAAAACAAGATGACGTTAGCGATGCAACATTCCTGTAAACAAACATGGCAGTGTTGTGCTGACTTCAGCACCCCTGCTAGGAAAAGCACCCTTTATCAGGAGCATGCACATGTATGCTATGTATGTCGCTACGTGAATGAAAGAACTCTGACTTTTGGCTCATATTTCTAAGTAAGTTAAATTGGATTATCTCCGCATTTACCATGAAGATGCACTAAGGAGAGAGGGTGCTTTTCATGGTGGGGATGCTGAGTCCAAGTGAACCGTGCTCTGGCCCACTTCAGGCTTACCTCTGGAAGTCTTAGGCTGTGGTCAAGCTTGATTTTTACATGGCTATTTTGTTTGTGGGGATGGCCAGTCCTGATTAAATGGATTGCAGTCACTTTAGCTTCTGCAGCAACATGGGGCACTACCTCCACCATGTTTGTTAGTTCTTACCTGAGAGCAGTGAGTGCAGCCCTGATCTCTTTTTCTATTGACCTGTGAAGTTTAATTTGCTGCTCAACCAGTATGACTGAGCTGTTCTGTTAAAAAAAATGCATCAACCTGGTCGACTAGCAAAACCAGCTCGATCAAGCGAAAATTAGCTAGTCAATCAGCCAGTCTGAGCTACCATCTTAACTAAATTTTCTACAGGGTTATATGTTTTTTTTTCTTGATCATCACAGATTGGATTAGACCATAAAAGGCTAGAGTGGACCATCTTAAACCAACTTTTGTTTATGGTCTATCATAAAATAATTCTCTAAGCAGAGTATTTGGCCAGCTGGAAAAATTCTGCTAGCTCTAGTTGTATAAGCAATTTAATTTAAAGCTTCACATCTAAAAATGAAAGTATCCATGTTTTATTTATGGAAAAATGTATATAGTAATAAAGAATATAATTCAGTAAGGAGGAGAATGGAATCACAAAGCCATTTTGAGACTAAAGAGCAATATGTTGATTACCAATTAAGAAATATTCTTTTTAATCAGAATGGACTATAGATGTCACACATTCTGGTCAAACATCATTTATCATCACCTGAATACTAATCATTCACACCTGTTTACCCTGTGTATATATACTTGCCTGTTTTTCTCCCCTCATTGCAAATAATTTTCAGGGCATACCAAGTCTTTGAATTTCCTGTTTGTCTTGCTAAGTTTGTATCTTATCTTTGCTAGTTTCCTTTTTTGATTTTCTAGTATGATGATTCTTACAGTTTTTGGCATGTTGTTATTAGGCTCTTGATTTATTTTTAGTTTACACAGATTCGAACATTTTAGATACATTTACATTTTTATTGTTATTAACTAGTCTTTTAGTTATAGTATTGCATTAATTGGATAGGGGCTTTAAAATAATAAAAGGAATAAAGAAATTTTAAAGGAATTCTATCATTTTTTTATAATTAAACTGACGTATTAAAATGAATTAAATTAAAACGATTTATACACACATACTACATTGAAGAAGAAAATGAGGCTGCTTATGCTTACTGGCTGCTTTTCGGTCATCTCTCTCTCTCTCTCTCTCTCTCTCTCTCTCTGCATTCTTTCATTAGATCTCTGTTAAACATTTACAAAGTGTGGGACAGGTCTGACAAACAGTACTGTGTGTGTTTGTGTGTGTGTGTGTGTGCTTTTTGAGGTCAGGAAAGTGTGACAAAGTAATCTTTGGATCCAGTAATGAACTCTGAGTTGCTATGGTGGCAGCAGCCCCATTAAAATCACTGACATTTATAATAACACACACACACACACACCTACTGCTCATGCTAATTGCATCAAGCTCATTGTGAACTGTGGAAAGTTTTTGTCAATTCAAACCATTTGACCAGTCCTTTAGTGTTTGTAACAACCGATCCCTCTGGCAAAATTTCTAGAACATTTTTCTTTCTCTTTCTCCATCTCTCTGTCTCTGTCAACATCAATCACTATAATTACAATAAACATCATTATTACATCAGTTATTACAGGTCTTAGGTCTTACAGTCTGCAGTGTTACAGGTCAGTGCTGTATCAGTGCGCAGTGCATTAAAGTGGTGTAACACTGTGGAGTGTTACAGGTCAGTGTTGTAATAGCTGTAACAAATGTACAGATCAGGGGTGTAACACAGTAATGTGTTGCAGGTCATTCGTGTAGCACAGGAATGTGTTATAGGTTGGTTGTGCAACATTGGAATATTTTACAGATCAGTGGTGTAACAATAAGGAATGTGTTGCAGGTCAGAAGTGTGGAGAGTGTTGCAGGTCATTGGTGTAACACTAGAGTATGTTACTGATCAGTGGTGTAACAATATAGACTGTGTTGCAGGTCAGTGGTGTAAAACTGGTATGTGTTGCAGGTCGTTGATTTAACACTAGAATGTGTTATAGGTCAGTGGTGTAACACTGGGTTAATGTACAGGCCAGTGGTGTAACACTGGAATATGTTACAGGTCAGTGGTGTAACAGTAGATTATTGCACAGGCCAGTGGTGTAACACTGGAATGTGATGTAGGTCAGTGGTGTAACCCTGGAATGTGTTACAGGTCAGTGCTGCAACAATGGAGTATTTTACAGGTCAGTGGTGTAACAATCACTTTATTTCTCTCTTTTTTTTCAGGATCAGTTCGAGAACTTGGAGAAGCATACCCAGTGGGGAATAGACTTTGTGGAGCGCTACACCAAATTTGTAAAAGAGCGGTCGGAGATCGAACTCAACTATGCCAAGCAGATCAGGTAAATCTCGCATGATGTATTGTATAATCAATAAAACAATAGCTTTTGTTTTATAGAGAAATATACAATCTGTTGTTACAAATAATATGAATAGAATTGCCAGTATCTGAATCCCATATGTGAGCCTTAAAATAGGTCTGCATGGGAATATGTTAAATTTATGTAAACATAGTTTTAGCCTAGCCTAGCACTACCTCCACCATGTTTGTTAGATTTTCCCAAAACGAATGAGTGTAGTCATGCCCTCTATTTTTCTAGTGGTTTGAGATTGCAGGGTGTCCTAAATTTGCAGGTTTGAAGTTTATCTATTTTAACTCTGCTTCTTATTGAATAAATTAATCTTCTTTTTTACCATAGAGATTTCATTTGTGTTTGGACTGACCTCCCTGTTGGTTAATCTAAAACTAAAAACTAAATATATTGATTAATCAAAAAAAAATATTGCCTGATTATTTGAATGCAAAACAGGCTGAGCAGCTGCTTAATTAACATTATAATGGACTGATTAATTGATTTATTAGAATCATGATGAATTGAATAGTCAAAATTATAATGTTTATTTAAAATAATATAATAGACAGATTAATTGATATTATAATTGACATGTTTCAAACAAATCAGATGTATAATAGCCTGACTAATTGAAACTATTATTGACTGTCTAGTAGAAAGTGTAATCGGCCAACCAATGATGAATATAAATAATAATAGACTGATTAACCGAAACCATAATCGACTGATGAATCGAATTCCTTATAAAGAGGATAACTGATTAATTAGGACCATAATGAAATTATAAATCATAATAAAGATGCTCCTGTAATAGAAATTCTAACTAATGAATAAATGAGGATTGTAATGCATTGATTAGTCAAATTCATAATGGACCAATTAGCCAAAATCATAACGGACAAATTAATCGACATAATAATGGACTGATTAATCAATTATAAGAATGGTCAGTTGCAGCTCTTGTATCAAATTAGTCATATTTACTTAGCATCTATTGTGTGTGTGTGATATCAGCTCTCCATCAGAGACATGTGGTTGATAGAACCACATATTTTCCAGTGTGTGTGTCTGGATGTGTGTGTGTTAGTAAGTGTACAGTATAGTATTTTTTTCAGGATTGCAGGTTGCAAAATAATTAGGAACACACACACACACAAACAGTGCAGATGTGCTTTTGCTGATGGCAGCTCAAGGCCACAGGATGCGAAGGTGACTGTGAATGTGTGTGTGTGTGTGTTCACACATGTCTGGGAGGAAACCAGTGTTGCCGTGGTAACAAGGTGTCAGTGTTGCACTGCGCTCAGCTGACCTACATTCGGATCGTCCAATAACAAGCAGCAAGCCCACCCCCCATTCTTGTGATAGGATTTAGAGCTACCCATCACTGGATAGCACACACACACAGAGAAACCCCCTTCAACCCCCTAAGAGCTATCAGTCGGAAACCCCCTTAATCCCCTACATTTAGACAGAGATGGAGAGAGAGAGAGAATTCATGAAGTGGAGTCTGGCTAAACTGTAAGCACACACACACACACACACACACACACAGTTATTGATTGCAATGATTTGATGAACTCATTACCCTTAACTCTAATCCAGGAACGCCATCATCCTTTATAGTTCTGTATTTGATTACTGAATTCAATATTGTGTGTGTGTGTGTGTGTGTGTGTGTGTATTAGAATATAAGAAATGGGCAAAATAATAAACCATTACAATTCCACACAAACACACACACATAAACACTAATCTTGTGTAATACCCCTCCATGCAGACCACCATGCTCATAATGGTTACTGGTTAACTCTCCATCAGGCATCTGGCGGTGTGTGTGTGTGTCTGTGTGAGAGAGAAAAAAAGGGACACAGAGAGAGAGATACAGAGAGTTCACATCCCAGAGAGGTCTGCCTAGCAACACATTAGACAGTAGTAACGTGTGTCCATCATTATATTAGATATACAGCTCTGAAAAAAAATAAGAAAGCACTTCAGTTTCTGAATCAGTTTCTTTGATTTTGCTATTTATAGGTCTATGTTTGAGTAAAATGAATTGTTGTTTTATTCTATAAACTACAGACAACATTTCTCCCAAATTCCAAATAAAAAAATTGTCATTTAGAGAATGTATTTGCAGAAAATGAGATGAAAAAATGGATGAAATAACAAAAAAAAGATGCAGAGCTTTCAGACCTCAAATAATGCAAAGAAAACAAGTTCATATACATGAAGTTTTAAGAGTTCAGAAATCAATAATTGGTGGAATAACCCTGTTTTTTAATCATAGTTTTCATGCATCTTGGCATGTTCTCTTCCACCAGTCTTATACACTGCTTTTGGATAACTTTATGCCACTTCTGATGCAAAAATTCAAGCAGTTCGGCTTGGTTTGATGGCTTGTGTGGTCTCTTTTTTTTAGAGCTGTATATAAAGAGCACATACACTGGATGTCCAAATATTTGCGGACACTCCTTTTAATGAATGCATTCAGCTACTCTGATGCACCCATTTCTGACATATCATGTGTAGTCCCTACAGAGAAGTAAACATAAAGATGTTAACTGCTCTAGCTAGCTGATTTAAGCTACATGCTAACTGCTCTATCTGATGTTATGTAGATGTTAACTGTTCTAGCTAGCTGCTTTGAGCTAGCAGCTAACTGCTCTATCTGATGTCATCTAGATGTTAACTGTTCTAGCTGATGTTAGCTAGATGCTAACTGCTCTATCTGATGTTATCTAGATGTTAACTGTTATAGTTGATGTTAGTTAGATGATAACTGTATCAACTACTCTGATTAAAGCTAGGTATGAACTAATATAACTGATTTAAGTTAGATATTACTCTAGCTGATATTAGTTCAGTGATGTTAGCAAGATGCTAACTACTCTCAGACATCCCACAGTGCAAAAATTGATTTCAGTCAGGTAGCACCTTTAAACCCTACTTTAATACTTTTTTGGCTGTTTCATTTGCTAAAGTAAAAAAATAGGTTTTTATTTTAAACTGTACTTAGTTATTCTACATATTACATATGTTTAAGTATCTACAGTATCTTCCTAACACTTAACCAGCTAATTTTTTTATTATGTTTTATATATGTTTTACTAATATTAGCAATGTTTATAAAGGAGTGAACCCTGTTTAAACTCACCTCAACATTTGTTTTGCAGAAATTAAACCCAACACTACAAATATAGAAAATATAGTCAATGTTCATACTGTGCAGCGAGCAGAGCTGTCATTATTTTACCCGAGCCAGCAATGACTTAGAGTAGTGTGGAGTCAAATGTGTTTTAATTTGTTTGAGCTTGACAGACACACTCTTCTATAGCACTTCGTGACATGACTGTGTGTACATCTACCTCTCTCTTTCTCTCCCTCTCTCTCATGTGCTGCAAGTCCAACCCACATGTGTGTTGTGTGTGTTCCTCTTTCACCCTTTTTCTTGCATGCTCTCTCTCTCTCTCTCTCTCTCTCTCTCTCTTTTTTTTTTGACTTGCTCAATATAGAAGATAATTTCTGTTATGTTGTATGTAAAACAAACCCCTATGTAAAACAGACTCCCTGAACTTCTGTGAGAGGTGGGAATAAGCTGGGTAAAGAAATACATCGTTCAACTAAAAGAAAAGAGCTTGTATTTAAGAGTTTTAATCAGCTTCTCTCATTTAAATTAGCTCTTGGAGGTTTAAATGAGTCAGAGTGCACATCTCTACTGTCGTTACTGGTTAGCGTTAAGTAGCATTAGCCTGCAGTGTATCATTAATATTTTGACCTTCATGCGTGAGTCTGTTTGTTAACGTGTGCTTGCTTATTGTGTTTTGAGGACAAAAATAGCCCCCAGGGAGGCTGCTGTTGGAACACACACACACACACACACACACACACACACACACACACACATACACACACCTGCCCCAAGGCAATGGTGACAGTTGCACATCCTGCTCATTCTATAGTGGCCATCCTTCAACAGTGTAGCAGACTGAATACACACATTAGACTACACAAACAAGAGAGAGAAGAGAGGGAGAGAAAGAGAGAGGGAGAGAGAGTAAGAGCTAATGTATTTTGGTTGTTAATAACAGTGACAAGAAACTAGCAACAGAAGTCAGTGTCACAGTTTCCAGCAGCTCACCAACAGGCATATAAACTCACACACACACACACACATAGACGTACGCGCTCAGAGCTTGGTCACAGCCATAATCAAATAAAGCAATAAGCCACTTGAGGTCATTACAGTCGTTACAGTGCTTTTACTACAGATAAGACACAATGAAAACACAATATAACATCCAATTCACCAATGTTTGATTTGATTTACCTAATTATTGGCACTGGAGATGATAACAGTGATAGTAAAGGGTTGCTAGGGTATCCTAGCTTATGAAGGTGTTTTCCAGAGAGTTTCTTGATGGTTTCAAATAGGTTAAGCAAGGTGGATTCTAGGTTAGTACTACGTGGTTGCTGTCTGCAGTGTGCCATAGTAATAATTTGATAAAAAATACAATCATATTGTAAAAATAGAAGTATTGCATTTGATTTGCTATTTACTATGAAGCTTTAAGATTATTTTTGTGTTATTGTTTATGAACATTTTCTGCACTTTAGTATTTTCATAGATTTATTTTTGCTACAGTACTTAATTTAATGTTACATTATTATTATTTGATAGAAAATCAGACTTTTGGTAAGTTTCAGCTTTTTACAAAATATTCCAAATTTATTATATATACAGATTTTGTTTGTTGCTGCTGATTGTTTTTTATTACTGTTATACCATATAAAACCTTAACATTTATTTTGTTGCAGTAGTATATTCTTAAAATGAACACAGCATTTTCTTTCAGTGTTTTGTCATATTGCCAAAAATATTGTTATTGCATAAATATAAAATATAATAAAATTATATAGGTATTTTTGTGATACCAATTCTTAGTTATGTAACAAAACTATATATCAAGAATATACTACAAATACTACTAAATATAAAAAAAATATTTTGTATGAATATAAACAGTTCTATACATTAAGTAGAAACACAAAATATATAAACAGTAACTTATCAAGACCCTCAATATGAAATTGGATACCAAAAAGGCACTGACAGACTACAGAGTACCGAAAGGTCTAAAAAAATTTTTGCTTGTTTTCAGAATTTTGCATGAAACACGCATAAACATGGAGAGCACATGCAGCACGGTAAAAAACAACTACTATGGTGCACACAAGCAAAGAGCTCGCGCAAAAACGGGGCCATCGTCATCTCACGCCTCGACTACTGCAATGCCCTGCTAACTGGCCTCCCGGCCTGCCTAGTAAAACCACTCCAAATGATCCAGAATGCAGCAGCACGTCTGGTCTTCAACCAACCAAAACGGGCACATGTCACCCCGCTGCTCATTGAGCTCCACTGGCTACCAGTTGATGCCCGCATCAAATTCAAAACTCTTACAATCGCCTACAAGGTGATGACAGAACAGGCTCCTTCCTACCTGCACTCGCTCCTGAAGGCTTACAACACCTCCCAGCCGCTGCACTCCTCCAATGAACGTCACCTCGCTTTGCCAAACAAACATTCACACAAAGCAATCCAGACTGTTCTCATACAGAGTTCCCCAATGGTGGAACAAACTACCTTCCACTACTAGATCAGGAGAATCTCTCGCTATCTTTAAGAGACTCCTGAAGACAGAGCTCTTCAAAGAGCACTTACTCTCCTAACACCTCTAACACACTAACTACTTCTAACCCCATTTCCTTCTTCCCCTCCTTCACTTCTCTATCCCTTTATTTCCCTTTGACCTCCTTTAAGCCCTATCTAAAAATGGGTTATCTTAATTCCTATTACTTTTGTACTTCATTATTGTAAGTCGCTTTGGACAAAAGCGTCTGCCAAATGAAATGTAATGTAATGTAATGTAATGTAAAAAGGTATTGAAAAAAGTATCGTTTGGGTATCGGTATCGAATTTAAGGCTGGTATCGTACTGGTATCCAAAATTTTAGGGACCTCCCAACTCATCATCCTACCTTAACCCCCAGATGACCCCCAGGTTAAAGACTTCTGAGCTTAGGTATTCAAGTTGTTTTTGTGGATGATACTAGGTGATTGATACTGGTTGAAATCCAAGATGTTTTCTAAAGTGTTGCCAGTCAGGTGGCTGGGGTATTCAAGGTGGCTGCTATGGTGATTGCACTATGTCTTGCATTGTGGTATTATAATCATATAGAGGTTTAAGAAATGCTAATCTTTTTCTATTATTTGTTTATTGCCTCAAAGAAAACACTACGTATGGACAGGTTCTTTATTCCAGTCTACTGTAATTAAGCACACTTTTTAGTTGCTTCCTCTTTTGATGTTTACTCATGGTGTGTTATGTTGTCGTTTCATTGCAGAAACCTGTCTAAGAAATACCAGCCGAAGAAGAATGCCAAGGAGGAGGAAGAGAGCAAGTGAGTGTGAAATCTTCTTCACTGTCTGGCAGGGATATCTGCAGATGGAGAGTGGGCTGTAATTTAGTCTACAGTCTCCCATTATTTATCAAATTGTCCAACATATCTAAACTAATACCTGCAATTAATTAATTCTGATTGTGTAGATTGCTTCGCTGTGTAATGACTTCGTGCCCACCCTTCCCTTGACCTCAACATAGTCTTATATTAATAGACATATGTATACTGTATGCACATATGTAGTGGAAGCTTAATATGATGTACAATTGTGTGTTTGAAACTGTACTTGTCACACGCTTGCCTCAGACCACAGCGAGTTGAGTACCCTTGAATAGACTTGCATATGTGGTGACCCTGACACTGTAGGACTGGTTGTTGTCTATAAATATTACAGTTTTTCTCAATTGGTTTGGCTCATTTCTTGAAACTGAGATGACATTCCTATAACTATGAGGTAAATTGGCCAAACAGACTTACGGTTCTTCGCAACACTTCAGATAACCAGCAAAATGTCATATTTCTCCCAAAACGTTAATTCTTGCTTCAAAATGAAGTCCCTCTCCCATATAAATAATCAGTACCATAAAAATGGCATAGATCCTTCTCAATTGCAGCACAACTACATGGATCCTCATCACTGCTCATATCACTCCAAAAACAGTTTACCCATGTGTCAAAACTAATTTCCTTTCTCACACAAATCATTAGTGCCCCCAAAATGCATTGTCCCTTTGGCATTGTGTAAGTACTGCAAGTCAAAAAGCTTAGATGTTTTGTCTTTATGGCAGAGGTCTAGCTAAAGGAATACAATTTTCACACCACACACACTGCACTCTTTCTGCTGAGGAAATTTAACTACTTTTATTTACAAGTAAATCTTTACACATTACTGTAGGTAGGAAAGAGAAAAAAATACAAAAGGAAATGTATCAAATATACTATGTATACAAAATACGAAAACCTGCAAAAACAAAACAAAATACATTACAGTATGTAAAAAAACAGTCAAGCATCAGAAATGCAATACAGTAACATTCTGACTACCCTGTATCACTCCCCTCTATCTCCTGGTCATCTTCCTGGCCATCCATCCGCTGCTGTCTGTTTGGCCATAAATTCTCATCAACATCACATCTGATGTGTTCTTTAGCAATGCACCGTGGGAAGAAGCGTCGTGAATGCCTGAGCCATCCTCACCACTGATCGCCACAGGACTATATCGTCGTTATATCATCACAGGACTAGCATAAAAGTACTAGCACCAGGCCAAGCTGTATACAGTCATATGAAAAAGTTTGGGCACCCCTATTAATCTTATTCATTTTTAGTTCTAAATATGTGGGTGTTTACAACAGCCATTTCAGTTTGATATATCTAATAACTGATGGACACAGTAATATTTCAGGATTGAAATGAGGTTTATTGTACTAACAGAAAACGTGCAATATGCATTAAACCAAAATTTGACCGGTGCAAAAGTATGGGCACCCTTATCATTTTATTGATTTGAACACTCCTAACTATTTTTTACTGACTTACTGAAGCACAAAATTGGTTTGGTAACCTCATTGAGCTTTGAACTTCATAGCCAAGTGTATCCAATCATGAGAAAAGGTATTTAAGGTGGCCATTTGCAAGTTGTTCTCCTATTTGAATCTCCTCTGAAGAGTGGCATCATGGGCTCATCAAAACAACTCTCAAATGATCTAAAAACAAAGATTGTTCAACATAGTTGTTCAGGGGAAGGATACAAAAAGTTGTTTCAGAGATTTAACCTGTCAGTGTCCACTGTGAGGAACATAGTAAGGAAATGGAAGACCACAGGGACAGTTCTTGTTAAGCCCAGAAGTGGCAGGCCAAGAAAAATATCAGAAAGGCAGAGAAGAAGAATGGTGAGAACAGTCAAGGACAATCCACAGACCACTGATCCAGAAACTGAAGTGGTCTCTTATTTTTTACTAGCTTAAATGTATTTTATTGAGATTTAAGTGATAAACCAACGAAAAGTAGCAATAATTGTTAAGTGGAATGATAAAATGATACATGGTTTTCAAAATTTTAATTAAATTAAAATATTAAAAGTGTGACGTGCAAACCTATTCAGCCCCCTTGACTCTAAAACCCCTAAATAAAGTCCAATGCAATCAGTTGCCTTCAGAAGTCACTTAATTAGTTCTTCTGTGATCAGATGGGACCAAAGTAGAACTTTTTGGCATAAATGAAAAGTACTATGTCTAGCTGAAAAGTAACACTGTTCATTACCCTAAACACACTGTCTCCACTGTGAAACATGGTGGTGGCAGCATCATGCTGTAGAGATGCTTTTCTTCAGCAGGGACAGGGAAACTGGTTAGAGTTGATGGGAAGATGGATGAGGCTAAATACAGGGCAATCCTCGAAAAAAAATCTGTTTAAAGGCTGCAAAAGACCTGAGACTGGGAAGGAGATTCACCTTCCAGCAAGACAATGAACCTAAACATACATCCAGAGCTACAGTGGAATGGTTATATCAAATAATATTCATGTGTTAGAATGGCCCAGTTAAAGTCCTGGCCTAGATCCCATAGAGCTTCTGTGGCAAGACATGAAAATTGGTATTTCTACCATTGTTTACATTGATGGTCTTGGCTGAAGTGTATGAGGACACTGTGTTGATGATGTCATTTCTTTATGGTCCAGGTACACGTGGTGTCGTGCATTCTTTACATCCCTGAACGAGCTGAATGACTACGCCGGTCAGCATGAGCTCATCGCCGAGAACATGACATCACAAATCATCGCTGAGCTCACGCGGTACATACAGGACCTCAAATCAGAGAGGAAGACTGTAAGTCAAGACATGTCCAACTGGAAACCTGAAATCTGGAAATCTGTTTCTGTGTCCCTCTCTCTGACTTTGTCTCTCACACTGTATCTGTCTCACTGTATCTGTCTCTCTCTCTCTCTCTCTCTCTCTCTCTCTCTCTTTCTGTAAACAGTGCTGATGTGTGTTTATGTTTGATGTGTCTGGTTTGTGCATGTGAGCCAACAGGCAGGAACACACACACACACACACAATATTTTATTATTAAACAGAACATTCTAGAATACCTTTAAACATTCTAGAACACACATCCATAATATTCTAGAACACATATAAACATTCTAGAAAACACACATCCATAACATTCTAGAATTAGAACACATTTTAAACATTCTACAACACATGTCCAGAACATTCTAGAACACTTTTAAACGTTCTAGAACACACCCTGAACATTCTAGAACACATTTAAAACATTCTAGAACACATCCAGGACATTCTAGAACACAGTCAGAACATTCTAGAACACACATCCAGAACATTCTAGAACACACATCCATAAACATTCTAGAACACTTTTAAACATTCTAGAACACATGTCCAGAACATTCTAGAACACCTTTCAAACATTCCAGAATCAGAACACATTTTAAACAGCCTAGAACACACACCCAGAACATTCTAGAACACATTTTAAATATTCTATAAGACTCATCCATAGCATTCTAGGACACTTTTAAACAATCTAGAACACACATCCAGAACATTCTAGAATTATAACACATTTTAAACATTCTATAAATGACACCCATAACAGTCTTGAACACTTTTAAACATTTTAGAACACACGTCCAGAACATTCTAGAATACCTTTCAAACATACTAGAACACACGTCCATTACATTACATTACATTACATTACATTTGGCAGACGCTTTTGTCCAAAGAACATTTGTCCAGTTTGTCCAGAACATTCTACAATTAGAACACAATTTATACATTCTAGAACACATCCAGAATATTATGGATTGTTATGGATGTGTCTTATAGAATGTTTAAAATGTGTTCTAGAATGTTCTGGGCGTGTGTTCTAGGCTGTTTAAAATGTGTTCTGATTCTGGAATGTTTGAAAGGTGTTCTAGAATGTTCTAGAACACGTCCAGAACATACTAGAAAACCTTTAAACATTCTAGAAAACCTTTAAACATTCTATAATACACATTAAGAACATTCTAGAACATCTTTAAAACATTCTAGAACACACTTCCAGAATATTTTAGAACTCATTCGACATTTTGGAACACACATCCAGAATATTCATCCAGTACATTCTAGAACACACATCCAAAACATTCTAGAACTCATTCAAAACTCATTCTAGTGTGTTCTAGAACACTTTCGCTCTCTTTCTTTCTCTCGTTATCTCTCTCGTTCTCTCTCTCTCACACCTGCTCGCACTGCTGAGGCTCCACACTGTCTGTCTGGCTTCTCTCCTAGTACAAATTCTCATCTCTGTTTCTCTTTCTTTCTCTCTTTCCTTTCTCTCTCTCTCTGTTCGTTATGACTGCATAAATTCACACCGCCCTCTCCTACCCTTTCTAACGGTCTCTGTACTTACTCTTTGAGTTCTGTGATAAATTCACACTGAATACTTTCATTCTGTCTCTCGCGTCAGTGTTCAACAACAGACCTGCCAAACCTGCTTTAACTCATTTTACTCATCTGACATTTCTCTGAACAGTTCAGCTCCATCTATCAGCAGCATCCTGCTATTAACAGAGAATTTCAATCATTACAATTAGATTTTAAAAGTGCATGCATGTGCATTGCACGGCAGTGGTGTCTTCTATATCTACTGTAACTGTAGATTAACCCTTATTTAGGGGAATCTGTCACACTCAACAGGAGTCAAATTCTGGCAGGGAGGCAGAAACTGACCCAACCCTTGGAAAAGCAACTTACTGAACTGACAAATTCTTACAAACCAGCTCTCAAAACTGCAGTGTAAAACCAAAGCTAACCAAGCCAAATGAACACAGTGTAACGCACACTTTAATCTCGGTTCAGACTTTGGTTCAGACCTTCAGGTGTGACAACACATTGAGAGTGTGAGCTCTGATATCTTCAGATCACACTCCACCAGTGTGTGATATCTGTCTGAATAAAGTAGTGTCATCACAGCTTACAGGAAACACCAATTTATCACGCCCTCCTTCATCTGGTGTCCTCTTCTGTCTGTCTGTCTGTCTCTCTGCTCCTCTCCCGTCTTTTTGTCTTCTTCATGATCACTTTAGACACTGCTTAGTGACTGAGGTTCTGTCACAGGCAGATTGTTATATCTGTCTGTCTGTTTGTCTTATTTGTCCTCTTTAAATCTTGTACACCACCACCCCCCCACACACACACACTCAGAGCATCAACAGTGGGATCAAACAAGGGTATTAAGGGAACCATATGTTCACTGGATTAAACAATGCTCTTCCTGACTGTGTGTGTGTGAGACAGAGAGAGAGAAAGAAAAAAAGAAAGAAAGGGAGAAAAAAGAAAAATAAATAATGCACTGCTTAACAACATGGGTCCTATTCCACAACATGGGTCCCATCCCATTAATCCGTCCCTCTTTTCATATATCTATGCATGCATACAGCCATCAGTCTATATACCCACCCACTCATACATCAGTCTATTCATCATCCATCTATCCACCCATCCATCCATCCATTAGTCTGTCCTTCAATTAATCCATCCATCCATTCATCAGTTCATCCATTATTCCATCTATTAGCCAATCCATTAGTCTATCTATCATCTTATCAGTCTATCCAACCCTTTCTTTATCTATTCATCAATTTGTCAGTTTATCATTCATCCATCCTTCCATCCATCCATCCATCCAGCAGTCAATTTCTCCATACATTCAGTTGCTTCATTCGTCTCTCTGTCCATCTGTTTATCCATGCATCCAGATTCAGCCAGTCTGTCTATTCATACACCTGTCCGTTCCCCCATTCATTCATCCATTAGTTAGATTCCCCAGCACTGATCTCTCTCTCTCTCTCTCTCTCTCTCTCTCTCTCTCTCTCTTATGTTTTGTTCATTATGATTATTATCACTGATTATGAGCTGTAGTTTAATGTGAGTGTGTGTCTCTAAGAACACAGGGTTTAGATAGTTCTCCCTTTAGGCCTTTAGTTCCCACGTTTTCTTTAGAAGAGGCTTTAAAGGGGAGGTTCTGGACCCCATTAGAACCCTTCAGTGAAGTTCAATAGAGGTCAGTACAGGTCAGACCTTCCCTTTAAGAGTGGGGTGACGTCTCATGATTGGCAGGAAACAGTCGTTGTCTCCTTGGTGATGGAGCCACTGGGGTTTGTGTGTGTGTGTGTATCCCAGCCTTCTCTGCAGGAAACACTGTGTATCCATACTGAACTAAGTGTGTGTGTTTGTGTCTACGTGTGTGTTGTGTAAAAGACCCTACTTGGCGCTACTCTGTCCCATCCTCTTTGAGTGTGTTGGCTTCAATGCAATCCATAAAACTCTCTCTCTCTCTCTCTCTCTCTCTCTCTTTCATTCTCTCTTTCTATTACAAACATTTAAAACAGTGTAGGACACACATCTAGAATGTCCTAGAACCAAAAACACAAATGCACAGCACAGCGTGCTAGAACAGAATATCCAGAATAATCTAAAACACACATCTAGAACATTTTAAAACACTAAAAATATCAGCAAGGAAAAGGAACAGGTGTCTGAAAGTGGATCTATAGGTTTGGACAAGTGTCAGGAAGCCAGTGGAGGAAACACAGCTAAGAAGTTACTATATGACTGAACTTCAGAAGATTGGAGACCATTTTTAATGCTGATTGGATTTGACTGCAAGCAATGACAAGAGCATTAGTGAGCTCAGAATGTTGGATGATCACCATCTCATCTTATCATCCTCATCTCCCCAACTCATCCTAAAAGTATTGCATGGAGCACCATTATTCCACTGTTCATTACTAAAGGGCTTTACACTTATTTTCTCTCATTTTGGCATCTCCCATGAGTGCCAAAAAGTTATATTTATAATATTTATCTGCTCCAGAGAGTACTATTCTATTGGCAGTACTGCTCTACAGGGAGTAGGTAAGCTATGAGTGTGAGCAATGGTTTCAACAATAAAGCAGTTAAATGCATTCATTATTAGGGGTGTCCCCAAACATTTGCACGTAGAGTAGCTAACTGACTTTGCACATCAGAAATGTGTGATATTTTTCAGTGGCCTGTTGCTTTAAGCATATGTTCCTTTCCAGACACATGGTGTTGCTGAGTGTGTGTGTGTGTGTCAGTGTGTGTGAGCTGTTGGGAAGATGGAGGGTTGAGCTGCAAACAAACACTCTCCCTAGAGAGCTCTGGCCAAGCAGGGACTTCAGACGATCTCCAGAGTCTACTCTCTACTGAGCGCGCTCAGAAAGAACTCCAGCAAAGAGATGATGCACAGTAGTGCCTGGCAACTCAGACAGCAAACAGAATGATACACACACACACACAAGCCTTCTTTTCCTCAGATCATCTCTTAGGTTAAAGGGATAGCATGACCCCACAATCGAAATAGTGTTGTCCTGATCTGATCCTCTCCCTGCAAACAGAATGAGTGATTAAAATGTTGTAAATTAATAACATTCTCTCTCTCTCTCTCTCTCTCTCTCTCTCTCTCTCTCTTTCTCTCTCCCAGCATTTCCAAGATGGACGGAAAGCCCAGCAGCACATTGAGAACAGCTGGAAACAGTTGGAACAGGTGAGATCGATCAGATGTCACTAAATCTGATCATTAAGCAACAGACCTTTTCATTTCTTCCAAATGACCACAGCTAACCTCCAGTTCAACTTTCTAAAACTCATTCTGAATATTCTAGAGCACAAATCTAGAACATGCAACTCTAAAAAAAATTAAGAGACTACTTTAGCAACTGCGGACAATATTTCTCCCAAATTCCAAATAGAAACAGTTTCATTTAGAGCCTTTATTTGCAGAAAATGAGAAATAATGCAAAGAAGAAAGTTCATATTTATAAAGGTTGAAGAGTTCAGAAATCAATATTTGGTGGAATAACCCTGTGTTTTAATCACAGTTTTCATGCATCTTGGCATGTTCTCCCCCACCAGTCTTACACACTGCTTTTGGACAGCTTTATAAAACTCCTGGTGCAAATATTCAAGCAGTTCTGCTTGGTTTGATGGCTTGTGATCATCCATCTTCCTCTTGATTATATTCCAGAGGTTTTCAATTTGGTAAAATCAAAGAAACTCATCATTTTTAAGTGGTCTCTTATGTTTTCCAGAGCTTTACTTTAAAATACACATCCTGAAACATTTATAATACGTGATCCTAAAATTCTAGAACAAGCATGCAGAATGCTCTAGTGCATGCATTCAGACATTCAGTGTGTGATCAAGATTCTACAAAAACATAATGTAGAGAACCACATAGTGCTCACGTATATTGTTAAACACACATCATTGGTGCTAAGATAAAGATTCTAGAACAAACATTTAGACCCCCTAGGACATACCTTGAGAATTGTGTAGAACCCGTATACAGAATGTCCTAGAACCAACATTCTGAATATTCATGAAAACAAATCCACAACATTCTACAGAACAGCATTTCTGTCATTCTGGAATATATCCATAATAATCTGGAACACACATCCAGAAAGTTCCAAACACTTAAACACCAGTTTTATGTAATAATAATTCAATCAAAATTAGTACCAAAACCATCCTATATAATACAGTGACTCTGTGATCATGATTCAGTTCAGTGAATCATTTAATCTTTTGAATAATTTAAGCCATCAATAATCTGTAGCCCGGTAGCTTGACAGTAATCAACAGTCCAGGATCAATAATGCAGAGCAGTGGATTAGAACTTAATCTGGCTTCATCATTTCTGCCTGGATTGGGATTAACCAGCCTGTCTGGAGCTTTAGTTTGAACTACAGTACCCAGAATGCTCAGGCAAGATTTTGAGTAACATCGCTGTCCATTAAAAAACAAGTATCTTAAAATATGTATCAACCTGATTCTACATGACCACAAGGAGAGGGCCATGTATGTTTACTTTGTGTTAATAGGTCCGTGGAGGTGTTGAGGAACTCCATGTAACTTACATTCACTGCTTTCCAACGAATTCCATAGCAGCCACCAGAGACACTGTAGAAATCTTGTAGCAAACATCTAGTGACTGTTTAGGTGGTACCTCATACCAAGATACTATCAACTACTTATAAAACACCTTGGCTACCATAGCAACTGCTTAGTGTCTACTGCCTACTTGGACAACCACATAGCAACCCCATAGTATGCATGTGTGACCTCAGGCAGCTGCCTTGAAAGAGGGAAGAGAGGAAACTATAGCAACGTACTAGCAACCACCTAGGATACCATAGCAATAGTTTAGCAATAGCTTAGCAATAAAATGGAACAACCTAGCAACCCCATAGCAACCACTTGTTAAACTTAAACTTGTATAACAGCAGCACAATATGTTCAACCCCATATCAACCACCTAGCAATGTGCTAGCAACCACTTGTCTGACATTGGTTCAGCTGTCTAATTACTCTGCACTTTAATCTAAACTAGAATTGTAATTCTTTATTATTTTATTATACAACATATATTTATGTAGAATAAGTCTGTAAAACTGCAGGGTTGTTTGTTCCATTATTTTACTAAGACAGAGAGGAGAGAGAGAGAAAGAGAAAGAAAGAGAGAGAGAAAGAGAGACATGATACAGACTGAATTCCTCCGTCCACCCTCTGTCTGGAACAGTTGGACAGTGAATTGAAAATTAAGAAACCAGAGTGGTCAGTTTTAGTGTGTGTTTTAGTGTGTCTTTGTGTCACGTTGTGTGTGAGTGATCTCATTCTGAGTGTGTGTGTGTGTGTGAGGGAGGTTATGGTCAGTGAGGAATCTTGAAACAAAAGCTGATTGTCCTCTCGAATAAACGACTGGACAGAAAAAGTGAAAGGAAAGAGGGAAGAATAAAGGAGGGAAAGGGGGCACAAAGACCACCTTCAATATTTACTGACCTACAAAATTCAAAGACTTTCAGCTGATTCAGTGTGTTCACTGTAATGTGAGGTCAAATGAATGTACAGTAAATCTGCTCCATGCACATTATTGTTATTCTGAATCCCTTCAAAAGAAATTAATCAAACAAAGTACATTTTTGCCATTGATGATTTACTGAATCATACCTGAATAACATCTGATGTTTCCTGTTGTACTGAATCACTTCCGACAAAGCCATAATTGGATTGAGTCATATTGCACCTAATTGGTGTAAATATTGTAGTAAATAAATCATCATTATATAATAGATTCCTGGTGGAATCCTGGTGACTTGTTAATATTTATTGTTGTACTGTATTATTTCCTGACACATTACAGTTGAATCTAATTTAATTCTATGGTGAAATTTGAGTTTTTCTGATGTACAAATCTATTTTGTTACAGCATCTTAATTGGTTTGCATCAAATGAAATAGTTTCAGGTTTTGTGACATACTGAATTATTTCATGCTAAACTGACTTGTTTTATATTCAAAACCAAACAAATCTTATGTCTTGGTGACCTTATGGACTAATCTTCTGCAAAATCATAATTGGTTTTAATTCAAATAAATGGCTATGATGTGCTGAATCATTTCACAACGCATTGAATCACTTTTAATATTCAGTACCAGGGACATTCCAGGATTTTGGTACATTTCAGGGGTGGTCACTTCAATTTGATCATTTTTAGTCATATATTTATTAAATACAGGTAATAGACTATCACAAAGTTGGATTTGTCAAACTCAGGTATAAAAGCAGTTTTTTTTTAATTAGATTATGCAATATATTTGGTAACTTACAGTAACAGGGTTGTGAGTAACAGGGTTGCAAATCTAGGCTAAGTTGTGGTTTACCCCAGGAACAGATGCTAACTGTAAAATTTAGCTATGTATACAATATCAGGGACAAACATGGTTATATAAGTATATAAAGTAAAATATGACTCATTATTAGTCTTACAATATGAGTAACAGGGTTGCGTTCACTGAGTGACACACACAACTTGGACAAACATATTTGGAAAAAACTTAAAAATTGTTATAGCACTTACTCTTGGTCTTGCCATGTGGGCAGAAAATGTCCTTGTGATGTCACTTCCTTTGTGCCAGTAGATAAATATGTTTAACTCTTTCTCTGCCAGGTAAAATTCCGTATGGTAACAGGGTTGCGCGCATGTTGTGGGACACGACTTAATAGCATAAAAACTGTAACATGCAAAACAATGTAGACCAAAGAGGTTGTTTTCATAAGTAAAGGAGATGCATATCAACAATATACAAGAGGAAGTCATTTATTTAGAGCTTATTTTAATTGTTAAATTTTTGCGAAGGACTTGGTCACGCAATGTGTGGGACAAGAGAAAACGGCTATTTTTTGAGGTGGTCCAAATGTATTCAGTCTTTTAAATAATATCTAAGGAGCTTATTTTTCCACCATATTTTACAGTTTGTCTTATAACAAGTAAATTTTTCACAAAAATAGTCATTCAGATATTTTGGATATGTACATTTGAAATTTAAGTGGTGGGACAGGAAATGTACCAAAATCCTGGAATGTCCCGCCAATCAAATGATTTAAAAGCAGTGTGACAGAATCGTGTTAAACCATGAGATACATAATGCACTGTTTTGTGTATCTCTTAATTCTAGTCTACAAACTAGCTACAGGTATTTTAAGTAACAATGAAGTACTGTTAAAAGTTGCTCTGGATAGGGCACCTGTACCTTAAATGTAAATGAATCAGGTAATGGTGCATATGAGACATTCTATAGGGAATCACAGTAGAATTGAATCTAGTTGTATCTTTATAACATTTGAAGTTTCAAGATTCAGATGTTTATTTTAGGGTGAACTTTGAAGACTTTGATTGTTTATTAGATAATCTAAATCAGATGAATCAATCAAATTTGAGATATTTGAGATGTCATGGTTTATGGAATTGTTTTTAAAATAAATGGATTTGAATAGAATAATTGCGGGACAAACTATTTAAACTTTTAATATTTATCAGTATGCATTCATGTGTGTGTATATGTTTGTTTTACAGTGTAAGCGTAATTTCGAGAGAGCGTGTAAGGAGGCGGACAGAGCGCAGCAGTATTTTGAGAAGATGGACGCTGATTATAACGTGACGAAGGCCGACGTGGAGAAGGTAGGAGTGTGTGTGTGTGTGTGTGTGTGTGTGTTATTGGAATGCCTGTCAATTCAGATGTTTGGTGCTTGCTGGCATGCTTACACGTATGGATGCTCTTTCACACACAAGCACACACTCACACATGCATCCTGTGCACCTTTTTACATACTTCTTTGTGTGTGAGTGTGTGTGTGTGTGTGTGTGTGTGTGTGTGTGTGTGTGTATTGCGAATGCATGCTGGTGTTTGTTTAACATATTTAAGCAGAACATATGATTCAGGAGTCAGGAGCTCCAGTTTTTATTATGAAGTTTTATTATAATTATAATCAGGTCACACTAACTGAACTAGATTGTGTAAAAAGAATTGGTTATGTGTGAGAGAGAGAGAGAGAGAGAGAGAGAGAGAGAGAGAAAAAGACTCATCTCTGTTCGTCTGCTCGTTTTATTCTCCAGCATATTATTTCACTTTTCAGTTCCACCTTAAATAGTGCGGCCGCTACACTATATGCTCAAGTGTTTCTGGACACCCCTTAAAGTAAACTCATTCAATTAACATCACTGCTTACAGACAAAGAGTATAAATCCCCCAAGCATTAGGCTGTGGAGCAGTGGAACTATGTTCTCTTACATGTCCAAAAAAAAATTGTCCATATACAGCTCTGGAAAAAAATAAGAGACCACTTAAAAATAATGAGTTTCTTTGATTTTACCAAATTAAAAACCTCTGGAATATAATCAAGAGGAAGATGGATGATCACAAGCCATCAAACCAAGCTGAACTACTTGAACTTTTACACCAGGAGTGCAGGCATAAAGTTATCCAAAAGCAGTGTGTAAGACTGGTGGAGGAGAACCTGCCAAGATGCATGAAAACTGTGATTAAAACCAGAGTTATTCTACCAAATATTAATTTCTGAACTATTAAAACTTTATAAATATATGCACTTCTGTAAAAATATTAAACCATCAAAGTTTCCAGGTACATTTTTTGCATTAACGTTGACGGAAGTACTTTATATACATATAAATCCTGGCCTTCACAACGGGTCTTATAACATAAATAATATAAGACCAGTTGTGCTGCCCAAGATCTCCCAAGAACAGTATGTGTTGTAAGGGGAGGTCAGTTCATTCCTCTGGCCTTTGTTTTCTCACATCTGCTTCTCTCCTTTTACTCCTCCGCCATCCGTCCTTCGCTTTTTGTCGCTGTGGCAGTGATGGAAAATCTGAGTGTGTGTGTGTGTGTGTGAGTGTGTGTGTCATTGTAGAGCAAGGCACCAACTCCTTTTTAAGGGATCCTCTCTCTAAGTCTCTCTCTGAGTGAGACCCATGTGGTTAGTGATCAGCCTTTGCAACTTATAGGCAACTACCAGTAGCACATTAGGCAACACCGCAGCAACCATCTGGGTAGCCCCATAGAAACCACCTGGGAACCATATAGAGCAGCATAGCAGCTGCCTAGCAAACCTATAACATTCACCTACAAACACCCTAGCAACCACCTTGGATATTATGACTGCCACTTCTCAGCAGCCTTGAAATAATTAGGAACAGCCTTGCAATCCCATAGCAACCACCTGCAATACTACAGCAATCTCATGGAACAGCATAGCAGCCCCTGGGAGTGCACAGTTCAGCAGGGTTTCTTCATCACACATTTCTGTGTTAGATGTGTTTATGGAAGAAGGGCCGCATATAAATGAGTATGGATCTGAATGCGCTCGTGTAGTGAATGAATATTTAAGATTGAACCCCACCCTTCTGAGCTAACTCTGTCTGTTATTTTTTTAAACCATACCTTGAAGCGATGTTACCTAAAGGTAGGTGCACAGGGGCAGGGGTGTGTGTGTGTTCATGTGTGTCGCTACCTGTGCACCCATAGGCACGCCCACACAACACACGCTACCGTCTGTCTGTTTCACCACCCACCACCTGGCTGTCAGTGTGAACGCAGCTCCGCTCTGTCTGATCTGCTCTGTCTGATCCTCTGTCTGATATGTATGTCACTAAATTCAGGCTGTTAAAGGTTTAATATAGGAATAACTCAGTTATCAAATAGAGCAGCTCAAGCCTGTCTGATCTGCTCTGTCTGATCTGCTCTGTCTGATCTGCTCTGTCTGATCTGTGTTGTTAACTACATTCTTCTAAAGGTTTAATGTAGTATGAACTCAGTTGTCCGATAGAGCAGCTACTCTCTGGTTGATCAGCTCCGTCTGATTCGCTCTGTCTGATCTGCTCTGTTTAAACTGTCTGATCTGCTCTGTCTGATCTGCTCTGTCTGATCTGTGTTGTTAACTACATTCTTCTAAAGGTTTAATGTAGTATGAACTCAGTTGTCCGATAGAGCAGCTTCTCTCTGGTTGATCTGCTCTGTCTGATCAGCTCTGTCTGATCTGTGTTGTTAACTACATTCTTCTAAAGCTTTAATGTAGTATGAACTCAGTTGTCCGATAGAGCAGCTACTCTCTGGTTGATCAGCTCTGTCTAATTCGCTCTGTCTGATCTGCTCTGTCTGATCTGTGTTGTTAACTACACGCTTTTAAAGGTTTATTATAGCATGAACTCAGTTATCCGATAGAGCAGCTACTCTCTGGTTGATCAGCTCTGTCTAATTCTCTCTGTCTGATCTGCTTTGTCTGATCTGTGTTGTTAACTACACGCTTTTAAAGGTTTATTATTGTAGCATGAACTCAGTTATCCGATTGAGCAGCTTCTCTGTGTGTGATCTGCTCAGTCTGATCCACTCTGTCCTGATTTGTGTTGTTAACCTCACCCACTGCTTTTTAAGGTTTAACATAGCAAGAACTCAGATATCCGATAGAGCAGCTATGCTCTGTCTGATCTGCTCTGTCTGATTCGCCCTGTCTTATTTGTGTTGTTAACTATATTCTTTTAATGGTTTAATATTGCATAAACTTAGTTAACCGATAGAGTGGCTACTCACTGGATGATCTGCTCTGTCTGATCCACTCTGTCCTGATCTGTGTTGTTAACTACACGCTTTTTAAGGTTTAATATAGCATGAACTTAGATATCCGATAGAGCAGCTATGCTCTGTCTGATCTGCTCTGTCTGATCCGCTCTGTCTTGTTTGTGTTGTTAGCTATATTCTTTTAATGGTTTAATATAGCATGAACTCAGTTATCTGATAGAGCAGCTACATTATGTTTGATCTGCTCTTTCTAATCCACTCTGTCCTGATATGTTTTGTTAACTACATGCTATTAAAGGTTTAGTATAGCATAACATAAGTTATCTGATAGAGCAGCTACTCTCTGGTTGACCTGCTGTGTCTGAACCATTCTGCCTGATCTGCTCTGTCCTGATCTGTGTTGTTAACTACACACTTTTAAGTGTTTAATATAGCATGAACTTAGTTATCCGATAGAGCAGCTTCTCTCTGTCTGATCCGCTCTGTCCGATCTTTGTTGTTAACTACACGCTTTTAAAGGTTTAATATAGCAAGAACTCAGATATCCGATAGAGCAGCTATGCTCTGTCTGATCTGCTCTGTCTGATTCGCCCTATCTGATCTGTGTTGTTAACTACACTCTTTTAAAATTTAATATAGCATGAACCCAGTTATCCGAGAGAGCTACTCTGGTTGATCCGCTCTGTCTGATCTGTGTTGTTCACTACACACTTTTAGTGGTTTAATATAGCATGAACTCAGTTATCAAACAGAGCAGCTGCTTTCTGTCTGATCTGCTCTGTCTGATTCGCCCTGTCTGATCTGTTCTGTCTGATTCACTGTGTTCTGTTTCATTAACTACACACTTTTTACATAAATGTATTATAATCAGATGGAGCAGCTCTGCTCTTTTTGTGCGTCATTAACTCAAAACCTTTACAGATGTGATACAGAAGGAGCTCAATTATCTGATCTGCTCTGGCGGATTCACCCTGTCTGATCCGCTTTATCGGCCGTCTTCTGTGTGCTAATGCAACACTTTTAAATGTTTAATATAGAATGAACTCAGTTCCACTTTGTCTGATCTGCTTTGTCTAATCTGTGTGTCAATAAACTTAACATTTTAAAGGTTTAATACAGAATGAACTAATCAGACAGAGCAGATCAGACAGCGCGGATTAGTTCTTCTGATCTTCTCTGTCTGATCTGTGTGGTTAACTTCAGGCTGGTAAAGGTTAATACAGGATGAACTCAGTTATCAGACAGAGCTGGTGTCTAATCACAGTATACAGGAGATAGACAGGAGCAAAAACAGTCTCCATAGCAACGCAGGATTGCAGTGACAAGCGTGTCCATGGTAACGAACGTCTGGGTTTAATTTCCTAGAAGTCGTCCAGGATGTGGTTAAAGTAAAAATACTCTCTCTATTTCATTCTGTCTCTTTCTTTCTCTTTCATCCTAATTGCTCTTTTCTTACTCTTAATTTTCTTAGTCTGTTTACACTTTTTCCATTTTCTGTTTCTTTCTCTCTCTTTTTTCCTCTTCTCTTTTGTTTGTGTTGATTTCTCTGCCCATTTTTTGTTTCTTTCTTTTTTTCTCTTTTTCTTCTTTCTGTTTTTTTCTTTTCCTCTATTTATTATGACTGTTCTTTCTTTCTTTCTTTCTTTCTTCCTTTTTTCTCTTTTTTGTGTGTGTGTGTTGCAGTATGTATGTAGCTGCTCAAAGTTTGTTGTGTCACAGAACCGGTTCAGTAGTGTCTTGGTTCCGGTTCTAGACTCCCTGTTGGAGAGTTCAAGAATTGTAGTGTAGTCTGCCAGTGTCAGCACTGCTTCTTAATGCACAACACAAGTATGCACACTTTCACACACACACACACACACACACACACACACACACACACACACACACACACACACACACACACTATCACACACACACACACACACACTATCACACAAAAATGAACAATGAGTGGTTAAAACAAACATTTGCACAAATAAATAAGCTTCAGTCCACATTTATGGTGACTTAATTAAGTGTTTCTAATAAAGTGGCCAGTGAGTTGAGACAGCATGTTGGGGTTTCTAATTGATAAATGGCCAGTTATAAAATGTGTGGGCTGTGTGTGTGTGCGTGTGTGTGCGTGTGATGCTCACAGTATAGTTGTGCTAGACAGTGTTAGACAGACTGGGGGCTATAAGTGATGAGGTGGTCTCATATGAACAGACAGAAGAGAGTTGGGGGAGAGTTGAATCAAATCAATAAAGCTGAATAACACATAATAATATACTGTGACTTTCTCTCTCTCTGTCTCTCTCTGTCTTTCTGTCTCTCTCTCTCTCTCTCTCTCTCTCCAGGCGAGGCAGCAGGCTCAGCTGAGACACCAGATGGCTTCTGACTGTAAGAGCGAGTATTCCAATTATCTGCAAAAATTTAACCAGGAACAGACCGAGCATTACCACACACTCATCCCCAATATCTTCCAGGTACACAAACAAATATGAATTGGTGTACTAATTTTACAGTCTTTATCTAAAAGGGAAATGATATGAATGACAAGGTAAACACACATATCTTAACACACATTGTGTTTTTGGGTGAGAGCAGAAGATCCAGGACATGGAGGAGAGGAGGATCGAGAGAGTGGGGGAGTCCATGAAGACCTTTGCAGAGGTTGACAGACAGATTCTGCCCATTGTGGGGAAATGCCTGGATGGCATGACAAAAGCGGCCGAGGGTATCGAGCCCAAGACTGTGAGTTACACACACACACACATGTATATGTGCTGCGTTTTATCCATTAAAAGGTGCACCAGATTGTAAGGCGCACTATCAGTCAATGTCTATTTTCATACATAGGGGCACAAAATTATAAGGCGCAATTTAATCGATAATAGTAAGGAACAAGGGTGTCGGCATGTTTCCCTTCTAATTCAGCAGATCTCGCCACTGGGGGCGCCTAAGAAACAAAACTGTAATTCTTACAGTTTTCTTCCTGAAAACGGTTTAGTTGCAGTTAGGGCTTAGCGCTAGTAAATGCCTTTTATTGTTTTACACTAGAAGGTTTTGAGTCATAATTGTAAATGTAGCTCTGACATTCCTCCTGATTCTTTGAATCATTTAAAGATATTTTGCAATGTAGAACCATAACTGTGCAAACCCATTCCATTCTTTCTCTAAGGAACACACAGCTCTGGAAAAAATAAGAAACCACTTAAAAATGATAAGATTCTTTAATTTTACCAAATTAAAAACCTCTGTAATATAATCAAGAAGAAGATGGATGATCACAAGCCATCAAACCAAGCTGAACTGCTTGAATTTTTGCATAAAGTTATCCAAAAGCAGTGTGTAAGACTGGTGGAGGAGAACATGCCAAGATGCATGAAAACTGTGATTAAAAATCAGGGTTATTCCACCAAATATGGATTTCTAAACTCTTAAAACTTTATGAATATGAACTTGTTTTTTTTGCATTATTTGTGGTCTGAAAGCTCTGCATCTTTATTTTTATTTCAGCCATTTCTCATTTTCTGCAGATAAAAAGACAATATTTTAATTCGGAATTTGGGAGAAATGTTGTCTGTAGTTTATAGAATAAAAGAACAATGTTCATTTTACTCAAACATGTACCTATAAATAGCAAAATCAGGAAAAAACTGATTCAGAAACTGAAGTGGTCTCTTTTTTTATTATTATTTATTTTTTATTATTTATTATTATTTTTTCCAGAGCTGTATTTTTCACATGCGTTTATTACAATCTGTTGACCTTTCATTCTCTCAAGACTCAAACATTTTTTTTTACCAAATCATGCTTACTTCACCTGTTTAAATCCATCACATTCACATCATTATTTAGTTGTTTTACCTCATTAATAGCACTAAATTATTCCACTAAATGAGATGCAGCCATCCTGACATTGAGGAATGGATGTAGATTAACAAATGAAATAAAGTTGTGTCTGCAATCAAATAAAAGCCTTAGCAGGTTTTTGTGCTGCCTGTAACCCCTGAGACAGTTATTAGAGATACACTCTGCTGCTGCTCTAGAGTCAGTTTCTGCTTTGTGTTCAGCTAATGGAGTTAAACTCTGTTTCTTCTTTCCAATCTCACATACACTCGTACACTTATACACTCGTACAGTGGCTGATCTGGAGTCAGTTACAGTGTTTTATCACCTGCCTGCTCTCAGGGCAGATGCATTAGGCCTATCTGACAGAACAAGACAGATCTATAACCTCATCATTTACTTGCTCTCTCTGGTTGCTGGGTGGCCGTTGCTAGGTAACCCTGATTAAGTTCTCATTCTGAATTCAATTTACACCTTGCAATAATTTGCAAGTCGGGAACCATTTCTGTTTCAGTCCATGACTGCAAGCGCTGTGTCTCTGTGATTGTCCGCACTGTGTTCCTATTGCTATTTGTGTAGTCATGTGTGGTGCTTGTTTTTTCTATGATGAGGTTCAGTTAGGTTTTGTTTTCTTGTTCTTTTAATAGTTGCATTTTCTGTTAGAGCCGTTACAGAAAGGCTAGAACCCACTTAATTGATCGACTGTGTTCTAAAACACCTACCATTTTTTCGCTCTATAAAGCTCACTGGATTATATAGTGCATTTTATGCAACACTAGTAAGGAATGGGGATGTTGCCATGTTTCCCTTCTAATTTAGCAGGTCTTGCTGCTGGGTGGCGTGACCTAAAAAACTAAGCTAAGTAAACAAAACTGTAATTCTTAAAAAAAAAATTCAGACAATCAATCAAGTCAGACAAATCAAACGAGCGATGGATTTTAGTCTACACAGATTTCTCTCCTGAAAACTGTTTATTTTGGTGAGTAAAGTGCTTCCATTGATTTACAGTAATCTTAGATTTACAGATTTCCACTAAGGCTAAGCGGCAAACCGCTAGGGCCTGACAGCGTTACACTGAGGAATACTGAGTGTTCCTGTAAGCCAGGGCGATATTAGTATGCAGTGTATCCCATGTAGCTTTTTTTTAACACGGTCAGTGTGCAGGCTACAGTCCCATATTACTCACCTCTGAGCGGCAGAAGAGCTAGCGCTTAGCGCTGTTAGCGACTAATGCTAATGCTGCTCCAGCAGTGCTAACCGGGGTTTGCAGGAGGCTACAGCCCCATAAGCCTAACCTCTGAACGGCAAAATACCTACGCTTAACGTGGTTAGTGACTTAGGCTGATGCTGCTCCAGCAGTGCTAGCCGAAGTTAGCAGCAGGCTACAGGCCGATAATACTCCCCTCTGAATGGCCAAAGAGCTAGCGTAGCCAGATTAGCTAATGTTAATACTACTGGAAAACTAAACTGAAACTCCTGTATAACCTGCTCCTTACAACCTGACTGGTAAAATTCATACATAAGGAGCACCGGATTATGAGGTGGACTGATGATTTTTGGTGAAATTAAAGGATTTTAAGTGCACCTTAAAGTGTCAAAAATACAGTACTGCACTCTAAATGATTCAGAGGCTCCCGGATCAGGACAGTTTTAACAAGAAACCAATATTTATAGAAGATAGAACAGATGTGATAGCGGTATGGAGGTATAATAAACCTATAACCAATCTGGTCACACTGGGGTTGCCTTCTAATGACTGCATTTTAGTGTAAACGAAGTATGTCTTAGTGCTGTAGTTTGTGCTAGCCAATGAAGATCTCATCACCATGGATGTATGTTAATGCATGGGGTGAACAGGTTTATAGACATGCAGTGCCAGTTCCAGGATACCAAACCAAACTGTGATTGGTTGCTTAGCTGCTGCTACTTCCTACTTCTTAATTATGCCGGTGTTTAATCTGATACAGTAGGCCTGAGACTCAGTTCAGCTGCCGAAGGCCTAACCAATAGGAGCGCTTGCTTGGCATTATTTGCCTAGAAGAAAAATCTGATTGGAGAGTTTTGAGTTGGGATTTTTCAATCTTTGTTTTCAACCCAACCAAACCATAAGTCATATCAGTTACATTAAAATAAATATTATTATTATTATTATTATTATTATTATTATTATTTTTAAATAGTTCCCTAATTGTTTATTCTATGTTTTATTATTTTATATCCTTGTATCCTTGATCATATTTGATCAATGTGTGTGTTTGTGTGTGTGTGTGATTACAGGACTCAGCACAGGTAGTGGAATCATATAAATCAGGCTTCGAGCCCCCGGGCGATGTTGAGTTTGAAGACTACGGTCAAGCAATGAAGAGAACGGTGTCAGAAACCAGCCTGACCAATTCTCGCTCCGAGAGCAAGCCAGACAAATCCAGCAAGGGGAAAAAACTTTTCTTCTTCAAGAAGAACAAGGTAACACACACACACACACACAAACATATATATAAAAAACACCCAGTAAACACAGTAACATCGCTAATAATGTTTGTAAACAAACAATAACTTTAGAGCTTGTATCTCTCTGTATCTGGACCTACCTGTCCATCCTATGCCCGCTAATGTGTGGATATATTGAACAAACTATCTATTGCTAGGTTGGACAAATATAACAAAAATCCAATTAAACCTGGACGTAGCCAATACATTATTTTGTTCAAAATATGTATTTACTAATCTTAAGTTTACAGCAGTTACCAACTATTAGCAACTGTGTCCAGTCTAGAAACTTTGAGACAAAGCTGAACATTAATAGGTGGAGCATACAGTAGATTGTAGGGGTGTAACAATTCACAAAACTCCATATTTTTGTATGGGTGATGTAACAGAATTATCAGTTAGTGTTCTCCAAGTGTGTTGAGCTTGTTATCTCCATTGGCGCTGTGTCAGTGTCAGTAGTTTTATCCTAGCTGCGCTAATATATTAGCTTTGAGCTAGCTAACGTGCTAGCCATTTCAGCTAAGAAACTGTACTATGTTACAGTACAACGCTTATAATGTTTATTGTTACACCACGAGTCCATGAAAATATTCTGATGTTGAGAAAGGAAATACGCTAAATATATTTCTGATAAAAACACAAATTAGCAACTTAGGCTAAGTTAGAAATAACATGAATTGAGCCCTGTCCGGATGGGATTAGTTTCTCAGGGTGTCCTGAGGTAATTTTCTCTTTTATGGGGGGTCCTCTGTGATTTTATTCCTATCCGGAACGACCATGTATGTGTTTTTCTCAGACGTCTTCCGAGAAAACGACTGAATTACCTACGTTTTTCACGAAACTCCGTGGTCCTCCAGTAATTTTTCGCCACCTCAGGTTTAATAAAATAGCTATTTGTCCACTGCTGTGCACCGTTATTACACTTTGGGTGCGCATTTCCACGGAGATCCATGTAAACACAACAGTGGAACAGTGAGTGGAAATGGAGGAGCTACTGAGCACAATGTCACGTGACAGAGAAAGCCAAAAAAACTGAGTAGAAGTGTGAAATATTTTTCAGAGACAACCCCCTGAGAAACTAATTTCGTCCGGATAGGGCTTTAGTTGTACTATAATGATGCTTCATAAGACCTACATAACCCTTTTAAAACTGCTGATAACTACACAATATGGACAAAAGTATTGGGACACCTGCTGATTCATTGTTTCTTCTTGTTATGTCTCATACTGGTGTAGCTGTGTAGTGATGTATTGTGGGTAGTGTAGTTTTGGTTGTTCTTTGTTTGCCACCATTCAGAGATGGCAAATCCGGGTCCAGAAAGTAACAAACCACCCCAGCTAAACCTGTTGTGATCTGGGTGGATTTTTTTGTTTTCTGAACCTGGATTAGCCACCTTTACCACCATCTACCTGTCCTACACCCCCACACGCCCCCCCCTGCATGATCAAACGGCCGGCGAGCGGCTCTCTGTCCCGCTGTCTGTCCGGCCGCTAACACACTAATGTACTGCCTACGAGGCCTTGCCCAAAAACTTCGAGGCCCTTTAATTTTAATGTGACCCTCCCTCACTTCAACCCCGTCCCCACTACTACTACCACTACGACACGACACAACCTGCACTTCCGCCCTCATCCTCGCTGTTTCAATACTCTTGTTCTCACGGTAACAACACTCTTCCTCTACTTTCCATCGTCCACTGTCTGCGTCTGGCTGTGAAAGACCTTTGTTGACCCGCCTCCTGAGCTGGACGTCCCCAGCGAGGCCCGTCACGTGTAACTGAGCATGCTCTGTCTAAACCACACCCACTTTTACAAGTTCTGTGTTGTAGTGGATAACTCACACTGTGTGTGTGCATGTGTGTGTGTGTGTGTGTGTGTATTGATTCTTGTTAAGTGTTTACCAGTAGTGTTGTGTGTATGAGTTGTTAGTATTAGGGTCTAGAGCTTGAATGGGTTTATTTAAGTGATGCTGAGGTTTATTTTAAAGGGGAGCAACACAAATGTTTTTTTTTTTAATTTAGCGATTTGAATAATAAAACACATTCCACACACATTAAGGATTGTTTGGAGTGAAATGTTCTGTTTAAGAGAAACTTGCAAACTTACAAACCAAATATTTGGCTTCAAAAATGGCAAAAAAAAAACATGGCAGAAGTGAAGAGATTGGCTTATTTATATAAAACAATAACTAATTTATTTGAAATCAAATTGCAGCACTTCTGATAACATTAGCATTTATGAGCATTGGCGATATATCCACACTCCTCCCCTGGCTGTGTATCAGAGTAGGGATAGAGCTGGCAAACTGAAGACAAACGGCAGGTTTAAGTTCATTTTTGCACTCTACTCGCATACAGTAATTTAAATGACATAAAACTTTCAACATCAAGCTTAGTATCAGTTTACCATCTCTTCACAAACTCTCTCTATTGCAAATTAATCTTCATTGATGTAGAACGAAAGGGAATTGAACCACAGGGTCAATTATATACACAGCCCACGGGGGCTTATATACAGTCTTTGTAATTTTGAAAATCCAGATTTCCACTAAGGCTGGGTGCAGCAGCATTAGCATTAGCAGCTAACCACTAGTGCAGCGTTTAGCTGCTAGTAAACACCATCCGACAGAGCTAACCTGATTAACCCTGAGTGTTCCGGTAAGCCAGGTGAATTAGTGAGCGGTTCATCCCATGTAGCTTGTTTTAACACGGTAAACACGCAAACTACAGTCTGATATACTTGCCTTTGAACGGCGAAAGAGCTAACGCTTAGCGGATGATGCTAATACTTCTCCAGAAGTGCTAGCTGAGGTTAGCAACAGGCTACAGGCCAATAATACTCACCTCTGAACAGTGAAAAAGCTAGCACTTAGCGTGGTTAGCGGCTAATGCTAACATTACTTTAGTCTCGGTGCTGGAGAACTAAACTGAAACTCCTTTATAAGGCTGCGTTACAGTGGAGAGGCTTTAATTTTGAAAATGAAAAACATTGTTCATGAGGCATTAGACATCCGTAAATGGTTTTGAATGGGAAATCTTCTTTAGAACAGAGCTTTTCACACCAAACCCACACTGGGTGACTTTATTTACAAAGGATTTTTCATTGTATGAATGCCTGCGAGTATCAAGCAGAAGGTCAATGAAATCAGTATATGCTGAATGTCTCCTCAGAGCACCTATTGTTAGAGGAGTGTGTAAGTGTATGAGTGTGTCAGAGAGAAAGAAAGAGAGATACATGGTCGTGTTGTGCTGCATGTGGGTCCAGGTTGAAGCAGATTTCCTCCCAAAGCATGGCTTCATTAGAAACTCATTAATCTCCTCCAGTGCTCTGGGCCTCTAATTAATGAGAGCAGGAAAGAGAGAGGGCGAGAGACAGTGTGAGAGAGATAGAGAGACAGTGTAGGAGAAACGAGCAAAAAAGAAAGTGGAGGCTGATCTGAAAATAGTCCGGTGTGTTGGTGGTCTCACACGTGTGTGTGTGTGTGTGTGTATGTGTGTGCGTGTGTTAGGGCTGCAGTGTTTAGTCTTCAAAATCATCAACATTTATTATAAAATAATATAATAAAATATTATAAAAGTAGTGTTGTAAAGAATTTAAATCAAAAGATGCAAATGATTAAATAAAAACTCATTATACTTATTGCATTTGCAGCCCAAAAATATATAAAATGATGAATTGTCATCAAGATTTCTGAGATGTGAACTGTTTTCATAGTAGTATTTTTCACACTATATAAGGCGCACTAGATTATAAGGCGCACTATCAAAGAACGTCTACTTGCTGGTAGATTTCCAGATGTCCACTAAGGCATTCCAGCATTAGCATTAGCAGCTAACCACTAGTGCAGCTTTTAGCTGCTAGTAAACACCATCCGACAGAGCTACACTGAAGAACCCTGATGTTCCGGTAAGCCAGGTAAATTAGTGAGCGCTTCGTCCCATGTAGCATGTTTTAACACAGTAAACACGCAGACTACAGTCTGATATACTTGCCTTTAAGCAGCGAAAGAGCTAGAGCTTAGCTGACGATGCTAATACTTCCCCAGAAGTGCTAGCCGGGGTAAGCAACAGGCTACAGGCCAATAATACTCATCTCTGAACAGTGAAAAAGCTAGCATTTAGCGTGGTTAGTGGCTAATGCTAACATTACTCCAGTCTCGGTGCTGGAGAACTAAACTGAAACTCCTGTATAAGGCTGTACTTCAGTGAATGGGCTTTACTGCTTCTTACAACCTGACTGATAAAATTCATACACAAGATGCACTGAATTAAAAGGCGCACTGGCGATACTTGGGGAAAAATTTAATCTTAAAAGGATTTGCATCTTGAAGGAGTTCCTGGAGGTGCTGAACAATAGTTGCTGCTTTTCCCTTATGCCGTGAAGCTCCAGCTCATCTCAAATCACCATCTCAGCTGGGTTTAGGTCAGATCTTTTTTTTTGTTCTCTACGTTATTTGATATGGGGCTCTTACATTGTTGCCACATCATTGATATTAATTTACAATGTAGAAAATAAATTAAACAAAGAAATATTGAAAACATTGAATGAGAATGTATACTATAAAGTCCTTATAAATAATAATAATATAAAAAGCATATGTAAGTTTAGAATCAAGATATGATCAAATATTATACAAATATTTATATTTGGATGATATGAACGTCTTAAATGAAGACATTTTTAAGTGATCTAGGATCCCGTAAAAAAAAAAAAAAAATCTGGCATGTGTGTCTCATATAAATACTATTTTACTATCTTACTGGTCAGTCACAGAACGTAAGCAGAGATGGAGGGCATGATGGATATAAAGTTGCAGATTTAGTGTGTGTGTGTGTGTGTGTGTGTGTGCTCCTGCATGCTCTGGGTGTGAAGGTCTGTCTCTAATACACTAACTGTGACACACACAGGGCAGGGAAGTGCTGCTGTGTTGTGGGTCTCACTCTTCTCCGCTTCTACTCTGTTTTTTTCTCTCGCTTCTGTTGTGGAGTTCATTAATTGATTGATTGATTGATTAATTAAGTAATTGATTAATTCGGTTTGTTGAGTTATTTAACATTTTTTGGAGCCTTATTTCTCTCGTTTTGTGTTCCCCCCTTCCTTTTTACCTTCTTCTGGATTGGTTTGGTCCCCCACTCCACCTCTTTCTCTTTCTACCTTTTTCTCTCTCTCTTTCTCTCTTTTTCTTTCTGTTTCTGCTCCATCTCTTCCTTTCTTTCTCTCTCTCTATCTGTTTTTCTATCTCTCTCTCTCTCTCTCTTTACCTATCTATCTATGTCACTCTCGCTGCCGCTGCTTGGTGGCGTGTGTCTTGCCGATAGCTTATGTCCCTGTTAACGTCCCCTGCACCTCGCCAGCCCCCCCCAGAACCCCCCTCACCTTCTGCTGTGACCCCTGACCCCTCCCCCGCCCCCCAGACCCCCAAACAGCCCAAGGAGGCCCTATCGCACCGCCTCAACGACCTCATGACCTCCAAGCCCAAAATGCACTGCCTCAGGAGCCTGCGCCGTGGGGTAAGTGTGCGTGTGCATGCCTCTGTGTGTGTGTGTTTGCGCGTGTGTGTGTGTGTGCTGTCGCTCTTTGCCTGTCTCATCGCCTGCTCTGTCATTGTGTGTGTGTGTGTGTGTGTGTGTGTGTCTGTATGTGTGTGTGTGAGAGACAGAGGGTTCACTGGTCCACAAATGTCCAGTTTAATATGACTGTTGCCAATGGAAACAGGTAAAAACCACAAAAGCAGTTAAACTGTGGACCAGATCACCCTCTTGCACCCCTCTGTCTGCCCCATTCAGCTCTAACAGCACCCCGCTCTCTCACACTCTCTCTTTCTGTCTCTGTCTCTCGCCCTCTCTCTCTCTCTTTCTCTCTCTCCATTTGTTTTGGATTTTTACATTTTTTGCACACAAGAATTTTTTTTCTTTTTCTCGCACTCAGTTATTTTAACACACAAAGACACAGAGTACTGATTCAATGTACCTGTACCTGATTCTCCAGTACCTGACTATACTGATATGATACCTTATTCTTAAGTGCCTGCTGTTACCGAGCACTCTTACTGATATCTAATCCTTGAGAACCGGCCATTACCAAGTACTGATACTGATATAAGATTCTTAAGTACCTACTGATACGATAACTGATCCTCAAGTACCTGCTGTTACCAAGCACTCTTACCGATATCTGATCCTCGAGAACCTGCCATTACCAAGTACTGATACAATACCTGATCCTCCACTTCCTGCTGTTACCAAGTACTTTTACCGATATCTGATACCTGCCAATACCGAGTACTGATATAATACCTGATTCTCAAGTACCTGCTGTTACCAAGCACTCTAACCGATATCTGATTCTCAAGTACCTGCCATTACCAAGTAGTGATACTGATATATGATTCTCAAGTACCTACCGATACTGAGTACTGATACTGTAACTGATACTTAAGTACCTGCCAATTCTAAGTAATGCCTAATGCCCAATTTTCAAGTGCCTGAAAGTACCAAGTACTGATACTCAATGCAGAATACTGATACCGCTACCTGATTATCAAGTATCTGACACACCAATAGCAACACTGATAACTAATCTGCAAGTACCTGCTGATATGTGATTCTCGAGTACCTACGTATACTGAGTACTGATACAATACCTGATCCACAAGCACCTGTTGTTGCCATTACCAAATACCAAAACAATACCTGATCCTCAAGGACCTGCTGATACTGAGTACTGATACAATACCTGATCCTCCACTACCTGCTGTGACCAAGCAAGTTCCTGCTCATACTTAGTACTGATACCAATATCTGATCTGCATGTACCTTATGGTACCAAGTACTGATACTGTTATGTGATCCTTAAGTACCCACCGATGAAGAGTAGCAGTACCTCTACCTGATTCTGAAATACCTGCCGGTACCAAGTTATGAGACTGGTACTCGATCCTCAAGTACCAGCCGTTACCATGCACTAATACAGATATTTAATTCTCAAATACCTGTTAAGGTAGAGCACTGATACTGCAAGTATCACCCTGTACAAAGTACTGAAGTATCTGCCAATACTGAGAACTGTTATAAAACCTGGTCCTTAAGTACCTGGCAATGCAGGATACTGATAATGATACTGGATTCCTGTTCCTCAGGTACCTGCCAGTATAACGTAATGATACTGATACCTGTTCCTTAAGTAACTGCCAGTACCAAGTACTGATACTAATAATAAGTAATAAGTGTGGTTCTCTTGCTGGTAAAATGAAACATTTCCACTATAAAACAAACATCTGGAGGAAAAACATCTCAGACACAGTCAGTAGTTTTAGAATAGCACACAGAACCTGACACTAGAGAGCACTTTGCTTGAACACAGCGATAAAAAAAGGATCGGAACAGGATCAGGCTTCATATAGCTAATACCTATTGAATATCCTGACCCACTGGTATCACCCTGTATACACTGACATGCCAAAAGTCATGGAATAGTATTATGTAAATTGATCAAGAAGTGTTATCTCAGGGGACGTCTTGGCAACACCTTCAGCTGTTCAAGTTGTGAGGTGTTATCTTGTGAGTGAGGTTGAACACTGGCCAGCATGCTCATGACAAGGCTATGTGAACATTCCTTTTCCGAAGTGTGGGAATTTGACATTCCTCGATCCACAGTGTAACATGTGTACCAAGAATACATCATAGAACGATCCAAGGAGGTAAAGATCCAAAAGACTGGCAGCATCTGGCTGGAAATCGTCAGCGATTTGGGCAGACATCGTATTCACACGCCTAACCTGCAGGTCAGTGCAGCGTTTTTTAGCTTTAGTGTGTCATGGCAAAAAATAAATAAATTTGGCATGTCATTGTATGAGGGAATTGACCTTTAATGAGTGGCCGTATCTCGTTGTTTAATCTCAAAATTTTAGTTTTAATCATGTAAAATAAAAAAAATCTGTTTGTACCAGAAGGTCTGTTATTCCTCAAAATACTGTTTTTACAGATTCTGCAGTAGGCAGTAGTTCCCACCCAGGGGTCCCACAATGAGATAACGAGAAAGGAAACCGGACAGTTCACAGAAACGGAAACTGAGATTGGGTTGTTTTGTGCTGAGTTATCGTACAGGACACTCGTGTCAGGAGAAGGAAACGTGCCCGCTTGCCTCACCCCCCTGACCATGCACTGTGTTCTAATAACAGAGTTCCTTAAATGACATTTCCCCTCGATCCATACGCATTAACATACACACAAGCTCGTATGAATCAATGTCATGTGTCAAGCAGTTCACGATTTGACAAACAGAACAAGGAAGGAAGTGTGACAGGCAGAGAGAAACAATGGAGTCACAATGGAGTGAGATTAGATAAAAGAAGTGAAACATGTTGATGGACAGAAAGAATGAGAGAGAGAGAGAGAGAGAGAGAGAGAGAGAGCAAAAGAGTTGGGGTAAGTTAGCTAGCAGTAAGATATAGAAGTCACCCCTCATGCTCCAATGCTTCTTCATCCATTCATCAAAGCTTTCAGCTTTGTGTTTCTTCGTTGTTCTCTTTAGTACATGTAAGAGTAGTGTCAAATGTTTGTTTTTATCTGTTTGTTGATTTTGTTTTTGTTGTGAATGGTGTTTTCTGCAGGTTTAGCTGCAGTGTTGAGCTACAAACGGCGATACAGTAGCGCGTATTAATAATAAAACAGTACAGAATATAGATGTTTACATCTGCATTTTAAATGCGTCTCAATAGGCTAGAGATATACTTGCTGTTAGTAACTGTTTTTTCCATTTCCTCCCCAACTTACACAGCCAAATATCCACCCCACTCATTTGGACTCATATCACTAGTGATACCTCAACACCAAGTGAGTGAAGACTAACACATGCCTCCTCCGACACATGTTAATTCAGCCACCGCCTCTTTTAGAACTGCTGCTGATGCAGCATTGCCAAGTAGTATCACAACGTGCTTGAAGGAAAGCGCAGCGACTCAGTTCCGATACATCAGCTCACAGACGCCCTGTGCTGAGTGACATTATCCTTTGGAGGGATGTGGGGAGAGGGCGCCATCTACCCACCCAGAGAGAGCAAGGCCAATTGTGCTCCCTCAGGGCTTTGGTAGCTGATGGCAAACTACATGAACAGGATTCGAACCAGCGATCTCCTGATCATAGTGGCAGCGCCTAGCCAGTAACTTTAATTTATTACTTTGTTTACAAATAATGGCTGCATATTGCGCATTCGTTTGGTGCATAAGTGGTGTATTGGTTGTTTTCCTGATTGCATAGCCAAAGAGCAAGTATATCTCTAGCCCTAGAACAGTTGTATTCAGTTGTTGTGACTACCTAGCCAAAGGGCACTAATCACATTCAATTACATTGAGTTCATTAGGCCTGTACACAAAAAGCCTAGCCCATTATATAATGCGCTACATAAGGCATGAAACCTTTCAATATCTCAATGTCTCAATATGGTTTCATTTAGATGTAGAAACTGATCCATCATAATATTAAAATCCCCTGTATATACTAATATTGTGTCACAGAAACTCTTAAGAGAACTTAAGAGCTCTGACCTCTGTTGTGGCATGGGCACCAAGATGTTAGTAGCTGATAATTTAAGGCCTTTAATAAGGATGTGAGGCCTTGATAAGCATTAATGGACCTTGGACACCTATGCCTTGGTCACTTGGACACGGATTATCCTTTCTAAGAGCAGTTTATTACGCAGTACAGGATGCAGTTAATGGCAGGTGTGAACAGTGGGTACATTATAGGTTGTACGTTTGTGTGTATGTGTGTTCTATATATGTGTGTGTGTGTGTGTGTGTGTGTGTGTGTGAGAACCAGGTACGCATGTGTGAGTGTACATAAGAGTGAACATGTCTGTTTCAAATGGAGCTGTTATAATGGTTATCGTGATTGTAAATTAATAATACTGAATATATGGAAAAAAGATCACTTTCCATATAAAAGCATGCATACTATATAAACCCAATGATATGTACCATATCAGCCTGTGTGCCATTTAAATCATCTTACTATATAAGCTCATGTACCATGTAATCCACCTAGCCAATTAAGCCACTTTTCCATATAAATGCTTGCACCATATAAGCCACCTCATTATATAAGCCTTATAAAAGCCCATATAGCATATGAGCTCATGTTCCATACGAGCCCATGTACCAAAAGAGCCAATGTACAATATAAGCTTACATACCCACATACCAAACACGTAAGCCTGCGTACTATATAAGTACACATAATGTATATGCCTGCATACCATATAAACCCATGTACCATATAAGCCAAGATAGCAAAACATTCATATTAGTCACCTTACCATACAAGCTCACGTACCATATGAGTAAGTCCGTGTCCCATGTTGGCCTGTGTACCAAATAAGCCCATATACCATGTACCTTAAAGACCATCTACCATATAGGTCCATCCATCAAGTACATAAGACTGCATACCACACAAACAAATGTACCATATAACCCAACGTACTTAATAATTCTTCTTACTATATTAGCCACCGTACCATACCATATAAGCTGTATATATACAGCTCTGGAAAAAATAGACCACTTTAGTTTCTGAATAAGTTTCTCTGATTTTGCTATTTATAGTTATATGTTTGAGTTAAATGAAAATTGTTGTTTTATTCTATAAACTACGGACATTTTTCACAAATTCCAAATAAAAAAAATATTGTCATTTTAAGCATTTATTACCAGAAAATGAGAAATGGCTGAATTAACAAAAAAGATGCCGAGCTTTCAGGCATCATATATTACAAAGAAAACAAGTTCATATTCATAACGTTTAAAGAGTTCAGAAATCAATATTTGGTGGAATAACCCTGTTTTTTAATCACAGTTTTTATGCATCTTGGCATGTTCTCCTCCACCAGTCTTACACACTGCTTTTGGATAACTTTATGCCACTCCTGCTGCAAAAATGCAAGCAGTTCAGTTTGGTTGGACGGCTTGTGATCATCCCTCTTCCTCTTGATTATATTCTAGAGGTTTTCAATTTGGTAAAATCAAAGCAACACATCATTTTGAAGTGGTCTCATTTTTTTTCATATATGTAAATCTATGTTTCATATAAGCTCAAATACCATAGAAGCCCATAAACCCAGGAACCGTATAAGCTTGTGAACCAAATAAGCCACCTCATTATATAAATGTCATTTACCACATAAGCTCACATACTAGCATACCATATAAACACATGGACTATATACTGTAACCCTGAGTACCATATAGGCCATCCTACCAAATACACAAGCCTGCATGTCATATTAACCAGTTTACCATTTAAGCTGACTTGCCATATAAGCGTATTTTCTGTTGTTTAAGTTTTCTTTGTAATGTAATCGCAACGTAAGTTTATATATTTTATACATGTTGTGTGCGTCTGGTATGTGTGTGTGTGTAGGGTATGTTTGTATTTGCTTAATAAGGCTGTGTTCCTTGCTGCAGTCTCCACAGTCCCTTCAGTATCATAAAGAGCTGATGAAGAGGACTCTTGGCCGGCCTACTTATGCTTTCGAGGCCAGGCAATATGTCGTAAGTGTGTGTGTGTGTGTGCATGCCAGCCAGACTGAAAAGTGTAAAGAATTACACTGATCTTGCTGGGGATGAGAGAGAGAGAGAGAGTGTGTGTGTGTGTGTGTGAGAGAGTTTACAGTATATAATAGCTATAGAGCTGCAGACCTAACCTCATTTAGGGTTTCTCATCTGATAAACCCTCATGCGTACAATCAAATAAGACCTCATTTGCATTTTCTTGTCTCATAAATGAGGTTAGAGTCTGACTCTGCTAAGCTTTGATTCAAGTCCTATGATGTGATCTAAGTGACATCATCATCAGTGACACCCATCGGCTGGCTATTTCTGCGCTGTGACCCCGCCCCCTGCCACTCCCTCAGACCCCATTAGCCCATAGACCCCACCAATCAACTGCCAATTAGCTTGTGCTAAAGGGGTCAATTAAAAAAGTGTTCTGATTTTTGTATGACCCACCCCCTGCCACTCCCTCAGACCCCATAGGCCCCACCCTCTCACAGAAAGCTTTATGGCTGCCAATCAGCTTGCACCAAAGGTGTAAATTCACAAAGTGTCACGATTGCTCTATGACCCCACCCCCTGCCACTCCTTAAGACCCCATAGGCTCCACCCTCCCACAGAAAGCTTGGCTATGGCTGCCAATCAGCTTGCTCCAAAGAGGTTAATTTACAAAATGTTCATGCCTGGACCTCATAGTGCCCCCTGCCCTGTCCCCTGTCCCGCCTCTTGGTACCCACTGCACTTTTTTTGTACCATTCGTGAATATTTTCACCCCTGTTATCGACCATGACTGTGCATCCTGGTCCTTTTTATACGTGTATATATCTGTATTACATCTGTACACGGTTTTACGCACACTTGTCCACTTTATTAGAAACTCTGCAAAAAAACAAGAACTTTGTATAATTTATTACCTTGTAATTCTGTTTACTGTCCATTTCATGAGCTCAAACTACCTTATACTTATATACAGCTCTGGAAAAAGTTAAGAGACCAGTTCAGTTTCTTCTCTGATTTTGCTATTTATAGGTATATGTTTAAATAAACTGAACATTGTTGTTTTATTCTATAAACTACAGACAACATTTATAGGAGAACGAGAAATGTCTGAAATACCAAGACCTCAGATAATGCAAAGAAAACAAGTTCATATTCATAAAGTTTTAACAATTTTGAAATCAATATTTAGTGGAATAACCTGTTTTTTAATCACAGTATGCACATCATGCATATTGGCATGTCCTCCTCCACCAGTCTTACACACAGCTTTTGGATAACTTTATGCTGCTACTGATGCAAAATTTCAAGCAGTTCAGCTTGGTTTAATGGCTTCCCCTCGATTATATTACAGTTTATAATTTGGTAAAATCAAAGAAACACATAATTTTTAAATGGTTTTTCCAGAGCTGAATCTTCACCCTATAGATGGAGACTCACTGACTGTAACCCAGTGCATTACACACTGTCAGTGTCACAGCTTGGTTAAGAATGGGTTCACCACCCATACATATGCAGAAAACTGAATAAAGCCATCTAATGTGTGCCCCACAAAAGACCCTACCTTTCCAACCAATCAGAGATCAAAGATATTTTTAAATTTACTCTGAACAAAATTATAAACTTAACACTTTTGGTTTTGCTCTTATTTTTTATGAGCTAAGACTTTTCCTATGTACACAAAAACACAGTGATTATTACACAGGTGTAGCTTGGGCTGGCCTTTTGTGTGTATAGAAAAAGTCTTAGATCTCTGAGTTTAGCTCAAGAAAAATGGGAGCAAAAGCAAAAATATTGCATTTATATTTGTGTTTAGTGTATATATGACTAATTTAAATGTTTTTTTTTTTACATGTGAAGTTGTTTTTGAAGATTGTGTTTTTGAAGTGAAGCATATATGTTTGCCACTGTCACACAGTAACTTTGCATGTAAAAAGGAAAGTATAGAAAAACTGGAAGTTCAAAAAAAAGCTTGAGCTTATTTGTTATTTTGGAGATTTCTTTTTTTTTTACTTTATTTTTTAATTATTTCTCCCAATTTTCATACTACCCACAGGGAGGGAGGAGACCAAAAGAAAAACAATATGAAGATAAATACAAAGGGATAGTATATGCAGATACAATTGTATATAAATGTAAACAACTATGCACAAATTAAGCAAGTACATACTGTATGTAAGGAAAAAAAAGAGATATATATATATTAATAATAATAAAAATCAAAAACCAAAAATAAAACAGGAACAAAGCTCTCTTTAAGATCCACTGGGTGCCACTTTGCTGATTTACATGTTTACTTAGCTGGTTTGTCAGTTTACATGTTGTAATTTTGAAGCATTTCTATTGGCCCATTTGTCAAGATTAAAAAAAAAAAAAGGCAAAAATCCATGTCCCCCCCAAAAAACCTTTAAAGGTCATAACAGCTTTCTTTTAACTGACATTTATTTTTTTTTATTTAAATGTAAATATTTTATTTTCAGATTTATATTTTTAATATTGTTCATATTGTTTTGCATTTTTGTACCCACAAAAAAGACTAAACTTTTCTAAGTATCTTTTTTAAGGTCAAAATTTCATTCAGTGTGATTTTTAATTTTTTTTTAATTTACTTTAACCATAATTTAAAGTAAAGTAAATAATCCTGGAGGAGAATCTTTTGATTTTATTACAGCTGGAAATCGTGGATTACCCAGGGTTCTCTCTGCCATACAGTCCACACATCCGTCCATCACACTTACTACTGTTATTCTCTTTTCTCTCTCTATTTCTTCTCTCTCTCCCCCTCTCTCTCTTTCTCTATTTTCATTTTCATACTATTTCCTGTTTCTTAATTGGCTGTTGATCAGTTGACTAGTGCCTTCCATCCCCACCTGTTTGTAGTCCTCATAATAACGTTATAATTATCGTTTTTTTTTTTGGACCATCTTTAAACCACGCTGCTGAAGTTCACTACAAACAAAGTAAAGTCAAAAAGTCAGGGAGAGAAGCTCCAGCTCTTTACATTATTCTTTGCTGCTGCACTTGTTTCCATAAAAAAAAAAGATAAATTCATTGGACAATCAATTATTATTTTTTGTACGACCTGCTGCCAGTTATCTGCTCAGATCCACACAGCAGCCTGTAGCTCAGTAACACACGTGTGCCCATTACCCCATGCTGTTCCCATCCTCTCGCCGGCCAGCTGTGTGGATCTCAGATGCTGGCGAGCTGCGAGATTCTGAAACTTTCAGAAATTGTAGAAGGTAAACAGATTCCACAGTGCTGATGCGTTCTGTTCATCTGTCAGGAATTCCCTCGGCCTGCCAGGAGCTGACAGTGGAATGGCGAGCTCGTCACGACCTGGCACCGGTTCTCCGGCCCAGATGCCGTAGTGCGAGCGGAACGGGCAATCGTACAGATGTGTCATTTGTTCCAGAGCAATTCGCCAGAGCATCGCCTTAAACCATATTCAGAGAATTACAGATCACTACTTAATAATAAAATATTTCTCCTAATATTGACTTCATCCATATTTATACTTCATATAGTCTTCAAATAATGCATCATTATTTAAAAATGATGGCTTATTAACTCTAAATATGACCTTACTCAAAATTGACTTAAAATCACTTATCACTAAATTGTACTCATAAAATATATGGTATTCTTAAAAAGATTTTTTTTTTAATTAGGACCTAAAATTCTTAAATTATTAAACGTATTATCTTAAGCTAAATATATTTTCTCTTTAAATATCACTTTAAATAGACCTATTGCTTGACAAATTATTGATATAATGTCCATCATTTTTTGCACTATAAGGCGCACTGTCAATAAATGGCTATTTTCTGGTCTATTTTCATAAATAAGGCACTCTGGATTATAAGGCTCATTTGAAGAGACTTCTAATTAAGCAGGTGACATCGCTGGGTGGTGGTGGAGGTGGGGGGGGGGGGTAGCTAACTAAGCTAAGTAAATTTAAGCTAAGTAAACAAAACTGTAATAAATAAAATACTTGCTTTTAAAGTCAGACTAGAGCGGTTTACAGTAAACTCAGATTCCTGAATTTCTCCAGTACTAAGGCTCCAGTATTAGTGACTAACCGCTAGCGGCTAATGGCGCCCAACAGAGCTACACTGAGGAACCCTGAGCTACAGGCTGATAATAGTCACCTCTGAACAGGGAAATAGTTGTTAGCAGCTAATGCTAATGCTACTCCAGCAAAACTAAACTGAAACTCCTGTATAACGCTGTACTTCAGCAGAGTGATTTTTGGGAAAATGAAAGAATTTTAAGTGCGCCTTATTGGGTGGTAATTTCTTCTAAATATTGATTTAATTTATTTTGAGGATTTAGACATTCTGACATACTGTTAAGAAATTAAGCAAGTTATTAGATTTAAAAAAATAATAATTAAGTAAAAAATTGGCAAATATAAAAACAATAAATGTAATAAATAGGAAATAACAAGTCATCATTTTGAGAAAATAAGTCATTATTTCAACAAAGATAATCATTACTGTCATAAGTGACATGTTAAGTCAATGTTTGGAGAAAATCAATAATATATGATATTTTCATTTCATCAGTAAATTATTCAAAACTTTACAAAATAAAATCAATACATTGATTTATCTGAGTATATCTGAGAGGCAGGTCGACCTTAAAGGGGGGATTCTTGCGTAGTGAGCTTCACCAGTGACCCCCTGACCCCGGTGCAGCTGCTGTGTGAGAGTTGTGTATTTGAGTGTGAACTGCCCTGTACTGTTGTTCCTCTGACTCCATGTTTTTTCTCTGTTCTCTCTCTCCTCTCCTCTTCTCCTCCCTCCATCACTTGCTCTCTCTCTTCCCCCTCCGAGAAGCTCTCTCTCAAGCTGGTAAGCATGTGTCTAAAATAGCATGATCTTAGCGGCACGACCGTAGCATGCCCGCCGCCCTCGTAGTAACACACGGCCTCCTAACAGAACCTGGCGTTGTTGTTGTTTTTGTTATTTTATGCTTTTTTTTTTTTTGCTTAATTATATTTGATAAACTGATGTATTTTAATTCACTGCTGTTTTTTTATTGTTCTTTTGCCACACGTTTGTGATTTGTGTGATAATTTTTGTCCAGGAAAATGGTGTTGTCTTATGTTTTGCTTTTTTGTTTGTTTTGATTTTGTTTTGTCTGTCTCGTTTCTGTGGTGACCAATCCCCCTCCGTGTGTAGATCTCGCTCAATGCCCACGTGCGGAACCTTATCGAGGTGATCTGAACCCCCGTCACTGTCGTCCTGTCTCTCTTTTGTCTCTTTATATGTTTTATTAAATGAGAATAACACATTTGCTTAACATTAACTCAGTTTAAAAGCAGTAATTATCTGTAATTCTTTAAATATTTTGCTTGGTTGGGCCTAACTGAAGGTTTTGTTGTTGATAACTATGATTGCTTATGTTTGCCTAGGGCATTGTTTCTTAAACCTGGTTCTGGAGCCCCTCTGCTCTGCACATTTTAGTGGATTTCTGGCTTTAACACACCCCTGCAACACTGAAAAGGCTGTTTATGAGCTGGGCTAGGTTTCCCAAAAGGTTTTAAGCACAAAAATGATTCTTAGATGGTCAAGAGAGCTGTGCTTTCCTCTAAGCCATGCTAGATGTCCAGTGATGCTGCATCTAAGACGGTTTTTCTCATCTGTGGTCCTCAAAGCCCAGACCTTGCATATTTTGGAGGTTTTCTTACATTAAAATGTCCCCTGTTACCTCAACAATGATATATAAAAGCAAACTGGTTAAAGTGGTTATCAAGTTTTGCTCTTGACCAGTATAGTGTATTTTGTCATTTGAGTTTGATGGATATTCTGACTAAATTGTCATGATGGTGGACCAGCATGGATAAATTGGTCATTACTATCATGTATATCAACCAGCATAGTTATACTAGTTGGATAGTGTCCTCAAGTTAGTCCAGGCTGGTAGACCATCTGAAATCTAGACCATCCGAAATCTATGGTGTTCAAAAGTTAACCTGGTTGACCAGATTAACTTGTCCAGTTGACCCTGTTTTTTTTTCAGCAGGGTAATTGTTGTAGGCTTTATGCTGCAGGGCTGAACAAAATAACTGTTCTGGTAGCTTCGGCATCGATTCGGCACAAAACACTTACAGACTGGGCTGGGACCAGTTTTCTCAGTACCATTTCTTGCCTATTGGCTAACCAGGGCAGTCTATGGCGATCTTGGATGAGCACAGTCACCAGCATGCAAATGCAGTGTTAGTGATGTTGCCAGAAATAGCTGGCATAAAAACACTTCCTGGTCCTGATTAAACAGTGCAGCAAATGAAAAAAAGGTGAGGTGAGGTCCACACCAGTGTGGAACGGTACATTACGGTACATTTGGCCATGCAGTAGAAAAACGGCCATTGGCTGCATACTTTTAATATTTAAATTTAATAGTTATTAGTAGTAGTATTGTTATTAGTACTAGTTATTTTATTACTTGAAAGTCCATAGTACAGGGTTCGTACAGTCATAAAAAACCTGGAAAAGTCATGGAATTTGAAAATAGCAATTTTCAGGCCTGGATAAGTTTTGGATATAAAAATACCTAGGAAGTTTTGGAAAAGTCTACAAATCTTTGTGATTCCGTTCATCAATGGAGAAAATCTTTTTTGAGCTAACAAATACATCAGCTCAGAGTTAATTTAGTAATTTAGGCCTACACATTAAAGCTCTTAGGATCTGACACATTTTATTATTAAAAATTCTGTGTCAACATTTTATCTGATTCATTTTAGACCTACTATATTATTTCAATTTTAATTAATTGTTGGTTCTATTAGTTAATTTTTGGTTCTATTGTCTAAATTAAGTTGTGTTCAATTAAGTGATATAAATCATTCTTTAATTCTATAAATATGATATATTTGTTATATATGTGTTTTTAATTTAAAAGTCTGTAATTCTAAAAGTGTCTGTGTTGTCTTATGATTTTCTAACAGTAATGTCTACCCCTGCATGACGCCACCTTGTGGTGAGATAAGGCAGATATGATTGTGAATGTGGAGCATGCTCAGTAGATCTGGAGTGTTAGTGCTGCATGGGTGATCATTATTGGGCTGGGGGGCCGGAGGGAGTAGTTATGGCTGCCCTGAAGGCCATTTTTGTAACCTTGGACCCCTGCTTAGCAAAGGCATGTGGTGGGAGTCCAGACTTGAGCTAAAATGAATGGATTGTATTTCAACCCATATTTTATCACCATGTGTCCAAATAGCTTGAATAGTCATACAGGATATTTTGGACACTGGAAGTTGTTGAATGAACTGGCCACTGCCCACTGCCCAGCAGCTATGTGTATGTTGGAGGTTCCCATTAAAAAGGAATTTAATAGCTTATTTAAAACGTTAGCATTAGCACAGCTTCATACCTAAGATTTCAAAAGGCTGTAAATCCCGTGTTCATTTTAGTCACTGCAAAGGAACTGCTGCCACCTAGTGGCCGGATCCAGCTCAGTGTAACATGTAGAGAATGATTCAGCAGCCCTTCTGAGATGATTACGTTAATGTTAAAAGGAAACCTGAATATCTAAGATATGGAGTTAAAGCTCTGGAAAAAAATAAGAGACCACTTAAAAATTATGAGTTTCTTTGATTTTACCAAATAGAAAACCTGTGAAATATAATCAAGAGGGAGATGGATGATCATCAAAGCCATCAAACTAAGCTGAACTGAATTTTTTGCACCAGGAGTGGCATAAAGTTATCCAAGAGCAGTGTGCAAGACTAGTGGAGGAGAACATGCCAGGTTATTCCCCCAAATATTGATTTCTGAACTGTAAAAATGTATTAATATGAACTTGTTTTCTTTGCATTATAAATGCTTTAAATTAAAATATTTTTATTTGTAATCTAGGAGTAATGTTGTCCGTAGTTTATAGAATAAAACAGCAATGTTCATTTTACTCAAACATTTACCAAACATAGCAAAAATAGAGAAACTGATTCAGAAACTGAAGTGGTCTCTTATTTTTTCTGGTTCAATCCCACTGATGCCACTTGGAGTTCCTGAAAGCTACTACGCACTTTTTGTTGGTTAGCTGTATTTCCCTCTGCCATGCTATTTGGCACATAGGAAAAATAGCATCAGTGTCAGGTTATGAAACATGCCGGAAGCATGTATCGCCACCTTAAATTATTTTTTTGTGTACCAACATCTATGTTTCCATACATAAGTTACCATTTAAAAATCATTTGTAATTTTTTATTCATGCGAATGAAAGAAATCAGATCTGTCACTAGTTAACCAAACCACAGCCAACCCTCCCTCCACCATGTTTCAAAATTCCAGACTCCTCTAATGACATTGTCTTGGCCCTCCTCTCCTTCCACTCCTTCTCTCTTGTGTTCTCTCCTGCTCTTAGGGTTCGAATCCGGAGGACTTCAGTCACCTGCCCCCAGAGCAGCGGAGGAAGAAACTGCAGGCCAAGATCGACGACATAAATAAAGACATACAGAAAGAGATGGACCAGAGGTACATCATAGCAGTCGTTTTACATCAGTGGTTTTGAAAAAAGTATTTAGGTTTGATATAGTCTTAGTAATCTTGGTTCAGAATGTGCAATGCTATTTCAAATAGTTAAGTTATTTAAGGGAACAGACCACCAGGACCCCAGGACTTTTTAAGCCCTTAAAATCCCTTGTCCTGTATACAGGCTACAGAGGTAGCTGATACGAAACCCTTTTTTTCTGCAGTAAAATAACATTTACATTCTGAGAATTTGAGGGCTATAAAATCACCTACAGGACACTTGGAGAAGCTGCCTGTTTTCTCTTGTCTTCACTTATTAATTTCAGATCAGTAACAGGAATCAACCCAAATTCTGCATGTTTAAAAATAGACATAAAAACTAGACAAACATAACAAAACTAAAGGTTTGGAGACCATGAACTGTTTGATTTGTATTCAGAAAAATATTGATTTAAAAACAAAAAAAAGGAAAGAGCCAATTTTACGATTTTATTAATTAAATATTGACATAGCAGATTTACCTGTTTTTTTTTTTTCTATTAAAGTTACAATTATGCTTTTCAGTAATGTTCCTTAGCGAAAATGAAACCTTTTTTTATGAAATGCTTGATTAGAAATCCTCAAGATTTAGTGGTTTAATGTCAGGCAAAAAAAATAAAAATATCCTGGCCTGTTAAGGGATTAACTTTAAGTGATGTCATGCTAACAAAACAACAATGTAGTTCAACAAAATGTAGTTCTTACTGGTCTCTTATAACACCGTATATGCAATGCGCTGGGGTGCCTGCAGGTGTCAATTCTAAACAATGAGAAGTGCACCTTATTTCACTTACTTAATCAGTTGGTCAGTCTTCTGCTTAGCTAAAATGAAAACCTAAAACATGCAGGGACACTTTCCATTTGCAGAACGGTTTAAAACCCCTATTTTAGGTCATAACTTGAAGAACCATTTAAAGCAACTATATTCTTAAGAGTGTAGCACTCTCAACATTAAAGGAAATGGTACATTTCTGAGGTCAAAGTGAGGTCAGGAAGATCACGAAAACTTGTGAAGGCAAAGAGAACCTGTGTTTGACTCTAAAAAGCCTTCAAGAAGATTTATCAGACTCTAGAATGGTGGTGCACTGTTCTACTGGTGTTACATGGTTAAGTCCATGTCATGTAGCAGGGCTCAAATTGTGTCACTAAAGACCACCAAAAGTCTTTCTGGAAGTGTGTAGTGTGTGCTGTATAGTGCTGATGATATATTGAGTGGTTTGTTTTGTAATTGCGTGTGTTTGTGTGTGTGTCCTTTTCAGAGATGCCTTGGCTAAAATGAAAGATGTGTACGTGAAGAACCCCCAGATGGGAGACCCCAGCAGTGTGGACCCCCGTCTCGCAGAGATAGCCCAACACATCGACAAGCTACAGGCTGAACTGCAGAAATTTGAGGTGTGTGTGAGTTATACACACATGCACAGATACAATTAATACAGACAGAAACAGACACACAGTAAACCCACCATTTATCTTAACTCAAATAAATTAAGCTAGATTTATGTAAAAATTGGATATTTCCAAACATCACTTAATTATGTTGAGATAAGTAAACATTTTTAAAGTTTTAAAGTTTGAATTTTGAGTTGAATCAACTTATAATTACTGAGTTTAGTCTATTGTCATTGGCAGCTTCTTTTCCATTGACTTCTGGCACAATCTATTTGCAAACTGGGTGTGCCCCCCATTTTCTGACACTCACCATTAGTTTGCAGTCATTCTTTCCAAGCTACCTTAGGTAGTAAACTCGTAGATTATATATTATGATTAACAGCTTGGTCTCTGTGTTTTAGGCTGTAAGAACAAGAATAATTTCCTGAGCTGATAACTGTGTTTGCTGTGCTCTCATTGTATAGCGTTTTCTTTCTTCGTCTACTTTTCTATAAAGATTTATAAAAAATACTTGAAATCTAAAAGAATTTAAAGTAGAATTATTATGCAAAGCATATTGATATAAACAAAAAAATATGCTATCATATAATTTGTGTTCTGATTAAGTTGGTGGAAATTATATTAATTACATAATTCTTACTAAAAGCAATGAAGTTAAGAGTGAGTTGAGATATGTTTATATATATTTGTTCATTGCACTTAGAAATAAAATTGCATGAACTTAAAATGTCTTAGGTAATCAGGTACAACAAAAGTTTTAAGTTTAGTGGGTTTTAGGGTGCACATTCTGAGTGAGTGTGTGTATATGTGCGTTTGTGTGTGTGTGTGTGTGTGTGTGTGCTGCAGGGCTGGTTAGCAGAGGTAGAGGGCAGGATGCCGACGCGAAGTGAATCCTCACACAGACAGAGTGCTGTCTTTGAGACACAGAACAGCACACCGCCCGCCAGCAACAGCCAGGACCGGGAAAGGTACCGTACCACACACAAACGGACACAAACACACACACACACACACACACACACACACACACACACACACACACACACACACACACACACACACACACACACACATATGTAGGGATGTGTAAGCACAATTGGAATCAGCCATGGTCAGTCAGTTTTATCATTTTTACACGTGGCCAAATTTTTTTGACACCTTGTTTTTCTTCCATAATTAAGGGTTTCATTAGTAAGTTAGCTACTATTCTCCTCTCTGCAGAATTTGGAACATTGCTGTAGCAGGATTTAATTGTATTTAGCCCCACCAAATGATTGAGAGCATCAGTGATGTCTGGTACTGATGTTGGATGATTAGTTTTACCACTGAAGCTCCATCCATAATTCTAGAGAACCTCACAACCCAGTATTAAAGGGCTTTATACCCTTCTAGTCCACCCTTGGTAGCAGGCATGGTGACCTCGGGTCATTCGTGTCAGTAGTGTTACTCCTATGAAGGTAAATGAAACTGAATTTATTTGTAAGTGAAGCTTTTGGAATTTTGTTGTGCATTTTGGCTAAGCTAGGTATGTAAATAATGTAAGTCTGGTATTGGCATTTAAATGCTAATGCTAATAATAAAAGACCCACTCATATTTTGCACTCATATTGTTTTACACCAATGCTACCACCTACTGGATACATATTAATCTGCAGTACTCAAAATATTTAAATACTGAGCACCTACTATTTACTAAAACACAGCATATGGAACACTACATGAATACACCATCACTCATACAATTAAAAACAATAAACTATATACAATTATAACATGCAATATATCTGCTGATAGATCTTCACTGACGATCTTCAGACATGCACATATTGATTTCTAGAGTGATACAGTTGCTATAGTTACTCTGTATGCTTGTGTTTGTGTGTGTGCACATGTATGTTTGTATGTGTGCCTGTGTGTTCTTGCGTGTGTGTGATGGAGCAGTCCGGATGGCAGCTACACTGAGGAGCAAAGCTCTGAGCTCCAGCCTAAAGCTCCGCCCGAGCCGGAGTTTGACGAGTTTGAGGACGATATGCTGCCCACCATCGGAACCTGCAAAGCGCTGTACCCGTTTGAAGGTAAAATACACACACATACACCATTAGGTTATTTTGTTATACTTATTACTTATGTTATTTTGTTATATATGTGTACTAAAGATCAGTTGGCCAATAGAAATGCTCAAAAATTTTGTGCAATATCATATTTTGGCATTGACTCTGACACTGCCTCTGTAGGTCACAATGAGGGCACTCTGGCGCTGGCTGAAGGGGAGGTGTTGTTTGTGATTGAGGAGGATAAAGGCGATGGATGGACACGCGTTCGGCGAAACGAGGAAGAGGAGGGTTACGTTCCCTCATCTTATGTAGAGGTCTTCCTCGACTCCAACGCCAAAGGTATTCTTATAATTATAATTAAATATTCAAGCAGTATAGCTTTGTTTGATGGCTTGTGATCATCCATCTTTCTCTTGATTATATTCTAGAGGTTTTCAATTTGGTAAAATCAAAGAAACTCATCATTTTTGATTGGTCTCTCAGGTGGTTATTTTTTTCCAGAGCTGTACCGGTATACGTAATACAAAAGACATGTGTAGGTTTACTGATGAGTTTGGATAGTAAATATTAGTCATAGTAAATATTAGCCGGTTCCTATTATCACCATTAGCAAAAACATTGAGTTCATATGTGTTTTTAAAAAGTTGAATTTTTAAAAACAAAGTTGACTTTTTAAAGACATGACTGAAACTGGATCTTAACTGTGGTGCCCTGTCTGAAATCAGATAGTGATTTAGGCCTACTGTTGGCCCACTGTGTGTTTCTTTGCAGGTTGCTACCTCTGGGATTAGGGTTTACGACCCATTCCTGAGGGGTGAGAATGTGTGTATATGTGTGTTTGGGTGTGTGTGTGCAGTTAATCCGGTTTCTAAACTTTAGAGGATGGTGAAACCTCAGAGTAGCAAAATGTACCATTTCTCCAATTAACTCTAGTCCAGATGATGCATGAGTTTTAATAACTGTCTGCTATTGGCTGGATAAATCCTTGATATGTATGTGTGAATGCATGTGTGTGATAAGCTCTACCTCCAGAATATGCGTGTTTAAGGGCATTTTCACATCTAAAAGGATGGATCAGAGTTTGAACAAAATAATTTGTGTGTTTGTTTCACTGTAAACATTTGGATCGATTATTTTGGTTTTACATTTCAAGCAGCCAAGAATACTTTGCTGTGTCCTGTCATCATTATTTAGGTACATTGCTTCTCCCTATATAATTACCATTGATTTTTTTGTAGAAAGGCTTACACCAGATGGTGGCATATTGTCAGTTTGGCAAGTTGCTTTTCCAGGTGTTGTATCAAATTCTGCCTCTCTGCAAGAGTCAAGAAATGCTAAGAAACACAAGTTCCTTAGCGTGCATGCCTAGCAAATAGCACAGTGAGCGTAGCTGATTTTTGATAAAAAATGAAGGAAAATTCAGATTTTGACACAACAATGGTTCTTTTTTTTCTTCCTTTATTGTTTATTGAGTGATGAAAATTTGAAGCAACTTCTTGTTATTTGTCCAAATGTACAAACAATTTAAACCAGGACTTTAACACTGCAGACAAACTGGATCTTAGTTCACTTGATCTGAACAGAGACTACCTCTTTTGGTCAGACCAAATTTTGGTCCAATTATCCTGACCATGATTCACAGAAACATTTACATCCCTTTTTTTGGCAATACAAGGTAGATGCCAAAAACATGGTCAGGACCAAAGGACCAACTCATCAGCAGTGTGAAATCACTTTTCTGTTCCCCCCTATGTTCCCCCAACATTCCCCCAGCTATCATGACCCATTAAACAATAAAAAGGAAAAAGAATTGTGTTGTGCCAAAATCAGACTTCCCTTGCATAATGTGAAGGTGAAATGAGCACAAGAGACTATACAGGTGATTCATGTACCTACTGTAACTGTAGATTAACCTGTATTTGTAAACATAAATCAAAGTAATCCAATGGTAATATGGTATGCTCATTCTGCTGTGTGATTCGGAACAACACATGGAAAGTAGAGCTTAGATTCTGTGCCCGAACTTCTATAGGCTATATGTTTAAATGGGGAGATCGGTTCATAACAAACATTTTTTCTTAAATAATAGGTCTATGCTTCTTCAGTGTTGCAATGTTAATTAACATCATTCTGAACGGATTTGATCATTTAAACAGCCCAAATATATTTAAAAAGAAACATAACAATGATTGGTCCGCAGTCTGATCCAGACTCTTAGGTGTGAAAATTAGCCATTAGTCTTATGCTATCACTGGAGCGCGAGTCTGTTTGAGTATGTTCTGCTGTGATTTTAAAAACTGCACCTGTCTCACATCCCACAAGACTGAACATGGCTGGAAATTGCTAAATATATCATTCACATTGCAGAGGATATCTTTAAAATGAGGTCAAAAACTAGGACATGCCAATGCAGGAAACAGTCTACAACATAGGAGGGCCTCACTTGACCTCTCCATGCTCCACCTACTAATGTGTTCTATCTGTTTCTAGGTAGAAAATTATATTTAACTTAGTCAGTAACTGGGTGCACCACTCAGAGTGTAGAGGTCACTGTATGGAGGCATGCATTGTGTTGTTTAATCCTCAGTGTGTGGCCCGATCTATAGCAGCCATAAAATAACCTATATATCTGAGTGAAGCCTGCAGAAATTATTTGTGATTATCTATCTCTGAATGTTATTTTAACCTCCTATCTGCATGTACAATGGATTTAAAAACATAAAACGCATGTGTGTGTCAGTTTAAATTTCTTAAGACCAGACCAGCCTGGGTAATGAACTTTACATTCTGAGATCTAAAGGTGCATCACTTACTTTACAAGCCCCATTGCTCAAATCTGTTTTTTTTGCTCAGATTGACAGTTTACATTTACAAATGTAAGTGACCTGTGTCTGTGTGTAATGTGAACGAATCTGTCCCTGAAACGCCTCACAAGCTCACATTGATACATGTATAAACGTCGTCTTCTTCACCAACAACAAAAAACGTCATATTTGAGAGTCGACTCGTAGCTTTAAAGATGAAATGGATGTGTTAGCAGCTCATATGTGAAGCATCTTTTGCTGGAGTGGAGATTAAACAGCTCATCTAAAGTACATGCTCAGATTGAAGAGGAGAAAAAAGGCATTGGCGGTTTGCTTTTACTGTTTTTGCAGCTATAGCTGCACAGCTGCACCAAGAGATGTGTGGGTACGAGAGAGAAGCAAGTAGCGCATGCGTAAAAGCATGTTCATGGATCAAAAACGCATCTGATTTAGGACCACATATGACAGTGAGTTCTGAGCCACGTTGAGAAAAAAATCTGATTCGAGTGACTTCAGCCTGATAAGGTGAATGTAGCCCAAGTTCCACGGCTTGAGAGCTCAATGCTTGGGGGCATTATTGCCCATTTCAGTTATTAGACATGGTCGCAATAGGTAAATGATTATCTGCTGGCCATCTTTGTCAGCTATGAGTGTGACCTAAAGTTAATGAAAGCACTTATAATAAAGGGTCCACAAACATTTTGATTATAGGGTTGGGTTCCTGGACAGGGATTAAGCCTAATCTTAGACTACACAACATTTCAAAAGGAAAATCCTGTATATCATAGTGTATTTTGTGTAGCTTGGTCTAATTCTGTTTTTTCTCCTTTCATTTAATGCAGATTCCTAGAACCGTGAGATGACGACACGGGGCAAGCGATCAGACGTGGGGGAAAAAAAACACCACTCCTTAAATAAAAGAGAGAAGTGAAGATGTTGATGATGAGTGCGGAAGATGAAGATGATTATGAAAATGATGGACAAAAAAAAGAGAAGAGGCTTGGCAGTCTGAATCTGCATCTGCTGTAGAGAGTGTCTGAACCATGCAGCCAATCAGAGAAGAGCAAAATAATCCAATGCAAATGTTTCGCCCATTTCTTTATTTTTTGTTTTGATTATTATTATTTTTATTTTTATTTTTTTTACTAATTTTGCTTCTTTGCTATGCACTGATGCCAAGCTGACTAGCAGCGATAACTGCACTGCGCTTCTGCCTGTACGTGTGTGTGTGTGTGTTTTCAGTGCCTGTTGGCTTACTCACGTCCAGCACTCTGCCTGCCGCGTCTCCAAGGCAGCCAGTCGTAAATCTTGGGTGCTTGGGCTACCACAGTAAACCAGCTCTGCTCCCTTGGCTACACTAAGCCCTTGGCAGGCCTCTATCAAGTCTGCACTTCTGGTAAAGTCAGCAGTGTCACAGTGGAAAAGAGACCTTGAGGGATCTATGTAACCTATCTCAGCTGAGTGTCTGCAAGATTTTGTTCGCCACTAATTCTTCACTTGTGCTGTATCTTAAGGAACACTGAAAAAGAAGATTCTGCCAAGTCCACATTGATGCTGAACTCATTTAAGGCACCTGTGTGCATCCTGTTGAACATTTTAGAGTCTCGCAAGTGCACCAGTTTGCCATTTTCACACAATGCATCTTGGAATAATGTTGGTTAAACATCTTTACATAATCTAATACATTCTAATAGAGCGAAACAGTGAAAACACACTCGCATTTACAGAACAACCATCACCCACTTCAATTTCTTATATTGTTTACTACACATACTTACAAAATCTACAGCCCTCTTTCTGGAGCTTTCTCATAAGTTCCAAACAGTGAACACACACTCGCATTTACAGAAAAACCCCACTTTACAGTATCATTTTATTTTATTATAATACAACTGTTGGTGTTGTTTTTGTTTGTTAAACTGTCACACTTTTTTGATATTGTGTTTAACCTGCCCTCACCAGCTTAGCAAACCACTCAGAAATGAGCCAACTTACAGTTCTGTACAGGAGCTACTCAGGTTAGCCACAATGAGCTAATTAGCTAGCTATGCAAATATTGCAACAGATTTTTTTCTGAAACATAACATATTTAAATATTAGGAGTAACAGCTTTATCTGATATGAAAAGTTTGGTTTAAACCTGTGGATCTGTGTGAGTTTCATTTTGTTGCTAACTAGTTGGGTAGCATTTGGCATGGTAACACACAGGAGAGCACAGCATAAAAGTTAGCAAGCTAACTGAGGGAGGTAAAGTTTAGCAGCAGTCCTGTATTTTGAAAGATGGAGAGAAACGCGGTTTTAACAATAAACAGCTTCAGGAGACTTAAGAAAATTACAGGCATAAATATTGGGAGTAACTGCTTAATCTGATATTAAAAGTTTGGTTTAAACCTGTGGAGCTGTGTGCGTTTCATGTTGTTGCTAACTAGTTGTGTAGCATTTGGCGTGGTAACACACAGGAGAGCACAGTATTGAAGTTAGCAAGCTAACTGAGGGTAGTAAGGTCTTAGCAGCTTTCCTGTACTATAAAAAAGGTGAGGAGAAACCCAGTTTAAACAATAAACAGCTTCAGTAGACTTTCGAAAATTACAGGCATAAATATTCGGAGTAATTCCTTAATCTGATATGAAAGGTTTGGTTTAAACCTGTGGAACTGTGTGAGTTTTATGTTGTTGCTAACTAGCTGTGTAGCAATTGGCATGGAACATGCAGGAGAGCACAGTATTGAAGTTAGCAAGCTAACTGAGGGAAGTACAGTCAGAGCAGCAGACCTGTATTTTGAAAAATGGAGATAAACACAGTTTAAACAATGAAAAGCTTTAGTGGTCTTAAGAAAATTACAGGCATAAATATTGAAAATAACTGCTTTATCTGGCTTGGCGTATACCCTGTAGGTTATATTCTTTTGTTGTTGCTAGCTGTGTAGCATTTGTCTGCTAACAAGGTGAGAGTGAAGGAATGATGGTAGAAAGGTAGCTAGCTAACAGAGTTAATTAATATAGTTAGATTAGCATTGGATATGCTGTCTAGTTTTATCTTAGTCATCTAATAAAGTCATGCAGACTTCTTCGTGCTAACTAGAAAGCTAGCAGAGTAAAACTATATGGATTTGGAAGTGATTTGCTGTTATGTGTATCAGATGAGATTTTGCTATCTTCAACCTAGTTTGAACAATGAAGCAAATTGAAGGATAAGGTTTTGACGTGAGGAATGTAAAGGAGTTTTAGTGCAATGTTTTTTTTTCTAAGACAGTTTATACATTTTAATATCTAGTGACTGAAAATATAGATATATCAGGTGGATGATTTCAGGGTATGTTCTAAAGTGTTCTAAAGGATGCTATGCTTGAGCCCCTAAAGTAATAGGACTGCAAATTTGTGCAAGATTGTGCCAGGGATTAAGGCTAAGTGGATGAGGGCATGTTAAAAACAATATCTAAACTGGGATGTGTTCTAAATGTGTATAAAATTCACCCATACTACTCCTTACCTTTTTGCTAAGTGTCTGTTAGCTCCTAATGTGGAACATATACAGTATAATTAAGTGCTGATAGTGGTCAGCCACTGTCCACTCCCCACTCCTGTCATTTTCAATAGATTTTTTTTGCAAGGAGACCATCAGGACCAGTTGGAAGAGCATGAACGTTTCTACTGTACTAGTACTGGATTCAATGCTGGGTTATTACTGTTCTGAAGCAGGGCAAAGTTCTGACCTTGGACACTGCAAACCTGCAAACCTACATTGGCATATGAGAGAGTAGTGTGTCGGGGCTGCTAGATGTACAGCTCTGGAAAAAATAAGAAACCACTTTAAAAAAAATGTGTTGAGTTCAAAATTATTTTACCAAATTGAAAACCTCTGGAATATAATCAAGACGAAGATAGATGATCACAAGCCATAAAATCAAGCTGAACTGCTTGAATTTTCCCACCTGGAGTGGCTTAAAGTTATCCAAAAGCAGTGTGTAAGACTGGTGGAGGAGAACATGCCAAGATGCATAAAAACTGTGATTAAAACCAGGGTTATATAGAGTCTTAATTTTTTCCAGAGCTTTATATGTCAAAATATTGCAACATACTAAACTAATCCTAAACTATCACAGGAATGGATTACTAAGGCATTCACATATCGCGAAGTAGCGATCCCCCCATCCGTTCCATGCAGCTCTACAGCTTTTTCAGCTGCTTCTACAGCATGCAACCACTGTTTCAGTTCAGTCCTTAGTGCGCACTGTAAATAATGATGGCCATTCGATGGCTACTTAGTCTTATCCTGTGGATTTACTGAGCCCATTTTGAACTGACTGCCCAGAACACTGCAGGTTTGGAGGATCCTGAATGAATATTATATATGCAAATGAGAGCTGGTCTTATATCTGTGTTTTTACTCAAGACTCTTGAGTAAAAGTCTATGTGAAGCGCAAGGTTTGCTTATGTTACTGAAAATGGCTAGAGGTTAATTCCACCAAGTAGAGGAGAAACATACGGATTATCAAATCAACATTACAGATTATCAAATCTGTGTACACTGATTTGCCAAAACTTATTAATTAAATGTTTAACACAATGTTTCATATTGTGCAGGGCCTTCTTATGAGGTGTCAGCTCTTGACACTTTGAGGAATGAACTACACAAGTCCTGTTTAAGTGTCCTGTGATATCTGGAACACCAAGACATTGGTAAAAGTTGCTTTTAGGACTGGTAGTTGATGAAAGTATACTGAGGCCTTTAGTAAACAGATCAGTTTTTTCTCCTTCACCTGATTGGAATTGGCTTCATGGAAAGGGTTGATAATCTTTTCTGGAGAACAAGACACAACACACTGTGTCCGTGGCTTTTTTTTTTCTGTGATATGTATGTGTGACTGCGGTCAAATTATTCATTGTTTAAGTCGATCTCGGAGCGCGGTTCAGAGCGGAATAGGCTTCTTCTGTTTTCTGTCGTTTGTTATTTGTACGCTATCTAAACGTACAGATCTCACGCTGACTATTCACCCAGATCTCTACGGCACATAATTCATTTTTTAAGGTTTTGATTTTAACTTTTTGTGTTACTTTACACTCATCATGGGTCAGAGAGATTTTTTATGTTGTTTATTTTTTATTTTAGCTGTGTTTATTTTATGAAGCGAAATAATTGAACTGCACCTGAAGTAAGTTCATTATAAAAACAACAAAATCTAATGATGATAACTAAGTGATAGATATTACAAAACCGAGTCTTGCTCTCATGCCATCAAAGAACGTCTTACGCCATCAAAAAACGCTGCCGTGACTGACTGCTGATCATTTTTTATTGTTAAAATGAGCTGTAAATAATAAAAACCTGTAATAATGTCTAATCTGCACACACTCATGCTAAGATGCCCAACAAAAACAGAACAGTTCAGTTTTCCCAATTTTGCTCCACACAAACAAGAGAGACCACAAATCATGCAGATTCAAATTCATCTCCTTTGGGCTTTACCACTGGAAACACACACATCCGTCCTGTCCCCGGCTCTTCAGTGAAGAACATCACACACCGGGGGGCCTTCTTAGCACCACTATCACTCCAAAACAGAGACATATAAATATATATATAAATATACATCTATAAATAAGAGTAAACTACAAAACAACCAGAGGAAAAAAAATCTATTTTTAAGGTTTTGACTAATAAAATGTGTTCTGAGAATTTCTGTTCTCTGCTCTGCTAAGCAAATAAACCTTGCTTTGTTTTTGTTTTGTTTTTTGTCATGTCTCTCTTTTGGTGATGTCTGCCAAATGGTGTTTTTGCACTTTTATTTCAGTCCATGTTCTGTTTGTTCAGCTTGTGTTTTTCAGAGCACTGAATACTTCATATTGTGTTAACTGTGCCAATTAAACATACGCAAGAAAGAAGAAACCTGGCTCTTAGTTTTCTTTGTAGGACTATGTGTCTTTGGTTTTTGAAGATCTTGTGGATGCATTTACTTTGTTTTTAGCATTAAACTTGAAGAACACACTTTGCTTTGGATGGATTTGGGGGGCAATACTGCAAAACTGACCTCATAGTTAAAAACTTGGAACCTAATTTTTGCATAATCTGAAGAAAACCTTTGTCTTTGGATAGTTGATCTTTATTTGATCAGTACTGAGAGATAGTGGTAGTATAATTAAGCACACATGACTGAAGAAATGTCTTTTTAAACGTAATATATGTCATGTGTTTCGCAATTCTACTCATTCAGCTTGGTTTCCTCTTGTTTGTTGAAGTGATTAAATCACCATGACCAGATCCAAATAGCTTTATTAGGCCTTCAGAAAGAAGGCTGCAGTGGTTTTCTGGTCAGGGATCAGCAATTAGAAATCAGCCATTTAACTGTCCACTACATATTTTAATGTTTTTGACTGGTTCAGGTGCAGAAGACCGTCAAATGGTTTGTAAACAGGTTCAGATGAATAGAGAGTCCAAGGTACTGTGTGTATAAACAGTTTTTTTTATAAACTTCCTGCGCACCTTTAAAGTTCTCAGTTCCTCAATTTAAATGTAAGGGCCCTCAGAATTCTACCAATGAAATGTGGAGCTACTCTGAGTTTGTTAATGGTGTTCTCCTTTAAGTAGTCACATCACTAACTTAATGTTTTTGTCACTGAATGCAATCAAATGCTTTAATGTTTCAAAATTGAGTAGAAAGCCTTTTCTAAACAACAGCTTACTCCAACAAAAGCAGGCTACAACAAATACATAAAGACAGACAAATAAAAAAAATACACAAAAGACTGTATAACCTAATGGGTTATATGTAGGCACCCCAAAATTGGACATAAATATGTCTAGGAACTTAATACCATAATTAGCTATAATAATTATAAGGACAAAATGTCACTCATCCTAATTCAACCTCAAAGAAGATTGCTGGTTTTAATAATATATGTGTACACTTACTCATGTGCAATAATAAAACAACAAACAAACTTAAACTGAGCATAATAACTTTATTAAGACAATAAAACAGTAATAATATGAACAACAAACTAAAACAAACAAAAAAACTTTACTTGACAGCAATCAACAGAAATCAACATAAGCAGCAGAAATTAAAACACTTCAAAAAGCTCCTGGTTTGTATGTTTACGCTCTATATGCTTTTTGATGTTGCGTTTATTCATAAGAACTTTGCACATAGGACATTTTTCCCGGACAACAGGTCTCACACGAACTCTTTTGAGTGTATGAATTTCCAAGTCAGCTTCTTCTGCCTTAATTGGACATGTCTCTGCACTGGACGTACATGGCCTGGCACTAGAAGGACATGGCTCTACACTGGGCAGGAGCTGCTTGGTACCAGGTGCACACACCTTTGCACCGGGTGCACGCACCTTTGCACTGGGTACACATGGCTTTGTACTGGGTGCTTGCAGCTTTGCGCTGGGTGGGCATGGCTCAATACTAGGTGTACATGGCTCAATACTAGGTGTACATGGCTCAATACTAGGTGTACATGGCTCAATACTAGGTGTACATGGCTCAATACTAGGTGTGCATGGCTCAATACTAGGTGTGCATGGCTCAATACTAGGTGTGCATGGCTCAGCCATTGGTGGGCACAGCTTGGGACTTGAAGAACATTGCTTTGACAGAGGTGTTGATTGTTTAGTCTTGCACACAATCAAATGGTTTTCAAAGTCTTCCTTTCGCAGCACCGTTGACTGACAGTACGTGCAGTGGTAATGGAGCTGCACTCTGCACCCTAAGCCACATCGGTGAATAGTGTATTCTGAAACATGAGAAAAGAAGTTCTATAAAGTGTGGGGGCATAAAAATTATTTGTAGGTTTCTAAAAGCTTAGTAACAACAACAATAACAGTCTTTTGCCACAACAGTACAAGATTGATTATACAATATTATATGCCATACACACACATATATACAGCTCCGGAAAAAATAAGAGACAACTTTAAAATGTTTCAGTTTCTCTGCTTTTGCTATTTATAGGTACGTTTGAGTAAAATGAACGTTGTTGTTTTATGTTGTTTAAACTACTGACAACGTTTCTAACGTTTATAAGTGAAAAAAAAAATCCAGCACATTTTCTTTTGTACTATTATAATTTTGAAAAGTGGTCTCATTTTTTTCTGGAGCTGTATGTATACTGTTTTAAAATGTATCAGATGTGCACTCTAATATTCATATAATAAGTCTGAAATATTTGTGTAACTTACTTATATACAGCTAACTTACTACATGTTCGATATTATATATTATAGATAGCTACTATACGTGAGATATTTTACAGCTTATTGTACAGCTGAGGTTGTATTTAGTTCACAGACTTACCTTCATGTTGGACTGCTCGGTTAAAATGAAGTTTTAGGTGAGTCCTAAGTTTTGTGGCCGATGATGGCTTATAATGCCCTACGGAGCACAACGGGCAGTGATATTTTTTGCAACATATGCCACATTTCTCATATTTTGGCACGGAATTCCCTTTTCGGATTGAAGCATGCATTTCAATCATGCCACTGGCTTAAAGCTGCTGGAGTGAATCTGCTGGCGTGTATCCTCGGCTCTGCGGCTCTGCAGACCGATACACAAGTCAGTCAGCGTTAGCCAGAAAGCTAATGTTAGCCGGCTAAGCTAACTAGTTAACCTACGTTAAGGAACAAACTACGACTTGAAACGCAGGAGTGCAAAACATTTAGCGAGCTAGCTAACCTAACTAGATAACTAATATTTATTTTATGAAACGCAAATTCAGATATTATACATGAAGCAAAGTCTCTTTAGATGTTACATTAGTTATCCATGCAATCTTCCCTGCTGTTTACTCCCCTGACTGGTTTATAGAGAGACTTCCCACTTCCTCTCCCGATAAAATGAGAAAATTACTGTCAACCGCTAGAGGGAGCCTGCAAGCGAGTCCTCGATGAATAGGAGTGAATGGAGCTAAATAGCTAAAAACTCATATTAAAAATAGTAACGAGCTACTTGTCCAGAGTATTCCTGTTATTTTAGAACAAAAATAAATTGTTTTGCTAAGAAGCAAAGAAAACCTACCTGTACGTTTCCATGTTTGTACAGCAAACATGTTTTAGGCAGTAAAGGCGTTAGCATTTCTGCTAATTGCTGAGTGCTGCCTGGTTGGTGAGCTAATAATGCTGGCGTGCCAGAGCATTTTTTTTACATATAGTTTAAAAGCCTAAAACCCCGGATTGTGTTCTGTGTTTAGGAAATAAGCACAATTTTTAGTATAAAATTATCAAACAAATAAAACATGATTTTTCTCATTTTCTCCATAATAACACATTCATTTTGGACTCTGGTGCCCTCTGGTGGTTTGATAAACCCAGAAGAGTATTCGCGCTGGACGTTCTCTGGCGTAATACACGTAGTTGAAGCTGACTGGTTCACACGGCTTTTATGTAAATCAGCAACGCGCCGCGGTGCACTGCTGGGGAGTTTTATGAAACAAAAACAACTTATTTTTGTATTTATACTGTTATACAGTTTAAATAAACCAAAACTATTAGTGTTTAATAAATCCAGTAACTAACAATTACTAAAACAGGAATTTTAAGTACTTGCCATTCTTAAAAAGTATATCAAAGTTACGCCATATATATATGTCTGAACGCAGGAAGTTGCTATGTGTTGTATGAAAGGAGAGAAGGTTAGCACTCCCCTTGACAAGGATGGAAGAGGTCCTAGTGGCCTTACAACACATATACGGTTAAGGCACTGCCACCTACTTCGTGGCATCTCTAACCATGTTTTTTGAATAGCATATCTGCTTAAAGCCTGAACTATCAGATACCTTCGTGTAATTTTTCAACAGTGTGTATTTGATATTCTGACCGATTATTTTCTAAAAATAAAAAGCATTGGTATATTAATTAATGAATATATGAATTGTATCATGTAGTTGTCATATTTGATACAGCTACAGCAGACTCTTTTTTAAATAACTGAAAAATGTTGAGCACTATCTATGTCTGAATTCATGCTGTAGTTGTGATATAGTGGACTACTTTATTGGTATTGTTAATTTTGAATGTTTTTTAGAAATGTGGTGCAAAATTTTCTGTTCAAAACCTTATAATGTCCTACAGTGTTGTGAAAAAGAACCTGCCTCTTACAGACTTCTTTGTTTTTATTTGTTTTTTTACTTTTACTTACTTTTTTCAGATTATCAAGCAAACTTTAATATCAGATAAAGATAACCTGAGTAAACACAAAAAGCAGTTTTCAAATGATCATTTAATTTATTAATTATTAATAACTTTAATTTCACTAGCCACAACAAGCCCTAATTACTGCCAGACCTGTAGAATTAAGAAATCATGTAAATAGAACCTGTCTCACAACAAGAAGCAGCTAAAATATCTAAAAAAAAAAAGATAAATTATTATGCCCGGATCAGAAAAAATCAAGAACAGATTAGTAAGCAAAGTCATTGACATGTATCGGTCTGGAAAAAGTTACAAAGTCATTTCTAAAACGTGTGGGACTTCAGCAGACCACAGTGAAAGCTATTATTTAGAAATGGATAAAACATGGAAGAATGGTAAACCTTCCTCCAGCAGTGAAAATTACTCCAAAAGGGCATGGACAACTCACCCAGGAGTTCATAAAAGAACCCAAAACAACATTTAAAGAACTGCAGGTCTCACTTGCCTCAGTTAAGGTCAGTGTTAATGATTCAATAATAAGAAAGAGACTGGGCAAAAATGACAATGTTCCAAGACAAAAAACTGCTGTGCAATTGTCAACAAACATCTTGATTAGCCACAGAAAATTTTTGTGTGGGCTGACGAGACAAAATAAAGTGCACATTTTTGTAAAGTGTATGTCCTGTTACATTTGCTGTAAAAGTAACACAGCATTTTAGAAAAAGAACATCATTCTGAAAGTCAAAATGGTGGTGGTAGTGAGACGGACTGGGGCTGCTTGGCTGGAACCATGAATTCTGCTCTCTACCAGAAAATCCTGAATATCCGGCCATTTGTTTGTAACCTTAAGCTCAGGCATACTTGGGTTCTGCAGCAGGACAATGATACAAATTACATCACCACGTCCACCTCTGAATTGTTCAAATGAAGTGGTCTAGTCAAAGTCTGATTGAGATGTTGTGGCATGACCTTAAACAGATTGATCATGTTTGAAAATAAAAACAATTAAAACATTTCTGTAAGGAAAAGTGGGCCAATATTCCTCCACAAAGATTCATTGTTACTTATCAAAAATGCTTTATTGTAGTTGTTGCCGCTATGGGTTATAATTGGTTTGGATCTACTTTTTCCTTTAATAAATGGATTGTAATTAAAAATATATATTTTTTATTTACCCAGCAAGTTTGATTGGATCATAAGCAGTCACAGCATCTTAGCTGTAAGGTGGAGAAGTTTACTAGAGATGTTTAGTTCAGTGTTTTTCAACTGAGGTGCCACAACTGATGTTTTGATTTTGCTGACATAAAAACAATAGTTAAAAAAATGCGGCTTATTAGCAGTTTATAAATCACTAAAATGTGTCTCACATGCTCCTTTCCTTACCGGAGTCAGCATGTGAGGGCCGTTTTTAAATCTGCGTTCTTGTCTGTACTTGTGTTCTTGTGGACTCGGGAAACGTCATCAGTCGCAGCCCAAGTACTGTTTCAATTAGAAGATCTCAGTTAGCCGAGTACACAACTAATACCCGGATGTGTTCTTGCTCCTCCCACTTTCTCGAGGATGCATGGAAGGTGACTTGTGTGGACTTCTTATAGAATGCACCTCGCAGCAGTTTTAGCGTAATGGTGGAGGAGAAGGTACATAACTGTTAGCACCTGTACGTTTTCAAAACAGTACTGCTGTGTGCTAAAACAATGTTTTAAGTTATTTTTAACGAGAATGTAGGGCTTTAGACTTCAGATATGTGGTTTATTTGTTAAGAAAGCGGCTAGGTGAAAATGTGCTGCTGTGTTTTCGGAACAATGCTCTCCGTTCCTCTAAGAGGGTGACGTCATCAAGTACACAGCTGTTCCAATTACACAACAACTGTCCATGGCCTCCTGTCCTCGGGAGTCCGCACTCGCAAGCTAAACTTATCAAGTCTGTACTTGCCAAGTACAGGAGTTGTGCATTGAAAAACGGCCTAGGACTGTTTCCAAATTCAGGGGCAGGATACTTTAAAGGACAGAGTTAGGCCACATATCATACCAAAATGAGACTACTAATCACGTAGTTGTGACTCAATTGGCCTTTGAATCTGGTCTTTGAAGGATGTGGCCCCTAAACTAAGATACACTATATGTAGCCTCACAGAAACAGTGTTTGTTCCCACACATTGCACTGCAAGAGTTTCTAATTGCAAGCTAGCTAGATTAATATGAAACAAATGGCGTCATTTTAATGCCAAAAGTCGAGAACGAAGTTTTTGAATGCAAGAGCCTATTTCATGCAGTGCTCACAGATTTTATTTGCTCACGTGTAAAATATAGGTGTGCTCTCACGGATTTTATTTGCTCACGTGTAAAATATAGGTGTGCTCTCACGGATTTTATTTATAAATTTACCATGCTCTCTCTCAGATTAACTCTCCTCTTGTATGAATCTGCGCGCACTCTCGGATATAGCGTCGCATTTTTTTCAACCAATGAGAATGCAGAGCAAGCGGCATTAGGAATTTAATTGGTCAAATCCTGTTGCCACGTCTGATTGGCTGGAGACTTGTGCAGCTTTGATAGTACACAAGCATGATATATCCGAGAGCACACCCAGATTTGTACAAGAGGAAAGTTAATCTGAGAGAGAGCATGGTAAATTTGTGAGAGCACACCTATATTTTACACGTGAGCAAATTAAATCTGTGAGCGCTGCATAAAATAGGCTCTTGCATTCCAAAACTTTGCTCTCGACTTTTGGCAGTAAAATGACGCCATAGAAACACTGTTTAAACAGAAAGGCTGCAGAATTGGATAACTCTGAATCTAAGCCATTGTAACAGAGTAAAATTAGACACTTTAATTGCTCTAAAATGGAGTTTTGGCGCCCCCTACTGGTAAGTGGAGAACTGCAGTTACGCTACGCTTGATCCTTCTGAGCCACCGTCCCTCAGCAGCAGTCTCTGTGCTGCCTGTCGGAGCCGAGCTTCGGGTTTTATTAATAAATTATAGTTTTAAACCTATTTTAAGTTAATATTCTGCTCTAAATACGTTTATAAGACCTACTACAACACATTTTCGCAGGTAATTCATTGTTTTAGGTCGTAGTTAAACGTTTATTAGCTTATTTCTCGCTCCTCTGTTAAAAGTTGAGTGAAAGTCACACGAGGCTCCATTTTCCCTCCATTTTCTCTAACAGCACATAAGCTAAATCTGTTCTTTGTGAATGAGAGAGGTTTTTGTTTATTTACCAGCTGGCACTAACTGCAGTAGTCACTCCAGTACAACGGAAGTAAAAAAAAAAAAAAGTATTCCAAGTATTTATTAATATTTTAATCTTTATCTGTTTATGTTCTGTTTTATTATTATTATTATTATTATTATTATTATTATTATTATTATTATTATTTTATTTTGTAAAACTTGCAAAATGCTCATGTCCATCCGTTTTAATGTGTACGTTTTATGGTAAAAGTTTCTACTGATAACGCAGAGACAGTTTATAATAACGCTTTTAGAGCTGTGTTTTATATTCTCTAAAATAAATATTGTGTATGAAGCCATATATTAGGCAATTTTATTTGTTTTTGCCATATATGTGCTGTTTCTAATCAGCAGTCTCTGATTCTCTGTGCTGTGGCTGGCACAAACTGCAGTAGAATAAAAAAAAAGTTCCCTTGATAGAAAAAAGGTTGAGAAACGCTGGTTTAGGTAATAGTGAGTGGGTCTGAGAGTACAGTGTAGGGAAAAGAATGGGTCTATGTGTAACTCCAGATGTTAGGTGCAGGTTTTATCATCTTCCTCTAAGCTATCATGTTACTGCCTAAAGGTTGGTGTAACTGTCGTCTGTGGCCGTTTTGAGCGATAGGGAAATAAAATCCATCTCAGGTGTGTTAGATGGAGTTCATTGTAATATGCTACACCATCTCTACACATTTATTTGGCACTGAGATGTTTTCCAAAACTGAGTTGCTGACTGGATAGACAAGTCAGCTGTCTGCAATCGTTAGAGCAGTTTATTATGCAAACAATTAAACACATCTTTTGTTCATACTGCTGACTTTAATCTTTTGAAATACACAATATGTAATCCTGCATATAACTGAGGACGACAAACTAGGATGAACAAGATGTATACATATCATTCGTTTTTTCGTTATCTCGAGTTTTGAAATTGGTTCAGAGTGAGATTTTGTGGGAAAGGGCAGGGATGCTGTTAGTAAGGGGAGTTGGTGCACAGAGTCTTTCAGAGTCACATTCATTACTCAGGTACAAGTATAGATACTAGGGTTTAAAATACTTGTGTAGAAATGAGGTATCAACTGAAGCTTTTTACTTTTTAAATAAAAGTGTAAATGTACTGGAATTGCCATTAAGGATAAAATCTTAGTTCGCACCACTGGGGCCTGTAGTGCACTAATATCTATGAACAGCTAAAGACCTAGCGCTTAGCCTGTGTTTGTGGTGTGTTAGGGGGTTTAGCCAGTTTAGCCACCTGAGGGATTTTTGGCTGTGTTTAAGAGATCGAGTTTTACTCTCCAAGCACTTGTAAGAGCTGTAAGCGAGCAGTACCTTGTTAATAAAGAGCTTCTTGCTGAGATCATGCTGCCTGTTGTTTCATCTCCTGGCCGGTTGTTACAATATAAAAGGAACATAAATGTATAGATATAGATGGAGTGAGGGCCCTTGGTTGTCTCCTCCCTTAACCCAACACAGACTTCATCCAAGTAGTTATACGTTTATGCAAATGACATGCCAATCAAGAGGAATCGATACAATTGGACAGAATTGATCAACATGACTACGTCAGCAAAGTCCGGTTAACAGTTTGTTGTCCAGTTCTGATGATGTGATCAGCTCCAGCCTGCAACAAGTTCTTATCACAAGCTTCTATAGCTCTGTGTTTATAAAGCTAAATTGTTAAATAAACAGTAAAAAATAATGTATATATAAAGTTATAAAACAGTGTAAAGGTGTGGTTATCTCCAGTCACACCCTTAGAGCTAATGCTAAAACTACTCCAGTCTAAAGTCTCAGTGCAGGAGAGCTAAACTGAACCTCCTGTATAACGCTGTACTTCAGCACTTAAGTACTTCAGTGGCTTTACTGCTCCTTAAAACCTGCCTGGTAAAAGTCATACATAAGATGCACCAGATTAAAAGACACGATGATAATCTTTGGGAAATTATAGTGCAAATAATACAGTAGTTGGCACATTTCGCTTGAGTTCTCTTGAGTCTCTGCATGATCATCTTCAAAGTAGTCTACATATGTCTGCTATATTTTTGTTGGAGCGTGATGTGATGACGATGTGCAGGTGTGATGGATCGCGTATAAGCCAGTAGGATGTGGGAATGGTACATTTTTAAACTTCTCATCCAACCATAATCAAATTCACTTAATGCTGATGGAGAGATTTATCTGGACAGGTGTTTTTATGAGCTGAAATGAAATAGAAGAAACAATGCTATTTTTAAAACGTAAGTATTAGAAGTAGGGCTTTACGGTGGCTTAGCGGTTAGCAGGTTCACCTCCCAATGCTGGGATCATGGGTTCAAGTCCCTTTCTGGGTGGAGTTTCCATGTTCTCCTTGTGTCTGCATGGGTTTCCTCTGGGGACTCTTCTGTGGTTTCTTCCCACAGTCGAAAAACACGAAGATCAGGTAAATTGGATATCAGTAAAACGTCACCAGTAAAGTATAAATAACCAAAATATCTACTTAAGTATGGTAACAACGTATTTGTTCTTCATTACTTGAAACCTCTGGTTGGGGGTGGGGTTATGATTCCATGATTGAGATTTTGGTCTTGGTCTTATTTGAGCCAAACCCTTTCTGTATCAGTGTGGCGTGAAAGAACACTAAAACTAAGTCTGCTGTCTTGGATAGCCTCCAAAACTGGCTCAAACTGGTGACCTTTGAAAAAAGTGACAGAGGTCCTCCATTACTCAAATGTTTTGCTTTCATTATGTAAATTAATACACCATTTATATATAAAAAAAATCACACTAGGTTTTCATTCAAGTGTGCAACATATGACTAAAACAAGATGTAAAAATACAGTAGTTGCTGAAAATTAAATTGTCTAGACAAGCTCACAGACTTTACTCACAATGATAGTTAACATTCTTAGCTGGAGAAAATATTTCCCAACATAAGCTCTCTTTATTTTTATTATGCAAGTAATAAGTAATTAATTATCAGAAAAAACTAAATCGAATGATGAGATGTTACTGTACTGTAGGCTACTCATTGAATATGGTGTTTCTGCGTTGTCCAACGTGTGCTAGCCTACATCGTATTCTTTGGAAAGATATTTATAACTCAGGATCACGTAAATTGTACCCAGATACAACAATGCTTTTTTTTATTGGCTTTTAGGTAGCTACATTTCTCAATTTATTGATTAGGGTGTGGGAAGCTCGATATCTGCTCTTCGTCTACAGTTACAAAAAATATTGGTGTGCCTTAGTGGGTGTTGTCCTGGTATTTCTGTGTGTAAGAGATTCAGTGGTTTGCAAAAGTATTCATCCCCCTTACACTTTTGCACATTTTTTCATCTTATAACCACAAACTTAAATGTATTTTAATAAGATTTTAAGTGAAAGACCAAAACAAAGTAGCATGTAATTGTGAGGTGGAATCGAGAAATAGTATTCATCCCCCCTATATCAATATGTAGTAAAGCCACATTTTGCTGCAATTACAGCTGCAAATCTTTTGGAGTATGTCTCTACCAGCTTTGCGCAATTGGAGACTGAGATTTTTGCCCATTCGTTTTTACAAAATAGCTCTAGTTCAGCTAGATTGGATGGAGAGCGTCTGTGAACTGCAATTTTCACGTCTTGCCACAGAGGCTTAATGGTATTTAGGTCAGGACTTTGACACATTAATATTCTTTGATCTAAACCATTCCACTGTAGCTCTGGCTGTGTGTTTAGGGTCATTGTCTTGCTGCAAGGTCTTTTGTAGCCTCTAACTGGTTTACTTCCAGGATTGCCCTGTATTTAGCTCTATCAGTGTTACTTTTCCGCGCTGTATTTAGGCCAAAAAGTTGGTCTTATCTGACCATAGTGTTCCTGTGTTGCTATTTCCCCTGACTTGTGGCAAACTACAAATGACATTTCTTGTTTTTCTTTCAACAATAGTTTTCTTCTTGCAACTCTTCTATAAAGTCCAGATTTGTGGAGTGCATTACTTTTGGTTGTCCTGTGGACAGATTCTTCCACCTGAGCTGTGGATTTCTGCAGCTCCTCCAGAGTGATCATGGGTCTCTTGTCTGCTTCTCTCACCAGTGCTGTACTTTGGTTGGGTGGACGGCCATGTCTTGGTAGGTTTGCAGTTGTAGAATGCTGTTTCCATTTTTTTTCTTTGCGTATCTGTGCAGTGCTCCTTGGAATGCTTAATGTTTTTTATAACCTAACTCTTGTTTAAACGTCTCTACAGCTTTATCTCTGACCTGTCTGGTGAGTTCATCGGTCTTCATTATGCTGTTTTTCAATAATGGTCTCTAAAAAAACAGAACAGGTGTATTTATAATGAGGAAATTACACACAGCATGACTCTATTAACTAATTAAGGGTTTAAACACTTTTGCAAGCAACAGTGTGGTGTGTGAACTGGTTGAAATGCATGTGCCTCATTATACATATTATCTTTTTTACAGAGAATTACAATTCTAGATATTATCTGCCAATAAAATACCTTTTATGCTCAAGTTGGACACATGAGGGCCAGTTTAAATTCATTTTTTGGGTCAAAGCTGTCACTTGTGTGGTTTTCTTTAGATATACATCCTAAATGTGTGACCAAAAAACAATAAAACAATTGTTCAACAATAATAATTAGGTCAAAAAAAAGTTAAATTAACACATATCTTTAATTCTTCATTCAGCTCTGCTCTCACTTGAGCTGTAAAAGCTGTAATAAAGATATAGACAAGCTGGCGAACCAAACAGTAATTCCCCACAGATAAAAAGGTAAAACATGTTCCTCATTTGGTTCGCTGTATTGTACACGTTGTGGTTGTAATAGTCCCTGTTATCACACCCACATTTGCAATTGTCTCAATGGCTGCTAATGCAAATGGTGTAAATTTGAATAATGTGCAATTGACCCTGTATTGTGTGTTAGCTTTACTGATTAAACAGAGTTTATCAGCAAGCCTCTACAATTCAGCACTTGCTAGTTTCTGACCTCATGACTGCTTTTGACTGTGTGTAAGTTTGAGGATGGACCATTCTTCCCAAAGACAGTAGAACAGTGGTTCTCAAACTGTGGTAGGGGTACCACTGGTGGTACTTAAAGCATCCCAAGTTGGTATGCTAGATGAATTCTGCTTGTTTTGAAATGTAATGTTCATAACATTACATTGGTTTGTGTTTAGTGCTATACCTGTTAGAACCTGTATGTAAGCTACACTTCAGTTCTTTATATCCGTTTCATTTGCTGTAGAGTAAAACCCTGTGGAATACCACAAGATATACTGTATCAACCAGCCATTTACAGCAGTTTCTGCATTATGATTAATAGCTAAATAATGTAGTAAACACTGTAGTGTTGTGTTGTGTTTATACTTGGCAATCTTGTTTATTTCTTTTGTCTAAATCTTTCTGAGAGTCTCAGAAAAACTGTATTAACCAGAAACAAGAATCAATTAAACAGCCATGCTAATGTACAGACTGCAAAATCTCCACACAGCAGGTGAAGAACAACTGGTGAAAGATATGACATGTAGATAGGTATATGTGTAGACTACACGTCTAGCTTACTGTGTATAATTATGTGTGAGGTACATGTGTTCCTGTGAAATGGGTTGTAGGTGGTACTTGGAAGTTTTGGTTTGATAATTGGTCTACACGGTCTAAAAAGTTTGAGAACCACTGAAGGACGGTTGGAAGAGTCTCTTGTAGTGGTGGTAGAGGTTTCTGGCCCACCGTACAGGTGGATAGTTATTAACTGTCATTAAGATTCATTAAAGAGAAGGTAACAAGATGGAATTAGTTCTGATTGGTTTTATAGGGAACATAGAAATTGCTGCATTCTGTTTTTATTTACATTTACTTACATTTTAGACAGTGTTACAAAACTTCTGGAGGAAGTATTTTATGGTAACATGTAGCAGCACTAGAGTTAATTTAACACATTAATAAGAGGTATGTTTGGAGCTGCACGGGTGATAAATTTAATCCAATTAACACTGTAGCAACTGTTAAGTATAGTGGTGGTTGCATCATTCTCTCATGCTCATAAAAAGAACAGTTCTAAGAAATAACTAAGCACAAAGTGTAAAATTGTCATGGCATTCATGTCCAAGGCAATTGTATGTAAACTTCTGACCATAACAGTTTATGAGAAAATGCTATTGGTACAATCAAGGTTTTATTTGTCCACAACACCTTTTTCCAAAATTAAGCTGGCTTGTCCAAATGTGCTTTAGCATACCTCAAGCGACTCTGTTTGTGGCGTGTGCTCAGAAAAAGCTTCTTCTGCATTACTCTCCTATAGAGCCTCTCCTTGTTTAAAGTGATCTGAATATCTGAACGATGCACAGTGACTCCATTTGCAGCAAGATGATGTTGTAGGTCTTTGGAGCTGGTCTGTCAGTTGACTATGACTGTTCTCATCATCCTTCTCCTCTAATTATCTGAGATTTTTCTTGGCCTGCCACTTCGAACCTTAACTAGAACTGTGCCTGTGGTCTTTATTTCCTCACTATGTTCCTCACAGCGGAAACTGACAGCTGAAATCTCTGAGATTTTGGACTTTTTGTATCCTTCCTCTAAACCATGATGTTGAACAGTCTTTATTTTCAGGTCATTTGAGAGTTGTTTTAAAGCTCCCATGTTGCTGCTCTTCAGAGAAGATGAAGCAAAGAGGAGAAAAACTTGCAATTGGCTCCTTAACCCTTTCTCAAAATTTTGACTGGGCCATTCTAACACATGAATATTCTTTGATATAAACCATTCCACTGTAGCTCTGGCTGTATGTTTAGGGTCATTGTCTTGCTGCAAGGTCTTTTGTAGCCTCTAACTGGTTTACTTCCAGGATTGCCCTGTATTTAGCTCTATCAGTGTTACTTTTCCGCGCTGTATTTAGCCCAAATAGTTGGTCTTATCTGACCATAGTGTTCCTGTGTTGCTATTTCCCCTGACTTGTGGCAAACTACAAATGACATTTCTTGTTTTTCTTTCAACAATAGTTTTCTTCTTGCAACTCTTCCATAAATTCCAGATTCTTCCAACTGAGCTGTGGATTTCTGCAGCTCCTCCAGAGTGATCATGGGTCTCTTGTCTGCTTCTCTCACCAGTGCTGTACTTTGGTTGGGTGGACGGCCATGTCTTGGTAGGTTTGCAGTTGTAGAATGCTGTTTCCATTTTTTTTCTTTGTGTATCTGTGCAGTGCTCCTTGGGATGCTAAATGTTTTTTTATAACCTAACTCTTGTTTAAACTTCTCTACAGCTTTATCTCTGACCTGTCTGGTGAGTTCATCGGTCTTCATTATGCTGTTTGTTCAATAATGGTCTCTAAAAAAACAGAACAGGTGTATTTATAATGAGAAAATTACACAGAGCATGACTCTATTAACTAATTAAGTGACTTCTGAAGGCAGTTGATTGCACTGGATTTTATTTAGGGGTTTCAGAGTAAATGGGGCTGAATACTTTTATTTTATTTGATTAAAAAATTAAAAACCATTTATCATTTTCATTTCACTTCACAATTATGTGCTACTTTGTGTTGGGCTGTCACTTAAAATCTCAATGAAATACATGTAAGTTTGTAGTTGTAAGATGACAAAATGTGAAAAAGTTCAAGGGTTTAAACACTTTTGCAAGCAACAGTGTGGTGTGTGAACTGGTTGAAATGCGTGTGCCTCATTATATCATATCATCTTTTTTACAGAGAATTACAATTCTAGATATTAATACCTTTTGTGCTCAAGTTGGACACATGAGGCCCAGTTTTAATTCACCCACAAATGTATGGAATTTTTTGGGTCAAAGCTGCAAAAGCTGCTACTTGTGTGGTTTTCTTTAGATATACATCCTAAACGTGTGACCAAAAAACAATAAAACAATTGTTCACCAAGAATAATTAGGTCAAAAAAGTTAAATTAACACATATCTTTAATTCTTCATTCAGCTCTGCTCTCACTTGAGCTGTAAAAGCTGTAATAAAGATATAGACAAGCTGGCGAACCAAACAGTAATTCCCCACAGATAAAAAGGTAAAACATGTTCCTCATTTGGTTCGCTGTATTGTACACGTTGTGGTTGTAATAGTCCCTGTTCTCACACCCACATTTGCAATTGTCTCAATGGCTGCTAATGCAAATGGTGTAAATTTGAATAATGTGCAATTGACCCTGTATTGTGTGTTAGCTTTACTGATTAAACAGAGTTTATCAGCAAGCCTCTACCATTCAGCACTTGCTAGTTTCTGACCTCATGACTGCTTTTGACTGTGTGTAAGTTTGAGGATGAACCATTCTTCCCAAAGACAGTAGAACAGTGGTTCTCAAACTGTGGTAGGGGTACCACTGGTGGTACTTAAAGCATCCCAAGTTGGTATGCTAGATGAATTCTGCTTGTTTTCAAATGTAATGTTCCTAACATTACATTGGTGTGTGTTTAGTGCTTTACCTGTTAGAACCTGTATGTAAGCTACACTTCAGTTCTTTACATCCGTTTCATTTGCTGTAGAGTAAGACCCTGTGGAATGCCACAAGATATACTGTATCAACCAGCTGTTTACAGCAGTTTCTGCATTATGATTAATAGCTAAATAATGTAAATTATTGCACATTTTTGTAAACTTCATTTCATTTCACTAAAATATCACTGTGCTCATCTGCTATATGATATATTTAACTGAAATTGCCAGTGGCACTTACACACAGTATCGGTATCGGCAATGGGTATCGGCCGATACCATTTCCGGGTTTGGAATGCGGGAGTAAAAAATAGCGGGGTAAACAGCGTGGGTAGAACGTACAGAAAAATGGAGTAACTGGTAAGTAACTTCACAATAACTACACAATACAGATCTGAATACACTAGCCAGCTACCTAAATAACCATCTAAATAATTAATACTTGCCTGAGTAATAGGCAAGTATTAATTATTTAGATTATAATTATAATTAATCATAATTAGTATCTGGCTGTTCATGAGAGAGCAGAAAAAACTGCCTGAGGGGGGGAGGGGGCTCTTAAAGAAACACTGCACATATATCTTGTAATAAAAAATAAAAATAGAAAATCTGAAAAGCGCCTAAAGATTTTCCTGTTTTTTACCATATTTTGATAATTACATGTTTAATTGAATAATTTTAAGTTGACAACAGGAGCTCCTTGCCAATCATTATCTACTGCAGCCAATCATCTTAACAGATCTTTCAAAAAAAGGCGGAATCAAGTTATTATATCTTATTCAGGATAAAACAGTTGGTATCGGTATCGGTACCGGCTGATACCAGAAAAGTCGGTATCGGTATTGGTAAGGAAAAAGTGTTATTGGTGCTTCCCTATTAAAAAGTATATTCTAAGACTAGGCCTAATGCATGTCTGTTAAACTGTCCTATTAAGGGGGGATTTCTTCTTTAAGAAGTAATTTGTATTTTAGTCATTTTTACTGGGGATTCATTTTTGGTTTAGTTGGATCTCTGATGGGTTTCCATTAGTCACACATTTTTGCTGCTGATTTTCTTCAGCTTAGCTGGTATTTGCATTCATGATTCTTAATATTTTTATAAACATCTATTTAGAATAGTTGACAAATTGTTGCTGTCCTATTAAAAATATGTATCTCTAAAATTACACAGTAAACTAAAAATCGATATAGATGTTTTTTTTATTGGATAGCGGCATTATGTACTGTTGGACTAGGATCGCTTCAGGTCATGTTAGCTGCTCTACACAGCTGAAACATTATTCGAGAAAACTGAAAGTGGTTTCAGCGTCAACTAGATGAGATTAAACTGTTGGATAAGCCATGGCCTTGTGTGATTGGTGAAGGTGGGGAGATGGTGCGATGTTGAACAGACTTAAAAGCCACACACATTTCAGTTAGCTGAAATATCAGAAGCTAAGGAAGCTCTCACCACCATGGCCACGACTGCTGTCCTGCTCTTGCTCTCACTTTTGGCAGAAGGTAAGATACAGACTTTTTAAAGCTCTCTACATAAGATGATCAATTACTGTCTAGCATGAACAAGTAAATCTGGAATGTTAATTATCATTAATTAAATATTGACATTATTGATTAATTAATGTGTAGAATTAATTGTAGAAACTGAGATGTCACTTGTTTAATTGAAAAGGGAAATGTTTTTTATTTTTTCTCTCTCAATCATTATTAATAAATCGCATATAAATTGCAATAATTATAGTGAAATTGAAAGTGCATTTTTTTATGGTGCAAGAAAGAAAAACAAAAACATGTAAACACTGACAAAACCACACACATACACACACATAGAGGTGTCAATTCATGAAGTACAAATAAAGTACAAACTTTTTTACGTTACTTAAGTAGAAATGTTGGTTATCTATACTTTATTAGAGTAGTTATTTTTCAGACAACTTTTTATTTCTACACAATTATTTGAAGTTTCTACTCCTTACATTTTAAAAATAGCCTTGTTACTCCTATTTCACATCAGCTTGTTTTCATCCGACTTCTCATCGTTAAAAAAAAGATAAATCTCTTCATCAGGATTGTGGTGGGTTGATAAGTATAAACATATACCATTCCGACACCCTATTAGTTTCTATGTGATCTACTGCAATGCAGTGCTAACAGGACTCCTGTTTTGTAAAACCACTACAGATGGTTCAGAACTCAGCAGTGCTCCTGGTCTTCAACCACGATTCTTACGATTGCCTACAAGGGGATGATGAAACAGGCTCCTTCTACTTACATTCCTAAAGGCTTTTGTTCCCTCCCGGTATGGAGCCAAATCAGGGACAAAAGTTTTGTCAATTTGAAAAAAAAAATTAATAAACTGTAGTTGATGTGTATACTTTGTAATATATAACTTTCCCCGCCACAAGACGCCTTTTCACTTAATACATATCGCTATTTCACATACACGACTTTAACTTGGCATTTTTCTAGAGTACCAGCTCAATATAACTAAAGTTACCTAATATATCTTACCTGTGTGCTGGAGCCAGCAGGCTGTCCAGGAGGAGTGGAAGCCATCGCGCGAGGGAGAACGTACAGACATATATAATCCACGCAGGCACATTGACAGGGTCCTCCGGAGTAGGTCCTCAACCGTATACCACGCCCCTTTCCTATGATACCACGCCCACACGCAAAATTAGGGCCAAAAGTCTGAAACCTAAAAACTAAGATCTGAAAGTAAAAAAAAAGATTTGAACCCTGAAAAAAAAAATTGATACTGTAAAAAAAAAACTGCACCTGAAAAATATAAGATCTCAAATATCAAAATACACAAAAAAGTGAAAATTAAAAAAACAAAAATTGTTTAAAACTATTTTCGAATTGAATCAAAATTATATACAAGCTGAAAAATTATTTAAAGCTCACCTTCCGCGAAAATCCGATTTTTCTTGTTTTTTGTGGAATACAGTAGGTCTCTCCGAGTTGAATGTGTACACCTGCACATTAAACTGTTTTGCAGCCCCCATTGTCTGCAGGAGCTAAGCAAAGAAATCCCCCCTCCCCCCCTCCGAAAAACGGGTGAATTTTGAATTATCTTTCTGCCTACGTAGGCAGAAACTCACAGACCAGCCCACCTTGGCTCGAGAAACTCCCAGAGGCGGAGCTGAAGCGACGCAACATCACCGCTCATCAGTTAGGAGGTGGGAGGCAGTGAGCGGCAGAGCGGTGGAGGGGCGTCGCAGTGCTCCTAGCCAATCAGAGGAGAGATATTTGCATGCTGTTTGCATGTATGAATATTCATGAGCAAAGCTGGAATCCGGTCATTTTGGACACACCCCTAAAACAGTCCATTAAAAAAGAGCTATACAGAGACACCTGAGCACTTTTTTTTTACAAAAACGGCTCACATGTCATTCATTCATACTAGAGACCACAACTAGACATTTTAAAATGAAAGAAAAAACGACGGAAGGTGAGCTTTAATACACTTATATTTATTTAGAATATATTTTTGTATTTTTCAAAGTTCAAGCTTAATACTTAAACTTTCAGTTTAAATTTTTTTTTTCAAATTGACAAAACTTTTGTCCCTGATTTGGCTCCATATCCCGGCCGCTGTGCTCCTCCAGTGAATGTCACCTAGCTTTACCAAACGTTTACACAAAGCAATCCAGACTGTTCTCATACAGAGTTCCCCAATGGTGAAACAAATTACCTTCTACTACCAGATCAGGAGCCTCCCTCATTACCTTTAATAACCTCCTACAGATAGAGCTCTTCAAAGAGAACTTACTTTCTTAACACCTCTAACCCCTAACTAACTACTTCTAACCTCATTTCCTTCTCCCCCTCTTATCATTCTCTACCCCACTATTACCTTTTGGCCTCCTTCAGGCCGTGCCTAAAAATGTTTTGCCGTGGATTTTTATGTCCACCTTTGCTTATGTACCTCATTATTTGTAAGTCGCTCTGGATAAAAGTGTCTACTAAATGTAATGTAATGTAAAATATTGATCCATCACACCTGCACATATCGCATCACCCTTTAGCAGGAACATAGCAGACGTATGTAGCCTAGTATGAAGATGATCCCTGCAGAGAACTCGAGCGAAATGTCTCAACTAAGGTTTAACTTTAAGATCCCAACATTTCCAACCCAAACATTTCAACACTAATATTTTAATACAACATTATAGTCATTACGACTTTAAAAAAAATGTGGGGTAATGCAGTATAGACCTGATAAAGGAGCTGCTGTTCAATCTCCATTCTTTTCCTTCTGTTCACAGTTAATTAAAAAAAAATAAAAAAAAACTTTCTGATGCAAAGGTACATCAAATAACAACACTTATAGTCCAGAATTATCTCTTTTGTCTCTTTTCATGTACCGTATTTTTCGGACTATAAGGCGCACTTAAAAACTTGTAATTTTCACAAAAATTGACAGTGCGTCTTATAATACGGTGCGCCTTTTGTATGGATTTTACTCGTCAGGTTGTAAGGAGCAGTAAACACACACTCCGTGCAGCGTTATAGAGAGTTTCAGTGCTATACAGAGTCCAGAGCCGTGCAGCTCCGAGGCTGAGCAGCAATAGCATTAGCTAGATGCTAACCGCTAAGCTAGCTAGCTTATTCACTGAGATCAGTATTATCTAAATTTTACTCGTCAGGTTGTAAGGAGCAGTAAACACACACTCCGTGCAGCGTTATACAGAGTTTCAGTGCTATACAGAGTCCAGAGCCGTGCAGCTCCGAGGCTGGAGCAGCAAATAGCATTAGCTAGCTTATTCACTGTTCAGAGATCAGTATTATCTAAATTTTACCCGTCAGGTGTAAGGAGCAGTAAACACACAGAGCAGCAATAGCATTAGCTAGATGCTAACCGCTTAGCTAGCTAGCTTTTTCACTGTTCAGAGATCAGTATTTTCTAAATTTAGCACTTTTAATACTGCTGGAGCAGTATTATTAGAGTTAGATGCTAATCGCTAAGCGTTCACCGTTCAGAGGTGAGTTATCGGCCTGTAAGTCTGTGCTGCTTTGCCTGGCTAGCATTAGCTAGATGCTAAGCGCTAACTCTCTCAGAGGTGAGTTTTATCAGCCTGTAATCTGCTTGTTTACCGTGTTAAAACAAGCTACGGGGGACGAATCGCTAGCTAATATCTCACTGTCTTACCAGAACACGCAGGATTACTCAGTGTAACGCTCTCGTTTAAGTTTGGGTTAACTTTACTAGTTTAGGTGACTAGCTAGCGTGCTAGCGGATAGCTATGCTAACGCTGGTGCAGCAAGCCTTAGTGGACATCTGGAAATCTAAGCTTACTGTAAATAAACTGAAGCACGTTACTCACCCAAATAAACAGTTTTCAGGAGAGGAATCTGTGTAGATTAATATCCAGCACTCGTTTGAGCTAGATTTGTATACTGAGACGCTCCACCGGCAAGCGACCACCCCCGGTGGGGGAAGGGAAACATGGCGCCACCCCTGTTCACTTTGATATAGGCACCCTTTCTAGTGTCACTTAACGCGCCTTATAATGCGATGCGCCCTATGTATGGAAAAATAGCAGAAAATAGGCGTTCTTTGATAGTGCGTCTTATAATACGGTGCGCCTTATAGTCCGAAAAATACGGTACCTGAATTTAGTATGCAGTTTAATACTTTCTCCAACACATACTGATCATATATTGACTCAGTCCACTCTTTTTAATACTGATGGAATCTATCTGTGTTCTCTTGAGGTGTGGTTTCCTCTGCTGTTGAGAAGCGCCTGGTGTCTGCAAACCCCTGTGCTGCTACTGAGAGACCGTATCATGCCCGGGTAGTGTACGAGACTCACGATGGACACAGCTCCACATGTGCTGGCACGCTCATCCATATGCAATGGGTGATCACTGCATCACACTGCTATGGCGGGCCTGGCGGGTCAGTGGGTTTTAACCTTATAGTGTAATTGATAATCCTAGATTAGCCTAAGTGTTTTTTTACTTGTTTACTTGTTGTTTCTGTTGGGAATATATTGGAGGGTTAAGGGTAGGCGTAGCTAGCCTTGTTTACAGTTACACACAGCCCCCTAAAATGATTCCCAGCACCCCTTTTTAATGGAAGATTGTTAAAAAAAACTATTTTATATATAATATATAAATATTATATATAATATTCTATACTAAACACAGCAGAAATATGATAAAACATTCCTCAAAAGGTCAAAATGCACTTTTCAGACTTTTTCTGACAGGCAAATAAATGATTTGCATTTCAATGGCTACACACACTCTAATAATTATGTTCTAGTTTTTTTCAGTGCACATTACTTAATAATAAGGTTGCAAAAATGTTGCACTATATTTTTAAGAATAACCCAAAAAAGTTTTTTGGTAATTTTTACTAAAAATCATAATATTTTCACTACATGCCTTTACTTAGAAAAATATGTTTATCCAGTAAGTTAAATTAAGCAGTTTCAATCGGAAGATAAATAAGAGTAAGAAGTTGCTTCTACAAGTTCTATAGCAGATTGTATTAAATCAAATTCATTTAAAAACACAGAGGTAAATCTTATTTAAATCAACATTTATTTATTTTATTTATTTACTTATTTTAAGTAAAAAAACATGCCAGTATCACTGCAGTGCTGAGACCCACCACCCAAATAAAAGCAAGCCATCAGTTTAAGGAGGTATTGTATGTATTTATTGGTGGTTTAATACTTGGCTATTTCCAATAAAAGTTTCTAGAAGATTTCTTCAGTGTCTTGCGACACGCGGTGTCCCAAACTGTCTTTAAATATTTTGCTACGCATGCTCAATTCTGTCATGTTGATTTTGCTTAAATCTGTATGCAATTTCTGCAAAACTCTCAACATAATACACAAACATTATATTGGGATGCATTTATTAGTTAAATTTAGCAAAGTTATAAAGGTATAATTTCAGGTAATATAGTCTCAAAATAATGAGCAAAGATTACTGGACTCAAATCTTGTTATCTTTACCTAAAAAATATATGCAACATATATGTTTCTACACATTTCTAAACAAAATAAACACGCAGTATTCAGCAGTCCTTGCTCTCTTAAATAAGAAGAGTTCACAAATTATCATTTTAGGTCAAATCTTGGCACTTTAATGATCAAAGATTATAATGCAGCCTTGAGAAGGCTTTGCTGCACTTTTTAGCTTTTTCCTTTAAACTGTGGCCTCATTTCACACAGCTCATGAGCTCGCTGGTTGACTTGAAGAGGGGGTGGACCTATGATACATTTGCACTAATCCCAATTACAAAGAAAACTCAGCTTTAGGTTCCCATGGGCTTTTCAAATCACATATCTCCCAGACATCAAACTATTTTAATTTAGCACCTGGAGGAGAAATGTTAGATAAAAATTGTTGAACAAAAATGTTTCCAATAAATGTAACACACTCTTAAGGTGTGCATAATATTTTTTTCATAATCTTTATTTATTTACATTATTCTAATTCTTCTGATATGACACACTCATGTATAGTCAAAAGTTGGGTCAAAAATATGGGTGATTCTAGTCTGGAATCTAATCTGGAAGCATAAACCCACAAGCCTTAATGCAATTTCTTTTCTCCATCTGGAAAAGACATCCTTCTGATATTAGATCTTTGTTTATTACAGTGAAGCAACCTCATTTTATAATGTAGGTTAGGGGTGTAATGCTCTATGGTTGTTATATGGCTATATGATGATTATAAGGCTTGGAGTTGATTATAAGGCAGGTGAATGTGAAAAGTTTAGGATAGGTTTAGCTTCTAAGCCTCACAAGAAAAGCAGTATTGTTTTTTTATTACATGTGTTTCTTTGCTTCCACCAGCATTCTGACAGTGGAGCTTGGTGGACATCCAAAGAACGCTGAGAAAATGACACTGCGCATTGAACACGCCAACGTCTTCAATTATTCCCCGTCAGATGAGCCCATCATGTTGCTGAAGCTTCCAAAGGCTGTGAAAAGCATTGTTCCGGCTGTAATAAGGTCTGGACATTGTGTTGTTCCAGATGATGGGGAGGAACTGATGGTGTCTGGTCGTGGTGCCACTAGTGCTGAAGGAGGTGAGAAGCTGGTAGAGTACGGGTAGTAATAGCCACTAGTTAGCAGTCTAATAGTTGTAACAGTACTATTGTACTTGTAATTATAGTGGTAGTATTAGCTGTAGCGGTTAAATCGTTAGTGGTGTTAACGGGGTAAATCAGGGGTCTCGAACTCAAATGACCATGGGGCCATTATTAAGGCAGTATGCTCAAAGGGGGCCACAAATTCTTTCATTATGAACTTTCCACTATGGAGTGACCTCACGCAGCTCCTGAAATATACCCATACACTGGTATTCTGCATTACAATAGCAGCTTCACAGTCTCCCTAAATTGTTCAGTTATTGAACACTCATTTCAGGCACTCACTGAGAGTCAGTGAATATGAATTCTTGTACTTCCATGCACAGCTGATCATTAATATCAGACAGATTGCTGATCTACTGCCACAGTATTTAATGTGAGACAGTTCTGAATAAACTCACTAATCAGCCTGAAGACTGCAGTCTTTCAGAATTGGTCCCTCTGAAAATGACTGCTCTGCTTTAATGATGAGATCACACATCCACATACCTGCCTCACCTGCTGCAGAACTTTCAAACTTTACACAGATCTTAAAATATCAGACAGATCTGCTGCAAGAACTGATTTCATCTCATCACAGCCCATCAACTCGTCTCTCTCTCCTTCTGTGCATACTGAACTAGCTAGCATGCTTAGCTCTGTAATGGTTACTGAGATTTTGTGAAAATGATGCTTTTTTCCTTGTGAACGGTGAGCTAGCGTATGTGCTTAGCATGAGACATGCTGCCAGTGGGCTCAATATTTTAAAAAGATAATAGGTTAAAAAGATCAAATAAAATATATATTACCGTATTTTTCACGCTATAAGGCCACTTAAAATTCTTTAATTTTCCCAAAAATCATCAGTGCGTCTTATAATTCTGTGCACCTTATGTATGAATTTTACCAGTCAGGCTTTAGGGAGCAGTAAAGCCACTCTGCTGAAGTGCAGAGTTATACAGGAGTTTCATTTTAGCATTAGCATTACCTGCTAACCTGCTAACTTTTCTAATTATCTACTACTATAACTACCTTACTTTTAACCATTTAAAATGCATTAGAATAAGTTAAATAACTAGCTGACTACTCCCAACAGTTGGATTGTCTGCTGCACATTTTAAACTATCGCTAGATTGTAAGATAGCAGAGGCAGTGCAGTAAATTGGAGGGTTTCTGCTTTACTTTCATATTATTAGCATATGTTCTGATTTTTTCTGAGTTTTTTTTATACACATGAGCTTTTAAATATGTATATAAAAATTAGTCCTTACACCAAACATCGACAAAATAGTAAACATAAATTAAAGAAACAGGAAATAAGAGACATTTCATTTGTATGTATTTACTGTTATTTTATAATATGAAAAGTTGTACCAAGAAATGTTTGATTTGTCTTGTTTTTTTTTTTTAGGTCCAGGGGTGAAAGATCTGATGTGCCTAAAGGTTAAATCCCTCAGCAAGGGTCACTGCCCAAATATTGCTGGCAGCAACTATGAAAAGTACAAGTTTATCTTCTGCGGGGGAGCAATTGATAATGCACAAATCAAAGCTTGCAAAGTAAGAAAATACAGTTGTCTGTTGAGCTCCTCTTTAGGTTAGGTGCTTCCAATACTGTTTGTTTTGTCTTGCAAGGAATGATCATAATAGACTATAATGCATTGAAAATGACCAAGTAGCTGCTACAGCCACAATTAGCAGTTCAACCAGCACTGTGACATGATATTAACATTGAAAGGTGCAAAGTAATGAAGCACAAATACTTAGTTACCTTACTTAAGTGGTTATTTTGTATATCTATACTTTATACTTTATATCTTTACTAGAATAACTATTTTTCAGATGCCTGTTTTCTTCTACTCCTTACATTTTAAAAATAGCCTTGTTACTCCCATTTACTTTTGGATTATTTTTATTTTAGCTTCTCATTGTTAAAAAAAACAAATCTGATAAATCTCTCCATCCAGATAGAGTGAATTTGATTGTGGTTGGATGAAAAGTACAAAGATATAGCGTTCCCACACCTTATTGTTTAATACACAAGCCACCGCACCTGCACACGTCACGCCCACAGTCCAGAAAGAGCATAGCAGAAGTATGTAGCCTAGTATGAAGATGATGCGTAGAGAACTCGAGAAAAATGTCCCAACTAAAATGCGTTCATTTTCAATGGGCATATATGCGGCTGAAACAGGGAGCCTAGTGTATCTCAAATTTATCAACATTAACATTTTATATAACATTATAGTCATTATAGCTTTTAGAAAAATGTATTTTGGGGAGGGTAGTGCACACACTAGCATTTCCCCTTTACATTACTTTTACTTTGATATTTTAAGTAGTATTAAAACCAGTATATTTACTTTTTTACTTCAGAAGTCACAGGAGTCTACCACATATCAATAAAGGCTCCCTGATGCCTGCAAGTCAGATAATATCTCCCAGAGTCTGGAACACCTGGAATGCAGACGACTTTTTAATCTAATCTCGTGTGTGAAATAGAGGAAGAGGGAGAGAAAGGGACTCCCCTCGTGTGCATATTCATGAAGCACATGCAAAACAGAGAGGGTTCTGATTGGTCTGTTCTCTGCAAAGAGTCAGCCAATCAATTTTTAATGTAGGTAGGTGTTTTTATTCCCCTTCTGGACGGGATCCATTTAGGAACATCATGGCTCCCATTAAAACTCATTTCACCTCTGACTACTCTAAAGTATATTCATGTCTGATAAAATTTAAAGAACAATGAAAGTCTTGCCTGCTGTAAAGTTTGTAATAGTGATTATAGCTTTGCTCACGGGGGACTAAATTATTGCAAAAGGCATGTTTAGGTGAGATAATGTGATATATGTAAGTCCAGGTCCAGGGGTACCTCCCTGAAATCAATTTTGCAACTTGGGATGTCTGCCCTAGTATCTTTTCCTGAGTAAAGAATGTGAGTACTTTTGACACCTTTGTTAACCCTTGTACTTGGCTGCGCATGCAGTTCAGCGCGCTGCCTGATCGCGAAAATAAAGTTTAACGAATCCTATTGTCCGGCTTATCATAGTTATCGCGATATATATTTTCCTCGATAACTATCGATATCATCGCCCAGCACTAGATGAATGTATAAAACCTTTTGCACAAAATTAACTCCTTAACACCTTTTTAGCAATTTTACATACATCTTTTACTGTATATAGACAAAACACACTCAGCATGTGAGGACATTTAGCATTTTATAATTTTTTTTTTTTTTACTTTTTACTTTTTCTCAAATTCTGTCAGTTCAAAACAACAAAAAAATCTAAACATCTCTTCTACATGAGCTTTAATCATGGTGGACATTTCTATTTGGCTCATTAGTGCCACTAGTGTAATCTGTCCATGGCTGGGGGCAATGCCAATGTGGCCTGGCCCCTAGAACCACCAGTGGTCTAACGTTAGCTAAACAAGGGTGAACTGTGTTTTAAGGTCCCAAAGTTTGCAACCAAAGCGCAGAAGGTTAGTTTTAATCGAATAATAAGTTGTTGGTGTGAAGACAGCTTTAGTGACAGTGAAGGTTTTTGACTGTTTAAAGAAAAAATCTTTCTTTATTTCCTTGCTAAACAGGGTGATTCTGGATCCGGTGTTGTGAGGACACAAAAGGTCACAAAATCATCTTTTATCTTTTGGACCAAAGAAGAGCAGTCTGAGATGTTCACTGGAGTTCTCATCAGTGGAGAAAAAGAATGCGAGGACAATTTTGTGTTTGTTAACACCTGTGCCGACAAAATTAAATCATGGATAGACAGTATATTAAAAAAATCCTAAAAAGAAAGTAGCTTTGTTACAGACACAGAGATCTAATTCATGCAAGTAAGAAAAACACTTTTAGCATAAAAGGTTACAATACGGTTGATGGGGTTTATTACTTATTTTTAGATGTGTGTCTATCTTTCATTCAGATAATAAAGTAGGCTACTTTTTTCTGAGTAAACTGTATCTGATTTGAAGAACTGCAGTTCTTCAAAACTTTTTATTATGTAAAATGCAATAAATAAATCAATAAAACTTTTCACGTTAAGAATCAAGTGTATCACTTTTTTACATTTATATAAACTATTACTACATTATTACTAGAGTAGCAGCATATAACATTTATCTAACAATATCAGCTTCAGAATCATGCTGATGGCATTAGCGAAATGGAATCTAGGTAATTGTTCATAGCACCATTCGTATTTACAGCAGTGGTGTAAAAGTGAATTGGATACTCCCCACCTAGGAAAAACATTATTTCTCTATTTAATGCTGCTATAAATAAAATGGGACCTACAGCATGAAATGGACCTATAAATTATAGAAGAGGTGTGGATAAAAGAGACAACTATTTATTTTGTCTTGTACCATCAAAAAGGGTTAGGGTCTAGTTAGGGTGACATAGAATGCACTTCATAATGACACCCTCTTCTACTAAAAGTGCAGAGGTGCTCACACAGGGCTCTCATTAATACATAATGTCAACATTTCTTGATCTAGGGGACACACCACCATAATCTACTGAAAGACAAGAAGAGCCACCCAAGTAGGTACTGCAGCTTATATAGCACATTGTCTCTTTTTCTTTTTTTGACAGTCTAGAGGGTGCTTTAGCAATATTTTTTTTTCCTTTGGGGGAACATTTACCCTGCTTGCTGACCCATGAGTCCACTGGCTGCTATATATACTCTTAAATGTTTCCTTAAATATACTCTTAAATGTTTCAGGTCAAACTAGTTCAAATTTTAGTCCCAGACAACACGAGTAAACAAAAAATGCAGTTTTAAAGTGAAGGTTTTCATTATTGTGGAAGAAAAACAAAATTCAAACCTACATGGTTCTGTGTGAAAAAGTGTTTGCCCCCAAAGTTAAAACATTCATTTCCTCTAGCCACACCCAGACCTGAACAGAACCATGAATTCTGCTGTTTACCAAAAAATCCTGAAGGAGAATATCCAGCTATCTGTTCGTGACCTCAAGCTGAAACAAACATAGGTTCTGCAGCAGGACAATGATCCAAAACACAACAGTAAGTCCACCTCTGAATGGCTGAAGAAAACAAAGTGAAGACTTTGGAGTGGACTGAATCACATTGAGCTGTAGCATGACCTTAAAAAGGTGGTTCATAGTGGAAAACCCTCCATTGTGACGGAATTACAACAATTCTGCAAAGAATAGCAAAATTCCTCCACAGCACTGTGAATGAGTAATTACAAGTTACTGTAAAAGCTTGATTGCAGTTATAGCTGCTAAAAGTGAAACCACCATGTATTAGGTTTAGACAAACACTTTTTTCACAGAGGGTCATGTAGGTTTTCATTTTTTACTCTTTTAATAATAAAAACCTTCATTTAAAAAATGCATTTTTCACCCTTTTTTCATTTGTACCTCTACTCTTTGTTTTCAAGTGAAAAGGTTTCGCTTAGATCAGAGTTACAAGGAAAAGGGGTGAGAATCCCCAACCCTTCAAGCACCTGAGATCAATGTAGCATATTATTCTTGCATTAATTTCCATTCAACTACATATGCATTATCTATTCATCTGACAGCGCAGCCCCTACTTCTACTAGTAGATTAGATGGGTTCAACAATCTGAGGGAATTCTCCCCTCCCAAATGTTTGAGTTGGTTGCGCCCACGAGTGGTCTTTTTTTCTGGAGCGATAAAATTAAATATAACAACAGAATAGCACAAAGCGTCAGTCGGCTGTGATGTAGGGTAAAGAGAAGCCAGGTGGAGCCGAAAAGGCCAGATAAAAAAAAAGAGAGAAGATGGAAGAAGAAGCTGCCAAATGTGCAAAATTAACAAACTTGTTTTCCGGAGGACAGACTCCAGCTGCAGCCGGTAAACAGAGATATGGAAATAATCTTGAATTGTCCGCTATTGCGCAACGTTTGCAATGTCGACTTAGCATAGTTTATTTTGTAGAGCCCAATACACATCATTAACCTCTTAACATGCCCTGGATTTAATATCGCAAATTTCCGTTAAAATCATACTTATCACTTCAGGCAGCTAAAACTTTCATGCACTGTATGGTTTTGTCTCACATTACCTACTGTCTTACAACCTGGTCACAGGCAAATAAAACAACACTAAAACCTTTAGAGTCACTTTACAAACAGACAATCAAAATATTGGATAGAAAACCAGCAAGATATCATTATTGTGCCATTTTACAAAAGCATAATCTATTAAGTTGGGAAAATGTCATAAATTACTCAAATCTTTGTCTGATATTTAAAATAATCTATGGTTTGGCATCTCCTCCACTCAGTCAGTTTGTTAACATCAGAAACGCCACAGAGAGAGTAACTCGAGGGGCGGCCCGAGGAGACTGTGTTGTTCCTCTCAGCGAAAGTGCCTTTTTCTTGGGAAAAGTATCTTTAGTTAGATTGTCTTTTCAGCTACAGCTGTATTTTAGCAAACTGATACACTGTGTTATATTGTTCTTTTATATTTGCATTGTAATCTTCATGTGGTTTTAGGTAGACAATTTCAAGATCTGTCCAGGGTCAACGGATGAAAAATAGCCTTTTTCTTGGTGCATTTACAGTAATGTTAATTAATGTACACTGTCCCTGTTAAATAAACTATTAAATTAAAAGTGTCTCTTTTAGCATGAAATGTTTACTTTATTGTAATCACGACTTAAACAAGACATTTCTTCTTCTACAACTGATAAAACAGCATGTTTACAGAGTAGCACTGTTAGCCCTCACCACCAAACAAGCAGAGCATGAAATAATATTAAAACAAAAACACAGTATCAGTAAAAGCTTTTATAAGCCCCAGACTAAAATGTATATTTCAGTTTGAGGCAATTAACTGCAAGCTAAGCTTATAAACAGCCATCCTTTACACTTAACATGATATATTTACACATTTAACCTGATGGCAAATGCTAATCGCTGCTAGCTTCTGCCTGCTAGCCTACAGCTTTAGCAGTTAAAACAAACACTTTAACTCAACTTATACCTCACATATTTACACTCTGCTTGTTTTAATAACCTTTTAACTCTCTTATTAACATTTTAAGCTCCTTACAAAACAGAAATACTCACTGATTTACTTATAATCTGTCTTTATCTGGTACTATCTGAACTCACCAGAGCTTCTCTGGTACAGCACAGAGAACAGTACAAAAGATTCGGTCGAATGAGTGAATCTTTTGAACGAATCTTTTTAGTGAACGGATTCTAATGATTCAGTTCATCTAAAGGGGGTGCTGTGCCCATCACTGCTAGTTGTCTTTTGTAAAGAATTAACCAACTCCGAATAGCGGGTTTTTGTAGTCAGATACAGATCGGAAAGTAGGTCGCAGTTCTGTAAAGAGGCGCAGTTCTCGCGAGCATTGGTCGCGGCTGCCTAGAAAAACTTACAGAGTCTGGTTTGAGCTCAGAGGAGCTCTGGCACAGACACCAGAGCACCGCTATTCATTCTATTACACCTCAAAGGAGCGCTGCAGTGAGTTTGAAGCTGTAATTCCACTCCTTTAAAAGGTTCAATAATCAAGGAAATCCTACCTTTTGTGCCTTTAATAGCATACTGCATGCTGTTGACTGAAATGGCTACTTACATGATAAATGTTAAGTTTAATAAAAATCTGAAAAGTGTGACGTGCAGAAGTATTTAGCCCCCTATATCAATACTTAATAGAGCCACTTTTCACTGCAATTACAACTGTAAGTGCTTTGGGGTTTGTCCCTACTAGCTTTGCGCATCTAGAGACTGGGATTTTTGCCCATTCTTCTTTATCCCAGGGGCGCTACACATGGAGGCATAATCAGGTACTTAGATCTCTTGCAGGTGTACTTGATAAGAAGCGGTTAGAAGTTAATAACATGCCTGTGGTAGGTTGCAGTAGGGTAATAACGTTTGTGCGTGAGGGGTAGCATAGTGGAGAAACAGCACAGTGCTTGAAAACTGCTGGTAAGTGGGCTAATGCACGAGATTGGAAGTTATTAGTGGATGTAGGTAGTAAACTGCAGATCCCGGAGTGCATTCTGGTTACAACCTTGAGGCCGGATGTAGTGTTGTACTCTGAAAGTAAGCGGATAGTGTATTTTATAGAGCTGACTGTTCTGTTTGAAGACGAGGTAGATGGAGCTTATGAAAGGAAAAGGCTGAAGTATACAGACTTGGTGGCTGAGGTGAGAGAGCGTGGGTGGCAAGCATATATTAGACCGGTGGAGGTAGGTACTAGAGGCTTTGTAGCAAAGTCTGCCACAAGACTGCTGTCTGAATTCGGAATTAGAGGTCGTGTGCTGAGGACAGTAGTGAAGGAGTTGTCAGATGTAGCTGAAAGATCTAGTCAGTGGTTGTGGTTCAAAAGGGCTGAGGCTACGTGGGGAAGGGAATGAGTTTGTGCTTCAACAGCAGGCTTGGAGGGGGGTGGGTCTGGGACGCCAGACTTCACTGTTGAGCCTTCTGGAGGTGTTGTGAGCTTAATTCAGCGAAACACTGACGAAGGAAGGTGCCTGCCTGATGACCCCTGAGAAGAGCTTGCACTGAAGTTTGTGTTAGAGTTTGGATGAAGGGGATTGGTGTGGTCCTGTGGTTCTTGTAGTAATTTGTCTCATGAATTTTTGCAGACGTCTGAGTACTTGGCAGTTGATGCACGAACCATGAACATAGTTCGCTATACTTCTGGATTCTTGTTGAGCCAGTATCAGATGGTAGTGGTTGTTGTGTTCTGCTCACGCAACTAATAATGTCATTTATTGTGTGTGATTGTGCTTAGGTAGGGTGCTGTGGTTAGTGTGTTGTTGCCATAGTTAAAGGAAGTGAGCATAGATTAAGGAGGGATTCTGTTTGTTCATTGGTTATTTTTCGGTAGGTCTGGATACTTGGCAATTGAGGCAATGGACCATGAACATAGTGTTAGGCTGTGCTTCTGGATCCTTGTCAAGCCAGTATCAGACTGTGGTGGTTGTGGCTATTGTTAGTTGAGTGAGTAGTAGATCCTGGCTGAGCCCTATGCATAACCCCAGCTGTTAGGTGCAGGATTTGTCAATTTCCTGTATTATATTACTATAAAACAGCTCAAGCTCAGCCAAGTTAGATGGAGAGTGTCTGTGAACAGAAAATTTTATGTCTTGCCACAGATGCGATTTAAGACTGGGCCGTTCTAACACACTTTTGGCAGTAGGTAAGATCTGATTCTTTTATCCTATTAACCTCCATCCATGGGCACACAAGGGGCCACCAGTTCTACTAATTAAACCTTTTCTGTCTATCAGTGACATGATGTTACTTCATTTATTTGATCTGTAAGTCTTATGCTATCATTAAACGGTCAACGTGATTAGCTGTTAGCTCGGACAATGCTTATACAACAGCATTATAAAAAAAAACTCATAAAACTATATATGTTTTTAATTCTTGTAGTCATCCCAGGTGCGTGCTGACTTAGGGGTTACACCCCCCATCAAGTACATTAGCCTTATTGAACTTGTATGATGCAAATTCCACCTGAATTCCACAGCATGCTGCATGTCCCCGTATTGTATAAAATTAACATTTGGACACATGCAATTACATTTAAAAGTTATATTGTTGCTGTCATGCAAAAACCTTGCAACTCCAAATATTTAACTTATGGTCATGATGTAAAGTTGCTCTTTACATTGTGTCAAACAAGAACATTCTCCTGTAAATTTGCCATTTTTGGAGCTAGCAGGTTTGCTAAACTTAGTTTATTCATGAGTATCATTACATTTCCCTGATGCAATCTTTCTACACACCTTGAATCCAGTGTTTAACTTTAAAACTATGAAGGAAAACATATGGAATTATTTAGTAACAAAAAACGTGTTAAAACAGAATATATTTTATATGTTGGATTCTTTAAAGTAGGCATTTCTTGCTTAGATAACAGCTTGGCACATTTTAGCATTTGCTCAGTCAGATTTATAGAGTCACCTGGAATGTTAAGCTTTCAGTTAACAGCTGTGCTGTAATTTCTTGCTCTTTTAATGTGTTTGAGAACATACATTGAATACATTGAATAGCCCTATTTGATTAATGTTTTAATCGATATAATGGCAAGAACAAAAAAAAAAGCTTTAAGAAATAAAGGTCAATCAATCTGAAACATTTCAAGAACTTTGAATGTATCCCTCAAACCATCAAAAAACATTTTAATGAAACTGGCTCTCATCAGGTCTGCCCCAGAAAAGAAAATCAAAAACAAGAAGTTAACACTGTTGCATAGGAAAAGATTATTTGAGTTACCAGTCTCAGAAACCGCACAACTTTAAAATTAACAGCACAACTATAATGATATTAGTTAATAATAAGAATTGCTAATGTTTCATGTGTAAAGGTGGTAAAACTACAATTTTAAATATTTGGTGACTTGTGTTTATATTCATTGTAATTACTATGTTGACCGATACAATGAATTAATATTTACAGCAGGCAATCCATTGGGTATTAACAATCCATCAGAATTCTGAAAAAGAAAAAGTTATACTGAAGAAAATCTTTCATTATTAACAATAGGAAGATAAGTCACAAATCACCTGGACATTTGGAAGATGAATAGTTTATTGCCACTATACACCAAAATTTAAAAAATGCAAAAAGCAACTAAATAAAATAAATAAATAAATAAAATATCTACATTGACAATTTATTGTTTTAGTGTATTTTAATATACTGACTTTTATTCAGGTCTTATTCAATTATATATTCATCATATAGTTTTTAATAGTTCTTTCCTTTCACATTTTATGCAACATTATTTTGTATTACTACCAAAATCGTGTTTTCTGTTTAACTTTTTTATTCTTGATTATTGTTTTTAATTACCTTATGAAAAAAAAGGTTTGCTAAATATTATACTTTATATTATTATATTAAAATATATACTTCTGTGTATATGTGTACAGACTAATCTAAATGATTTTGAGCACTAAAACCTACTGGTTTCATTTTAGGTGCAACATCCTCAGCAATTGAGAAGCGGTTGGTGTCTGCACATACGTGTGTCGATACAGAGAGACTCCACCATGTGCAGGTGCTGTACAAACCATCAGTGGTCCCACTATAACCTGCGGTGGCACGGTCATACATAAGCAGTGGGTGATCACTGCATCACACTGCTATGGCGGTTTAGACGGGTCAGAAAATCTTATTATATTACATTTAAAGCTGTTCCATGTTGGGCAAAAGTGGCTTGCAAAAGTATTCATATCCCTTTAACTTTTACACAACTTTTTTGTCATTTTACAACCACCAACTTAATAACTATTTTAAGTGATACACAAATACAAAGTATTGCATAAGTGTGAAAGAAAATGATATGTTTAAAAAAAATCATCAAATAAAAATCAGAAAAGTGTGAAATGCAAAAGTTTTCAGCCCCCCTAAATCAATACTTAGTAGAGCCACCATTCGCTGCAATTACAACTGTAATGCTTTGGGGTTTGTCTCTACCAGCTTCGCACGTCTAGGGACTGAGATCTTGCCCCATTCTTCTTTATAAACCAGCTCAAGCTCAGCCAAGTTAGACGGAGAGCGTCTGTGAACGGCAAATTTCACATCTTGCCACAGATGCTCAATGCGGTTTAAGACTGGACCGTTCTAACACACGAAAATTCTTTGATCTAAATCATTCCACTGTAGCTCTGGCTGTATGGTCATTGTCTTGCTGGAAGGCAAATCTGCTTCCCAGTGTCAAGTCTTTTGTTGCCTTCAACAAGTTTTCTTCCAGGATTCCCCCTGTATTTAGCTCCATCCATCTTTCCATCAAATCGGACCAGTTTCCCTGTCCCTGCTGAAAAAAAGTACATCTACAGCATGATGCTGCCACCACCATGTTTCACAGTGGGGATGGTGTGTTCAGAGTAATGAGCAGCTTTACCTTTCCTCCCCAAATAGTGCTTTGCATTTAGGCCAGAAAGTTTAACATTGGTCTCATGTTTGCTGCAACTGCAAACAGCAATTCATATGGTTTGAACAATGGATTTCTTCTTGACACTCTTCCATAAAGGCCATATTTGTGGAGTGCATAAATAATGATAGTTGTCATGTATACAGATTCTGAGTTGTGGATTTCTGCAGCTCATCCAGAGTGACCATGGGCCTCTTGGCTGCTTCTTTAACCAGGGCTCTCCTTGCTTGATCTGTCAGTTTGGGTTAATGGCCATGATTTGTTAGGTTTGCAGGTGTATAATACTTTTTCCTTTTTTCGGATGATGGATTGAACAGTGCTAATTGGGATGTTTTTATACCCTAAACCTGCTTTAAACTTCTCCACAACTTTATCTCTGACCTGTTTGTTGAGTTCCTTTGTCTTCATGATGCTGTTTGTTCACTAGTGTTCTCTAACAAACCACTAAGGCCTTCACAGAACAGGTGTATTCATACTGAGACAAAATTACACACAGCTGCAGGACTCTATTAATAAATTAACTGACTTCTGAAAGCAGTTCATTGCACTGGATTTTATTTAGGGGTTTTAGAGTAAATAGCACACCACACTTAAAAAAATTGATACAAATTTTGAAAGCTATGCATCATTTTCATTCAACTTCACAATTATGTAATATTTAATGTTTGTCTATCACTAAAAATCTCAATAAAATACATTTATGTTTGTGGTTGTAAGGTGACAAAATGTGAAAAGTTCAAGGGGTATGAACGATTTTGCAAGCCACTGTTGCTGAAATGTGTTTTGTGTCTAATATTTGCTTATTTATTCATTTTTATTAATTTATTGTTTTACCCTCATTAGCACATTGAATGTGGAGCTTGGTGGCCACCCAAAGATATCTGCAAGTAAAAAACAACAAAAGACCATTGACAACTCCAATATCCACCATCAATTATATGAGCCCATCATATTGCTGAAGCTTCCAAAGACATGGAGACACTTCTGAGGAAGGTAAAAAAGCAAATACAGAAGTAGTTGTATTAGTAACAGCAGCAGCAGCAATAATAGACATACAGTAGTGTTTGTCTAGTTCATGATTTCTTTTTTTTTTTTGCCACTCTTTAATGTTTGAGATCATCAAACAAATGTAAATATTAGTCAAATACAACACAAATAAACACAAATGCATTTTTTTTAAATCAATGTTTTTATTAATATCAAAACCTACATTGCCCATTGTATAAAAATGTTTAAGCCCTAATCCTAAGAACTGGTTGGGCCACCCCTAGCAGCAACAACTGCGATCAAGCGTTTGCAGTAACTTGCAATGAGCTGGACTTGCTGGTGTGTTTTGGATCATTGTCCTGCTGCAGAACCCAAGTTCGTTTCAGCTTGAGGTCATGAACACATGGTTCATGGTTCCATTTATCACTGAAAGTCTTCCAGCAAAGCAGCCCCAGACCACCATTTACTGTAGGTATGACGTTCTGAAATGCGGTGATACTTTCATGCCAGATGTAACGGGACACACACCTACCAAAAATTCAACTTTTGTCTCTTGAGTTTACAGATTATTTTCTGAGAAATCTGAGACAAGCCTAAATGTTCTTTTTACTCAGAAGTGTTTTTTATTTTTATTTATTCTGCAATTCTTTAGATGTTGTTGTGGGGTATATTGTGACCTCTTGGATGAGTCGTCGCTGCGCTCTTGGTGTAATCATGGTCAGCTGTTAAAGTGCATTGTGACAGCAAAGCAGGAAACATAACTGACCTCAGATTTGCCTTATTGGAGAGTCTGGTTAGATAGGACCAGTTTTAAACTGGAGCTTAGTGATAAGAGCAGTGACTAGCAATAAAGAATATACACTGCACTAAAAACGGCTTTTGTATAAAATACTAGGAGGGGTTGGGTTAGATAACATTTATATTAATTATATTATTATATTATTGTCAGAATGCACTCATCTCTGGCCACGCCTTAAAATGTGCACTGCTGCTCTAAGTATGACAGATTGATGGGTGGATTGATGCATGAATGTATAGATAAATATATTATTTTTAGTGGTGTCATAAAATCATATAACGTACACTTAACAGACTGGTTTCTCTCATATTCTATAAGATTCTATTCTATAAGAAATAGAAATAAGAATAAAAATAAAACTTTTCTAGGTCTTATATAGTGCAAACAACACGTGCACAGTCAGTCATATTAAGCCTATGGTATGTATTTATTTCTCCTAAATCTCTTGTAATTTAACTATGCATAAGCATGACCAGTAATATTAAGACTATGCTTGAAGTGCAAACAGAGAAAGAAAATTTTTTTAAATACAGTTCAGAGCTAAGGGATTAGTACACCTGCCTATGAAACAGTCACGTGTACGATGCCTCTCTGGTCAGATTTTGTATACATTCCTCGCCTGTCTCTCTGTCGCACTGGGCATGACTTTAGTTTTTGCCCATACTTGTTTTTCCGCCCGATCTCGGGCTCCCTATCTCCTTATAAAGGCGTTTTTTACGGTCGCGTCCCAATTCAACAGCCGGAGCAGCGGGACCGTGACCCTGACAACACGGGTTCGATCGTTCGCGAGGAGCGGTGTGTTTATTTATTTATTTTTTCCTTACCGCGTCTGCACAGATCTGATTGACTGAAGAGAGCGTTTGGTGATCTTACCCCACACGTGATTGGTCTGTGATTTACTGCGCCGCAAAGAACCTATACAATTAAATCCTTCTCATTAGGTTTGGGTCCGCATTGGACAACGTTTGGGTCCGGACCCGGACCGCCCATTAGTGACCTCTGTTCTATGCAAATACCCGAATTTTCCTCTTCTGCTGAGAGCTGCTCTCAGTCCTCAGCCACACACTCGCTGTATCGCTACTGTGTTGCCAGATCCCTCTTAAAAAGTCCACACTAAACTGTTTTTTCTTCCCGCGAGACAGGTTTAAGCCTGACGAGAAATATCGTCTAGTTTTAATCTCACGAGATCTCGTCAAACCCCTAGTGTCAATCGATTGAAAACATTTATCTGATTAATCACAACAAAATTCTGTGATTAACTGCAATTAATCGCATTTGTTATTCTTCAAACGTAAATTATTATAGTGGATATTTAAATGTAAATAAAAGAATGAATGTAAGAAATGTAAAATGCAATTATATTTATATTAGTGGTGTCAATTAAAATAATAGTATATACTTGTATGTTTGAGGTAAAATCAAAATAGGGTGCTGGAATAAGGAATGCATGATAAATTGGACTTTAAAATAGTTTGTGAGGATTCTTAATTTGAATATTTAAAAAATATCAGAGATGAGGAGCAGTGCAGTGCAGGAGTGCGGGTGTGTGTGTGTGTGTATGAGTGTGCGCGTGTGTATGAGTAAGAGAGAGACAGATCTCTAACCGGGTCAGAGCTGGAAGTCTGAACCGGAGTGTTACTGTTGGACACCGTAAGCGCGTGCCGTTCAGCCGGAAAATATATCAGTGCGTTGGGCAGGGGCGGGGCAGATTACGGCGGAAGTAGGAGTCAAACTTGGTGCCTTAATTAACTTGCGTTAAAAAAATAGTAACACGTTACTGATTACAAATAAACAGCGTGTGTTAACGCGTTAACATTGACACCCCTAATTATTTTAAATATCAGGTAATTTTTAACTGGTACAAACAAGGACATTGCAGGAGAAAGAACGGCAGATAGAGTGAGGTGATGTATTAAATAAACTATCAATGAATATGTTGATATTCGTGCCTTTTATAAGCTCTTAGCTAATAAACCTAATATTTTAGGTGACTGAATGGCCCCCCCCAGAGAATTCAGCGATACACCATTGGAAAAGGTGAAAATTAAATGTCTAAGAGAATGACTAGCTCTAGTTAACTATATTTAAATTAAAGTAACTAATTCTAATTATTATATTATTATTATATTATTATATATTATTATATTGTCAACTTATATCAGCCGTTTCCCTTGAATTTATAATTTTTTTATTATTATTTATGTTTTATGAGAAGTGTATCCCAAATCAAAAGTGAATCTAAAGAACATAATTAAGTTTTTATTAAGTTAATTAAACTGAAGTTAAATGGATTGCATGCTTTGTAAAGTGAGGTAGATAATTTGATTTTACATTAAAACTGAAAACATTCTATTCAATTTTGGAGATGTGAAAAAAAATACACTAGCAGATAAACTTCATGTTTATCAGATGAGGTGGTACTCAGTCTTGGACGCTGGATAAGTAATAAGACCTGAAGTATAAACAAAAATATATTACTATATACTATATTATTAATAAAAATTAGCCTTTGTCCAGTAAACAAAATCCTTTTCTAGACATCTTGACCAACCACAAACTAATATTTAATCAGACACATATGGTACAATATATCAAAGAAGAGTAACTGAAAAAATTCTATTTTAGGTCCAGCTGCAGGAGATTTGATGTGCCCTCATCAAGACTGAGTGTCCAGAAGCTTCTGAAACTGGCCCAAACTACAAACATATCTACTGTGGAAAACCTGACAAGGAGGAAATGAATGTCTGCAAGGTAGGGAGATGTGTGTTAACTGTGAAGTACAGTAAGCTTAACATTTATATAGTGAAATGCATTTAGGTTTTAAATATTTAGCCAGAGCGACCGGCTCTCTGTTGCTGTTAGCCCAGGTTCAGCGCCTGGACTGGCCGGCTCTCCGGCACTGTCTGCTCGGATTCAGCGCCTGGAACGAGCCTCCGGAGATCAGGTTGTTTTGATTTTAGAATAGCTAGCTTTCTTACCCTCCTCCGGTTATTGGTAGCAGGCATAACCCTGGAGATATCAGCCAATAACATTTGTTGAGGGAGGTGACCCTGACCCTGGCCCCACCCCCAAACTGTCAAAACCACCCCTTCAACACTCCAGCGCAAAAAACTCACTTGAGCGAAAAGAACAACCGCAGGCAAATCGCATGGCGCAGATTGCAGATCGCAGTCCCTGAAGTTGAACTGATTTGGTGATCTACTGTGATGACTTTGGGTTAAGAAGTTTTTTGGAAAACACTGGCTGAACTGACTTTTTCCCTTGATCTTTATTCATTTGTGTTAAAATTGTGTTCAGGAAATAGGTTTAGGGTTTCCACATAAGCATTTAGGTATCAGATTTATTTGTATGAAACAAAATCTGGATCAGTACAACACAAATGTTTACTGCTACATACATTTTTTTTTGCTACTACATACATTTTTTTTGCTACAGTCTCCACTCTGTGCTTTGCAAATGTTATAGACACAAGTATGCAGAGCTCTTCATATTGGACACTCTGAACACTGTCTTAACCTGACTGCACAATGGTTAAATCATCTTGAATTTTTTTAACAAAAGCATTTTTTTCTGTTTCTTCGTCTTTCATCTCTTTGCATCCAAACAGGGGGATTCTGGATCTGGTGTTCTAAAAAAAGAGCAAGTTAAAGGAATGTTTAATAAGAAGAAGATTGTGGACATTCTGTATGGCGTTCTTATCTCTGGACATGGAGAATGCGAGGATAAATTTGTTTTTTTCTGATATCTGTTCTAATTCATTAAAGAAGTGGGTAGACACTGCTTTGAAATCCTAAAGACTGAGGTTCACAAAACAAGGTAGACTTAGTAAATTATTTGCCAATTATTATTGTGTTTTTTCCAATATTGTTGGTGTTGCACAGTAAAATCAGTTCTTTGAAGAGTAACTAAACCCCCTGATTCTTGCTGACTCAACCCACAGCACAAATTTGAAAAAAAAAAAAAAATGGGAGGAGTAGTTTGGGAGGGACAGTGGGTGATGTATAGGTTTAGTGACAGGGTAGAAGAGAGAGTTGTTTAGGCTGAGTAGTGTGTTTCTGATTAGTGGTGGGATGCAGTGGTTTCATGTCACAAGGGGACGTTATTATTGATTTGACTGGTTTGCATATTGTTAGTGTTTGTGAACCAAAGTACGCGGACATCTTATACTCACCTGTAGTACAGCTGAACCTGCGAGGGTGCCAGCAGAGGCATTTCATTACTTCAGTGGAACACATTTCTTACATTAATGAAAAGTTTTAGTACCTACTAAATCAGCAGCTTTATATGTAAAACAAAAACCTCTTAATAGAACTCTTAATAGAAAGTAATGCAAAAGGCCATTTTGGAGCATTTCTATTAGGCTATTTATCATTAGTCCCACTTAAATAACACTGAACATGTAAAAAAAAAAGTACAAAAAAAAAAAAAAAACTGAGGGACGTTTTAGATGTGACAGCAACAACATTACACTCTTAAATGAATATTTAATTTGAGAGATTTGCAGTTTGTCGTGTTTGAGAAAATACACGGAAGTAACCAATAAAATGCTTAATCATATCACAAAATTGCATAATTTCTTGATAAGCTTGAGATAAACCCTGGCGTGCAACTGTGCTATTTTAACAATACTGATTAAGGGTCCAGGATGGTAATGTGACATTGTAATGTGGCAAAGTACACTGCTCAAAAAAATAAAGGGAACACTCAAATAACACATCCTAGATCTGAATGAATGAAATATTCTCATTGAATACTTTGTTCTGTACAAAGTTGAATGTGCTGACAACAAAATCACACAAAAATCATCAAAGGAAATAAAATTTATTAACCAATGGAGGCCTGGATTTGGAGCCACACACAAAATTAAAGTGAAAAAACACACTACAGGCTGATCCAACTTTAATGTAATGTCCTTAAAACAAGTCAAAATGAGGCTCAGTATTGTGTGTGGCCTCCACGTGCCTGTATGACCTCCCTACAACGCCTGGGCATGCTCCTGATGAGGTGGCGGATGGTCTCCTGAGGGATCTCCTCCCAGACCTGGACTAAAGCATCCACCAACTCCTGGACAGTCTGTGGTGCAACGTGACGTTGGTGGATGGAGCGAGACATGATGTCCCAGATGTGCTCAATCGGATTCAGGTCTGGGGAACGGGCGGGCCAGTCCATAGCTTCAATGCCTTCATCTTGCAGGAACTGCTGACACACTCCAGCCACATGAGGTCTAGCATTGTCCTGCATTAGGAGGAACCCACGGCCAACCGCACCAGCATATGGTCTCACAAGGGGTCTGAGGATCTCATCTCGGCTACCTCTGGTGAGCACATGGAGGGCTGTGCGGCCCTCCAAAGAAATGCCACCCCACACCATTACTGACCCACTGCCAAACCGGTCATGCTGAAGGATGTTGCAGGCAGCAGACCGCTCTCCATGGCATCTCCAGACTCTGTCACGTCTGTCATGTGCTCAGTGTGAACCTGCTTTCATCTGTGAAGAGCACAAGGCGCCAGTGGCGAATTCGCCAATCCTGGTGTTCTCTGGCAAATGCCAAGCGTCCTGCACAGTGTTGGGCTGTGAGCACAACCCCCATCTGTGGACGTCGGGCCCTCATACCATCCTCATGGAGTCGGTTTCTAACCGTTTGTGCAGACACATGCACATTTGTGGCCTGCTGGAGGTCATTTTGCAGGGCTCTGGCAGTGCTCCTCCTGTTCCTTCTTGCACAAAGGCGGAGGTAGCGGTCCTGCTGCTGGGTTGTTGCCCTCCTACGGCCTCCTCCACGTCTCCTGGTGTACTGGCCTGTCTCCTGGTAGCGCCTCCAGCCTCTGGACACTACGCTGACAGACACAGCAAACCTTCTTGCCACAGCTCGCATTGATGTGCCATCCTGGATGAGCTGCACTACCTGAGCCACTTGTGTGGGTTGTAGAGTCCGTCTCATGCTACCACGAGTGTGAAAGAACCACCAACATTCAAAACTGACCAAAACATCAGCCAGACAGCATAGGTTCTGAGAAGTGGTCTGTGGTCCCCACCTGCAGAACCACTCCTTTATTCAGTGTGTCTTGCTAATAATTTCCACCTGTTGTCTATTCCATTTGCACAACAGCAGGTGAAATTGATTGTCAATCAGTGTTGCTTCCTAAGTGGACAGTTTAATTTCACAGAAGTTTGATTTACTTGGAGTTATATTGTGTTATTTGAGTGTTCCCTTTATTTTTTTGAGCAGTGTATTTATGACATTGAGAGTCAGCAGCACCATGGTAAGTCATCAAAGACATGCTCATCAAAAAGAATTGACCATCAAAGACCAGTTTAGACCATCCAAAACCAGCTACCAGTAGAAGCTACACACTGTGCAGATTGGATTTCATTAAACTTGCAGTAATGCTTTTACACAGGAAATATGCAATTAATGCATGTATACATATCAGTATTTTGGAAAAGGCTTTAACTGAAGCTCAAAATCATTGGGGGATTGATGGGGACTGACAGGAACAGTAGGGAATCCTGGGGCGCAAATTTACATCTAAGCAGATAGTCATCATAATTTTAGTTATTTCCAGTTCCCTCAATATTTAGGACAATACATATTTTGCAGAGATGATGAGGGCACCACAAACTGCCGCTAACTAAACTCCGCCAGAGTTAAACACACATGGAGGAAAATGTTAGCTGATAATTTTATTACATAAGATAACGTCAGTGCTGGATGGTATAGCACATGTTGAGTCACTAGGGAGAGGGAGGACCATCCCCAACCACCCCAGGGCCCATGAAGATGGATAGCTGTGGAATTACCTGGGATAAAGTCTACAACCTACTGGCTTACTTGGGTTTGATTAGCCTTTACTAAAGGCCATATGTGTTGCAAAGCTGACAATGTAACAACAACCGACCTATCAATATCTGGTTGTCTGATTATTTGGCTCCTGCTAATTTGGGTCCCACACCACCCATCAGCAAGATAGTGGCTCAATGCACTCTAGGTATGCCAGCCCTATGAAAGAGGCGTGTGGCTGACATCTGCAGGTACATGCATCCTGTCAGTGGCTTTGCCGAGTTGACGCGACCTTTTTAATGAAACCAGATGACCGTCGTAGTTCTGTTATTCTGCTTTATGTTGTCAGACAGGTTGGATTTAAGTGATTTCTTCATTCTACATGTCTGGCAGTAATCAGGACTGGTTGAGGCTAGTGAAACTGATTAAACTTGATTAATCTAGTTAATTTATAGGGGACTAATTACTTTTTCACATAGGGCCAGGTTGGTTTGGATTGTATTTTCCTTTATAAATATAAATCATTATTTAATATTTGCTTTTTGTACATACTCAGATTATCTTTGTCTGAATTTGATCTTTGTTTGTGTAAATTGTAAAAATAACACGACCTTACTGATGAAAAACATACAACCACGGACGGGCCAAAACAGGTAAAAGGGCACTATTTATACAAACAGACAAGGACTGGAAACAGGACATACCTGAGATAAAAAAAACAGGTGAACAACAGGGGAGGAGACACAGAATAAACACAGGGCACGTGCAGAGGGTAAATAAACACAGAGACATACCAGAGAGATGCAAAACCGTGACAGTAAGTATGACAAAAGAGCAAAAACATACATACAAATCTGTAAGGGTGCAAATACTTTTTCACTGCAGTGTATATATGGATGGTTGACATATTTGGCTGAAAAAATGTTTTTAAAAAAATCTCAAAATTAAGTCACAGAAATCACTGGGTTATATTCTACAAACTCTTATATTTCCAAATATATATATGTATGTTCTTGCAGTTTTTCTTGAAATTTACATTTATTCACGAGTTTATTCACTTAGTGACTAAAATTGCCATGTGGTGTGACATGACTCTTATTGTGTATTAAATAAAAATGGATATAATGTGATAATGTAAGTCAATTTATCCTGATTATTTATGATAACTACATAAAAGTATAGCATTGTTCACATCCAAATATGCTACCTTTTGCATTAATGTTTATTATCTACACACATAGGAAGACACACCACACAGCAATCTGTATGCAAAAATCTGTGTTAGCTGCATTTAGCAAACAAAGAAACTTGGTTAGGCAAGTGACTGAAATCATTTACAGCAGAATCACAAAATTGTTAAAGAACAAGTGAATTCTACTCAACCGTATTCATTAGATGTTGCACTTTTTATTTTAATCTGTCAAATATTAGCTCCAGGAATTCTTATAATCTTTAGTAAATCATATATTTTTTATATTTAATGTATCATTTCTTTTTAAAAAGATAACGAGCGAAACAATGATCGATCAGAAAGCTGTTGATGTATTGTTAAAGAGATGGTGAATTTGGCAGCCAGAATTTTAAATGCACACACTGAACTGTTGGAGACAGATGATGACTGGAATAAAATCAACTGTGAACTCCCCCTCCCCTCCACCCCAACCAGCCCCGCATTGCAACATGTCATCTTCGAAAATGGAGAGTACAGAGCCTCTACAAGATGTTCCAGGCAACTACAAGAGCCAACCTCTTCTTCACCACTGTTTACTGTTGGGCCAAGATAGCCACCCAATAGATAAGACCAAAGAGCCTCCAGCATCCTCATGTAACCAGACTGCCCAGTCTGAGAGACCTCCAAGATATCCTAGATGCCAGAAAAACAAGTCTAAAGACACTTAAAGGTCCTCTGAATTCCAGAATGGACAGGTTCTCTAGCCACCAGAGAAGCAAGTGTATGGCATGTATGGCACAGTCTGAGGTGGTAAACGATAGAACAAAGAGCGACATGCTTTTGACCAAGTCAGACAACCACAATGCATCAAGCAATACATTGAGCATATGGGAGGTGTTGATCTTCATGGCCAGCAGGCCTTTAAGGTATAGCATCACAATCAGGTCCAAGAAGTGGTGGCCCATTTTTGCATGGTCTCTCAACAGTGAGTGAATAGCCATTATAGCCACTTGTGAATAGCCATCATTTTTATAGAGATGTTATGGGAGGGACTATTGATCTGCTCACCTTCACACGAGTAGTGGCACAATCTCTCATTAAGGGTTTGGCACAAAGCCGCTGAACCACGGAAGGAGATCCCTACTGGCCATTACTGTTACCATTAAGTGCTTCAAGGTACACCATATAAAGTAGAAAAGAGGGTAAAAGTGAATATAAAGGAAAGGAATGAAAGGACCAACAAATGAATATAGGAGTACAAGAGACAATTTTTATTTTATTTTATTTTTTTAAAGAAGTTCAGCTGAGTCAAGAGATGCTGTATGACAGTGGGACCTCAGGCCTCTACCCTAAATGTTAACTTTATGTTCTAAGTTACTACAATACAATGTCTGACTGATTGTTGATCAACAGAACCAAGCACTTTGTTCTGGTGCCTACCTCATTACTGTATACTTGCCTATATTCTAATTACATTTACAGTACTTGACTGTAATGTACATTTTGTTGCAAATGTTGTACTAAAATGTTATACCATTATTAAAATACTTGCCCTAAAGTACAATTTAAAATGTTTACAAATAAATGTTTCAATACATGTTACACTAAAGTGATGCTGTTGCAATTTGTATTTGAAATAAACAAACAATGTTAACATATTTCATTAATCTGTAATGGGTTGGGAGCAGTAGCTCATCAGCCCAGAAGGTTTTTAGAACCCAAGTGCAGAGCAGTGGATCTCAAAGCAGGTAAACCCAAGAAAAAAGGAAAATAATAATAATAATAATAATAATAATAATAATAATAATAATAATAATAATAATAATAATAATAATAAATATAGCCGCAAGCGGCAATCATCGGGTTCAAGCACCAACTTGCACAATGGTGCCTACTGGAGCATTGAATGGTGATGTGTAAGAAGGTCTAATATGATTGGAGATGCCCTGTCACATTTAGAAATTATCAAGTTTTTCACCTGTTATTAATGTTGAGCAGAGGCCTTTCAACCTGATCAGTGCTTAAATTCACATGTAAATCTAGTGAACTTTGTAGGATATTCATTAAGTGAGTTAGAACTAGTCAAAAGGTGTCTACATGTTATTGGTATTGATCAGGTGGCTTCAACCAGAATGTTCACAAAGTGGTATTCAGATTGACCTTTGAACCTTTGCAGAACAAGCTGAAATGTTTGACCAAACAAGTTTAAATTAACACAAAGGAGTGAATGTTCTGATATGACATGTAATTACGAAGTTATTATAAATCTAGTTCTGAATTAAATGGCGCTTCATCAAGCACCAACTAGCACAATGGTGCCTACTAGAGCATAGGATGGTGATGTGTAACAAGGTCTAACACAATTGGAGACATTCTGTCACATTTAGAAATGATCAAAAGTCTTTCACCTGTTATTAGTGTTGAGAAGAGGCACAAAGGAGTGAATGTTCTGATATGACATGTAATGTCAAGTTATTCTTAATCTAGTTCTGTATTAAATGGCGCTTCATCAGAGTGATATTGTACAGAGGTCTTTAACATTGTGAGATTACAGCAAATACTGCAGAGTTACAGCAATTTAGGTTAGAAATTCCAAGGACGCACAGATTGCTTGATGCCTGGAGAGTATTGTATGTGAAATTTTCACAAATGTTTTTAATGAACATTTACCTAGAGACTCTACAGTGTGCAGCAAGACTGAAATGGAGGTGATAGGCCAAATATCCAGAGAGTAGTTTCAATATAGCTATTTTCAAACAATTAGCAATTATGAATGAACAAAGCACTTTTTAAACATAGTTGTATTGAGAAATTTGTCAGAGCCACTGTACTAAATATGGCAAAAACAATTAGATGTCAAAATAGTACAGCATGATTGACATATACTCGTTTTTTTGGAACAGCGCCCCCCAGTGGGCGGATTGTTTCAGCACTTTGCAGGTCACTACAGTGTCTCCACCTGAACATAACTGCCAAATATCATCCAGATTGGGCAACATTCAGCCTGCCAAAATGTCTGCTGAATGCTGATTGGCTGATGGTGTTCAGCCATGTTGATTGATTAAGTTGCCCTTTGAACATCCTTTAGAGGCTGTATGATAGATTCTGCATGCAAAGTTTCAACTTGCTAGGTTGCACGGTTGCTGAGAAACAGTGCTCCAAATTTACCTCTTGAAGTGAATGGGGCATATATCCGGAAGGACTAATTTGCATATGGCGGCCATATTGTTTACATATTTCAACTTTTTCTTAATGAATATTGAAGCGCATGCTCTCACGAGTGTTTTGATACCAAACATGCCAGGATTGGTCAAAATTCCTAGGACTAGTTTGCAAAAGTAGGTTTTGCATATTATGCAAATTAGCAAAAAATCTATATAGACGGAAGTGCATGGTCCAAATTGGAAAGTTGTTGGTATTGACCCAAGGAATCCATCAAAAAAAGAATTTTGAATGTAGGTCTTATGGTTTTTGAGTTATTGAGAAAATTGTGAAAAATGAATTTCCTTGTTTATAGCGCCACCACTTGACCAATCGGTGCCATTTTTGTTGTCCACCGAGATGCACTGATCCTACATCTACCTACCAAGTTTCATTTCTCTATGACTTACGGTTTAGGCTGCACAACTGTTTTTACAGGAGAAAAAGAATAGAGAATGGGAACGTGACGTCAGCAGACATAAACAACGCAGTGCATTGTGGGATTTTAGGACACGGAAGCTTCGGCAGAGACGGTTTGACGGGTGTTTGTTTGGCGGTTTTGTTTACTAAGTGAAATGGTGAATGCTTGTTGCGTTATCAAGTGCCACAATCGCTCCCACGACCGGAGGGGGAAACGTATTTCAAATGGAGTGCGTTTTTTCAGCTTCCCAGCTTGGAAGCAACACGGAGGATCACAGCTCGCAGAGCTAACAAAGAGACGCCGCATAGCATGGGTGGCTGCTGCAAGACGCAAAAACATAACCTTCAGCAGTATTTCCCGACACATGTTTGTGTGCTCACGACATTTCCACACAGGTAAGGTTTAATCAAATCATATGTAACTTGCATGGTTTAGGACTGTTGGCTTGTTGCTGGCATTACTATCTAGCTAAACCCGAGTGAACAATCATAATCAATGTATGCATAGCTAGCGTGCTAACTTCACACGTCAAGCTGCACAGCGCAGTGTGTATGTATGTATGTGTGTGTGTGTGTATATGTGTGTATGTATGTATGTATGTATGTGTGTGTAGGTATGTGCATGTGTGTGTGTGATTGTGTGTGTGTGTACTGTTCACCTACCTTTGTGAGAACGACGGTTTTTTGGTCATTGACTCTGAAAATCTGCAGGTCCTGCACCCATCCATTGGTAAACTGAAGATGAGCTTCGAGAGATTTATAATTCCTGAACTGCTCGAATGTGTAGGCGCTCACGCCACAAACAAGGTAGCTAAACACGTCAGGAATAGTAATTTGTGGTAGCTCGTTAAAATCACCTGTCCACTCATGATGTTCGTACGGATCAAGCCCATTAATTCCCTCAATTTTCTCAAGGTAGCGTTCCTTTGCTTCTTTGTTTAGCTTATCGCGGTAAGGTATCTTGCACTTGCTCTTCGCACGGTCCATTTATGTTTTGATAGAGTGTCCTAAAACATGGCGGCCGCTACCCAGCATGCAACGCGCCATGACGTAGTTGCCCACACTCTATAATAATAATAATAAGAAGAAGAAGAAAAATCTTTGCAAAAACAATATATATATATATTAATAGGATATATAATATTATATAATAATATTACATTATATAATAATATTATATATATATATATATATATATATAATTATAAATATATATATAAAATTATATATATAAGTCCTTATTAAACCCCGCTCCACACGGGGATCGAACCCAGGCTGTCGCGGTCGCAGCCCAGTGCTCTAACCGCTGCACCAGCGAGCGGATTGGGATACGGTTGCTTTAATCGCTCTTTAAAGGGCCTCCACCGAAAGGGGCGGAGCAACGAAAACGGGCGGAGAGTGAAAACGAGAGTGAAAACAAACCTCGCGCCGAGCGTGAGTGAAAGAGAGGGGGAGAAAACGTAAACTAAGGCTTGCCTGGAAGCGGCTACCTCTTATGAGACGAGGTTAAGGATTAACTAAACAAAAGGGGCTTCCAACGAAAACAAAACTGAACTAAGGTGCTTATGGATTAAATGCTGTTTCACCAGAGAAGGGAGAAACAGCGAGGGAAAGAGAGGTGAGCATACCGCGTGCCTCGCCTCTGCTACACCCACAGACACACACAAAGACACAAAGAGAGAGTGACGGCGGAGGAGAGCACACTGCTCTGCTCCACCAGACTAGAGAGGTAACGTTAGATGGCGGCCGTGGAGCTCACTCCTCTTCACAGCTCCACCAAACTCGAAAGGGAAAGAGATAAATATTAAGAGCCGGTGCTCGCTCGGAAAACCGGCATAGATTCGCTCTCACGAGCTTCAAAGATCCAACGCTGAGTGGCTGATTGGCCCTGCTTATAAGGTGTTGAAAGCAGGTGTTGGCAATTAGCAAATTAACCCTCGGCGCTGGCCTGGCGCGCCCTCTGTTGGCCCGGAGGGTGCCTCGGTCGGCCACCAGCCCTTACATAATCATAGTTTGCCATTGGTCTTAGTGTTCCTATGGTGTGGAAAGTCCCAAGTTCCTGATCAAGTATTCTGTTTCAGTGATTGCTGTGAGAAGGCTATTATTTCAACAAATAAACAGTTTGAGCAACCTTTCATTGAGAATACGCATATCATCCCACCACTTTTTCATCTACTTTTCTCATTTTTTGGAGGAAATAATTATTGATTATTGATAGGGTTGCTAAAAACACATGATTTGCATATTTGCATGTCTGTGAAAAAATGGGCATAAATGAGGTAATGGTGGCCGAACATTTACCCAAGCAGACTCACAAGACATCTTGGTTATTAATATATAATTGATTAAACACAAAATACATTTATTTGCTTGTTTTTATTCAAACTTTTGTGAAATGTGATCGGGACAGTCACGCCATATGAGCTTTTCCTCTTTTGACTGAAAATTGTGAAAAAAATTAAACGTTAATCTCATGAATGCTCTGTAAATTCATATAAAACAACACTTTCTGAACAATATCAATGACTTATTCTTTAATAATGTACATATATTTGACACACTGGACCAAAAAAAGGCCATGTCATGTCAACCACCCATATACAGTACATATATATATATATATATATATATATATATATTAGTAGTCTACACGTTATATAATAGTGGCATTACAACAGTGCTCTACCAGGCCTTGGGCAGTTGTTCTGGCCGAATTTAGTGGTACTGTAGTTTTGAAAACATATTTCCCTTTGATCCTGCAAGCAAAGAAGAAGAGCGTGGTCTCAGAACAATGGACTGATCACCCCAGAATCTTAGTGAGGACTTGAGTGGTGAGAAAGAGAAATTTAAATGCTTCTGACTAAAGGATTTTGTGGGTGTGGAAAAATGTTTTTTTTTTTTCCAAAACACTATGTCTTTAAGATAGTGAGTTTCCTTTCATGAAGCTCACAGTTAATCTTTTTCCTTTATTCACTTGTTGTTTTTTCTTTTTGCATGGCTCATTTCTCATGTATAGTTTTTATTGCTTAAGCCTTATCATAGGATGTACAGGTAAAAAGAACAGTATCTTAGAGAGCCCAGTTATGCACACAATCAGTGATACCATGGGGAAATCAGATCATTTCACAGCTACACAGTAGATCATTGGTATGCACATAAACCAGTTGAGTTGGTCCACAGAAACAGAAACCAAATATATAAGGTTTCTGTTTCCTTATATCTTACTGAGTTCTTCTCTTTGTGGTTGGTGAACTCAGAGACTCAGAAGGTTTAGATTTCTCTATTATCAGGTAGTGTTCTACACACAGCGTGAAACCAGAAATGGGAATGCCACAGATGCTTCAGAAACTGACCCCGAAGATTAACAAGAAGAATGGATTTTTAATCGTAATCTTAGTTGGTCTTGTTGTTGCGGCTGAGTTTGTTGAGAAGGACTTCATGTGCCCTTGTGAAGAAGCCCTTAGATGGGTGTTTTTCGTATTTTACCTGTTCATCCCTGCCTTCATCACGTTAACGGTCACATATTGCATTATGTGTGAGCTGTATAAACAGGATTTTGCAAATCAGAAATCTGATGTTGAAAATAAAGATCAGAAAACTCCTGAAGAAAGACGAAGACAGAAGTCCAGCCAGATTGAGGAAACTGAAGATGAAGGGAGTACTGAAGTCAAGGAGAGTAATAAAGACAAGGAGAGTAATGAAGATGAGAGGAGAAATGAAGACGAGGAGAGTGATGAAGCTGAAGTACCTTGGAATTGGAGATTCTTCTTGAAGTGTAGCATTCCGACTGTCGTTTGGATAATCCTGTTCTTCAGTGATGGAAGATTTGTGGCTTGTTTGTGTACAGAGTTAAAGGAAGGATATGCTGACAGCAATCCACATCCACCATGGGAATGGTGTCACAAACAACGAAACCTGACTTATGCACAGCAACGTGCAGAGACATCATATAAATATTCCAAGGTATGCTTGCATATTCTAGAACCAGGTGTGAATTTTGTGATTTTGTGATCCTGGGCAAAAGACCAGTGTTCAATCAAATCTGTAAGTGTTAATATATAGTGTTTATATAATTCTCACTGGGCTACAGTTAATTTAACACAGTCAACAGTGTTAGAAATATAACTCTATTTCAGTGTTGGTCTAGTAACTCTGGTAGTGTTAAAAGAGAAACTCCGATAAGATCTTCTCTAGAGTTCAATTAAAAATACTGTCACTGTTATTTGTACCTTTTTACAGTGTTTATATAATTTTCAATGACTAGAGTTAGTTTAACGGTTTGTTAGTCATGATGTATTAAATCTGGTAGTAAAAAAACAAAAACTGTGGAATTACACTCACCCAACATCAATGACATCCTATGAATGAAACATAAAGGGCTTTCATAAAAAAAAACACATACTAAAAAACATTTATCTGATCTATTAACTGGATTTTTATGTAGAAACAAAAAAACAAAACAAAACAAACAATGAAACTGCACCACATACATGGCATGCTCTGGTCCATAAGCGCATGGAAGATTGAACGGCTTATAAAACTGCTAGTAACTTTCCCCTTTAGAAACTCTTAAAGCATGGTAATGCTCAATAAAATATTATTTTAGTTAGAACAATACCTATTTATTAGTACCTGGTTACAACCATGTATTATGTGCCATCATTCTGAAACCATTTTGTAAAATAGATTCCTTTACTTACTGGAATTTCTATCTCTTTGGCCAGCTCTTTACCACAATTATAATCTGAAAGACAAAACAAATCATCTGCACACACTTTCTAGGTTGCAAGTTTAACATGATTTTGTAGAACATTTTTCAGTTTGTTTAATGTGCTTTGCCTCAAACCTTGTACTCCATGAGTATAAAAGAGGACCAATATTTCTTATACACAAAAGGTAGTGCATCAGAAAATTATGCTTCAGTATTGAACTTCAATTGGGGTACGACACTGTAAAAAGCAAATTATGGTTTTATTGTTTGCCACAAGAGAAGCAAAAGATTCCAGTTTCAATTCTTAGGTGGTACGTATGTCCAAAGAGTAATGGAATGTTTTTAGCAAGGCACAGAATTGGAACTGAATTTAGTCCTTTAGTTTCCACTGTGCTAAAAATTCACATTTGTTGTTTTTTTTTTACACACCAGGTATCTATAGTCAAATCTGTGAAAGTAGATCAAGGTTTGAGATAAAATTCTCCTTTTAATACCTGAATAACTACTTGAGCTCATACTCAGCCACTCCTCCGAGATCATCATGCATGATATCAAATGAAACATTGTTTCAAACATGCAAAACTGCAATGCGTTCAATGATGAATATCTTTTGACACCATACACAGTGTTAAGTTGTGGGTTTCACAGTTCATTTAAAAACTTGTCTTTTCATGCAGTACAACTCTGTTATAGATGGTCACAAACGGCAGAAAAATTGCCCACTGGAGTAACAAGAGAATGGCATGCATTGCCAAATTATTTCCACTGGATATATGTAAATATATTCCTACTACTTTCAAGCTTTTTAAGGTCTGAAATCAAAGGCTGCAGAATCAGATCTAATCCATATTGTCACACCTGGTGCTGAAAGCACTCCTATATCTTCCACACTCAGCTCTTCAGTCTCTGGACTACATTGCCCACGATGCACCACACACTGACATCACACCCAATCCCGATCACATGACACAGCACATGACACTTCCAGGAAGCAGATCACCGGAATTCTAATCGGCTGTGATAGGCCCTATTTAAGGGGCTCAGTTCTACCTGTCCTTTGCTGAGTATTGACAGTTTATCCTTGTACAACTTATTTTCCTGCCTGTATTTTTAAACTTGTTTTTGACCCTGCTTTGTATTTTTGCCCCACCATGACAGAGTACTCAGCCATACATTTAAATCAGACAGCAGATGTTGAGCTGATTAATTCCACAGAACTACTGCTCACTCGATATTTTCTTTTTTGGATCATTCTTTGTAAACCCTAGAGATGGTTGTGTGTGAAAATTCCAGTAGATCAGCAGTTTCTGAAATACTCTGACCAGCCCGTCTGACACCAACAACCATGCCTCGTTCAAAATCCCTTAAATCACCTTTCTTCCCCATTCTGATGCTCGGTTTGAACTGCAGCAGAACTTGGCCATGTCTACATGCCTAAATGCATTGAGTTGTTGCCATGTAATTGGCTGTTTCAACATATGCGTTAATGAGCAGTTGGACAGGTGTACCTAATAAAGTGACCGGTGAGTGTATATTTATACACATCTAAAGTTGTGTGAATTAATGTTCTGATGTTGTCTTGTGTTTCAGGTGGTTGGGTTTGGTGGTCTCTTCCTTGTCTCGGCTGTGATACTGATTTATAAATGTCTTGTAACACGCAAAGCCTACAAGCAACAGGTTAGTACCCCAACCAGTGCGTGTGTTAATCTGTAGTGGTGAAAACTGTACTCTAACCATCACACTGTTATTTCAACAGACACACAAACAAACTGCAGAGGAATATGAACACATACCCATGCAGGAATTTGCTGACTCAAAAAAGAGGACCCTGCAAGAATGAATCCATCCATTACTGTCAGCATTTTATTTTAACAAAATAAGACTTTGACTATTTTAACTGCTAATTCCATGCTTGAAAATGAAAGTGGAATAATTTCAGTGTCTGTGCTGGCTAGCTTTTTAATTGATAGAAACTGTTCTTAGACAGCGGTGCCACGGTTTGTAGCTTTTCTTCTAAAACCTAATGCCTAAATTTCCTTCGGGATAAATAAAGTATCTATCTATCTATCTATCTATCTATCTATCTATCTATCTATCTATCTATCTATCTATCTATCTATCTATCTATCTATCTATCTATCTATCTATCTATCTTAATGTACTTTTTAATGAACATTTTAAAATGTAAGTACTTTTAACATTTAAGAATAATTTGTGTTGGAATATTGTAGTGTTTCGTAGTGTAGTCATTGTAAGCAAACCACTAGCAAACAGTTACTTTTGTAATTTTAGTAAACATTCTGGTCTGTTCATGGATGAATTGATGGACATGTGTTTTAAATAAAATCATTAAAAATCATATTTGTGATCATATTTGTCTATGAGATTTTTTCTCTTTTTTCTCTTTATTTTAGAAAAATAGAATTTTTAGACATATTCCAAGTAATTTCCAGCTTCCAATGTGCCTGCAATAACTAAAGCTCAAGAACACTACAGTGAGTCCAAGAAGTATTTGATCCCTTGCTGATTTTCTTCGTTGGCCCACTAATAAAGACATGATCATTCTATACTTTTAATGGTAGATGTATTCTTACATGGAGAGACAGAATATTAAAAAGAAAATCCAGAAAGGAAATCTAAGGAATATATATTAATTGATTTGTATTTCATGGAGTGAAATAAGTATTTGATCCCTTAGTATTCATTAGCAGTTCTGGCTTTTACAGACCAGTTAGACACTCCCAATCAACTTGTTACCTGACCTGAAGCCACCTGTTCTCACTAATCACTTGTGTGAAAAACACCTGTCCACAGAATCGGACAGATCACACAGATTTCAAGTCTCCAACATGGGTAAAACCAAAGAGCTGTCACAGGACCTCAGAGTCAGAATTGTTGACCTTCACAAAGCTGGAATGGGCTACAAAAAGATTAGTAAGGTGTTGGATGTGAAAGTAACAATTATTGGTGCAATTATCAGAAAGTTTAAAGAGTATAACATGACAATCAACAGACCTCGGCCCGGTGCTCCAAAGAAGATTTCGCCTCATGGGGTGGCAATGATGCTGAGAACGGTCAGAAATCGTCCTGCAACCACTCGGCAGGAGTTAGCAAATGACCTGAAGGCAGCTGGGACCACAGTTTGCAAGGAAACAATTGGCAACACTTTGCGCAACAATGGATTCACATCCTGCAGTGCCCGAAAGGTACCCCTGCTGAAGAGAGCACATGTGGAGGCGCGCCTCAAGTATGCCAATGATCATTTGAAAGATGAACCAAGTTATTGGGAGAAGGTTTTGTGGTCAGACGAGACCAAAATTGAACTTTTTGGCCTCAACTCCACCCGCCATGTGTGGAGGAAGAAAAATGCTGCCTATGACCCCAAGAACACTGTGCCCACCGTCAAGCATGGAGGTGGAAGCATAATGTTTTGGGGGTGTTTCTCTGCCAAGGGTACAGGGCTACTTCACCGCATCACTGGGAAGATGGATGGAGCCATGTACCGCACAATCCTGAGGGACAACCTCCTCCCCTCTGCCAGGGATCTGAAAATGGGCCGTGGTTGGGTCTTCCAACATGATAACGACCCTAAACATACAGCAAAGGATTGGCTCAAGAAAAATCACATTAAGGTCATGGAGTGGCCCAGCCAGTCGCCAGACCTCAATCCGATCGAAAATCTATGGAGGGAGCTGAAGGTCAGAGTTGCCAAGCGACAGCCCACCAACCTTCATGATTTAGAGAGGATCTGCAAAGAAGAGTGGGCCAAAATTCCCCCTGGTGTGTGTGCTAAACTTGTGGTTAACTACAACAAACGTCTCACCGCTGTGCTTGCAAACAAAGGCTTTGCCACTAAGTATTGAGTGTGTTTGGCAAGAGGGATCAAATACTTATTTTCCTCATTGAAATACAAATTAATTAAAATATATTCTTTAAAATTATATTCTGGATTTTTGTCTTGATATTCTGTCTCTCCATGTTAGAATATATCTACCATTAAAAGTGCAGAAGGATAGTGTCTTTATTAGTGGGCAAACAAAGAAAATCAGCAAGGGATCAAATACTTCTTGGACTCACTGTATAAGAAATCAGGAGAAATATATTAAAATGGAATACAGAACCCTTAATTTTCCACTGTATATGCTTACACTTTTTTGTTTTGAAAATATATTCTCACATTGTGTCTAACAGTGTTTCTAACAAATATGAACAATACATTAAGGAGTTTTTAACAAATATGTATAAATAATAATAAAAAAAATTAACAGATAAATTGCTTAGACTAGAACTGGCCACTATTATCTAACCAATCACACACATTTCATATGAACAGAAGCGCTATAAAATATCAGCAAACTCCTGAACGTACACAAAAATCAATTATTGAAGACTATAAACACACACTAACCACAAAACTACAGTGATTTTTTTTTCCACATTTGGTATATGTATTTTCTTTTGTTATATATCTTTTCTTTTCACTGCTAGTTATGGCCATTACACACCAGTTCAATCAGCTGTTTCGGAATTTCCAGAAACACTTATTAATTTACTGAGTTAACCTGTATTTACCATTTAAGTTAATGTTGTCGACATAATATGGCTTTCCAACCACATTTCTGACAATATAAAACCATATTTTGTTGGTTTCTTACCTGAATATAGCTTTATCTATATGAGGATAAAGCTTTGATCGCCCCCTAGTCTCTGAATCAAGGCATAGCCACCCAATCACTAATCACTCTAGCAAGAACTATTAGTTGATTTTCGACTTAATGTTTATAAATTCTCCTGTTTCTATAAATACCACATTTTTCGCACTATAAGGCACACTTCAAATATTTTTTTTTTCCCAAAAATTGTCAGCGCGCCTTATAATCCAAAGCTCCTCATGTATGAATTTTAAGTCAGGTTGTAAGAAGCAGTAAAGTCACTTATACAGGAGTTTCAGTTTAGTTCTCCAGCACCGAGTCTGCAGGAGTATTAGCATTAGCTGCTAACCCCGCTAAGCACTAGCTCTTTCGCAGTTCAGAGGCCTATAGCCTGTGCGTTTACTGTGTTAACACAAGCTATGTGGAACAAGCCGCTAATTAATATCGGCCTGTCTTACTGGAACACGCAGGGTTCGTCAGTGTAGCGCTGTTGGGCGGCATTTACGTGCTACATGTGCTAGCGGTTAGCCACTAATGATAATCCTGCTGTATCCAGCCTTAGTGGAAATCTGGAAATCTAAGGTTACTGTAAATAAACGGGAGTGCTTTACTCACCCAAATAAATAGTTTTCATGAGAGAAATCTGTGTAAATTAACATCCAGTGCTCATTTGGCTTGAATTACAGTTTTGCTTATTTAGCTTAGTTTTACTTAACCCTTAGAACCCTACAGATGTATTTTCCGTCCAAAATCGCACCTTGTGTTCTCAGCTTAATTACTCAGGAATCCCTTCACACATCAACATAATCCATATATGGTTAGAAAGGGCGGAAAAATAGTGATGACCCAGTGCGATAAAGCATCTACAAGAAACCCATTGAGAAACACCTAAAAATGTGATAGATCACCTTCCCCAACCAATATTATTTACCTTTAGTGCTTCAAACATATTTATATGATGTTTCAAACCAAATAATATCAGTAAATGACTCAAAAGTGTCCACAGAAAAAGTGTGAAACTACCTGCACTCAAGCTAGGTATGCTGCGCACTACTTTATAAAGTTTTATATAATTTTACTTGCACATTTTTACTAAGTAGTTATTTTGCACTAAACATTTTTTTTATTTAGACTAAAAAGTTTAAATTTTTTTATATAGTTGTATTTGTGTGTCCTGATCAAAATACTGCATAGGCTGCTCTGAGTGTCAGGTTTTTAATAATCTACATGTATCCTAGAGGTGTGATTATCAAGAAAAATAAGTCCGCCTGATGCTCTCCATGTATTTTGTCAAAGTAATAAGCCATGTAATGAACTGTCATCAATATTCTTATGCTTTCAACTCATATACACTTTAGTCTAACCATTTCTGAAAAGCTATCTTAGGTGTGAATATATTTAAAGTCTATACATTCAAAAATAAGTAAAAAAAAAAAAAATGGCGCTTGGTAAAATTTTGACCAAAACATGGCCAGTTCCAGGAAAATATAACAATTCTGCTTCCTTTTACATTTTAAATTATAAAATTTTTGAGCAGCTGTATGGCTTCTGGAGTAAAAGAGATCAGAGCACGTGTCTGTCTGATATAATTCCTGTGTTACCTGAAAAGACCTGAAAGAGGAACTGACCAGTGTTGCCAACTCCTCAGTAAGGAAAGTAGCTATTGGCTGTCCTAAAAGTCGCCAGAAGTCGCTAAATGACGTCATCGCCTAATTTGCATAATACATGTTTTTGAAGCTGTAAAGGATTAGGGTTGTGTGAGAGAAAAAAGTGAGTAAAAACACAATAAATATGTTAGAAATGTTACAAATAGGACGTCACTTTTTTTTACATTAACTTCATTTTTACGTGAATTACATAAATTAGTTTTTTGCCATGTTCTTAAATGTTATTAAAAGAGCAGCTGGAACTGTTATTCTATGTTTTTTATTTTTTATTTTTTTTTGTTTGTTTTATTTTTATTTTATTTTATTCTTTATTTTTAAACATATCATAGACAAATTGTTCAATAGTTCAATAGATATTTAGCCTTTTTTTATTTATTATTTTTTTTTAGCTTTGTATGTAGCTTTGTTTTATTTTATTTTTATTTTTTTACGTTTTCTTAAGTTTTCTTTATTTTTAAACCTATCATAGACAACTTGTTCAATGGTTCAATAGATATTTAGCTTTTTATAAAGAGGCAGACACTGTGGAGGAGGTGAGTGACAGGCTGAGTGGTGAATGAGGTGAGTGAATGACTGAGACTGTGTGAGTTAAATTAAGGGATTTCTGTTCGTGCCACACTGAAGACACATTAATATTTATACTTCTGCTCTGTAAATACAGAGCGGGGTCAGTCAGCGGCGGCTGTGGGCACGTGCGATTCATTTACAGTGTGTTGGTGGAGCGGTGTGTGTGTGCTCTGAGTGTGGGTCTGCACTGTGAGTGGTGTGGGGCGGGACTCACGGCAGCGCCCGCTGCAGCGCGGAGGACAGTAACTGAAGAGCCCGTGTTCATCTCAGAGTCGCCAAAAGTCTCCAATAACACGATAAAAAGTCGCTAGATTTGTCGCTAGTCGCTTTTTTACAAAAAAAGTCGCTAGAGGGTCTGAAAAGTCGTTAAATATGGCGACAAAGTCGCTAAGTTGGCAACACTGGAACTGACAAAAACAAAGAAAAAACACACCAAAACAGCCTAGGGATCAAAGGGTTAACTTAGTTACTCACATTACCACCACCCTGCAGCAAGACCTGATAAATTAAAAGGAAACCATGGCGACACCTCTTGGTAGCGCCGGGGATTGCTGAGCGGCGGCTCTTCGTGGCGCCGGGACAGGTGGAGCGGCGGCTCTTGGCAGCGCCGGGGCAAGCTGAACGGCAGCTCTTCGAGGCGCCGGGTCAGGAGTCTGAGTGACAGCTCGTGGCGACGGGACAGGAGTCGCGGCGGCTCTCGGCAGCGCCGGGGAAGGAGTAGCGGCGGCTCTCGGCAGCTCCGGGGCAGGATCAGCGGCGGCTCTTGGTAGCGCCGGGGCAGGTGGCTCCCCCTCCGGGTCGGCCTCGCTCCCATCGTGGCTGTTCTCCCCCCGGACCTCAGCCCGGGCGTCAAAGAGTCCCGCTGGAGAGGCGGGGCGGAGTCGGACCTCAGGCCGGGCGGAGAGACGCCGAGCTCGTCCTCCTTCTCCGGGAAGACGCAGCAGCAGCAGAAGTCACTCACACCAGCCGAGTTCGGGCCGAGGCGTCCACTGCTGCTTCAGACGCCTCTCGCTGGTGTCTTCTGAGAGCTCGAAGAGTAGGGAGGCGTAGGGGAAATCCCCGGCGTCATCGCAGAGTATTGATGTCAAGAAGAGCTTACAAACTGAAATTACCTCCCCAATTCTTTCCATGTGTCTCTCCTCAACCCTATGGTCTCGGGTCCACTTGCTGACGTTGCACCGGCTGATGTGCTGCCCGCGGCAGTGGAGGGGGAGGGCTCGTCCACGTACCTTGCCGAGTAATTGTTTGGTTCCTCCTGCATTACAAAGCGTTTCTCTTGCTCTCTGTTGTTATTCCGTGTATGATCTTGTTTTCGTGTTTTTCCAACTTTGATTTTTGCCTACGCCTGTGTATTGGATTTCCGTGTATGACCTGGACTGTTTATCGTTTTTGGATTACTACCTGCTCTGTGATACCCCCTTGCCTGTGTATGAACTCTGCACTGTCTCTCGTTTATGGTATGGTTTCCCTACGTTATATATCACTGGTATTGTATCTGCTCATCTTTATTCCTACTGGTTCTTTTAATAAAGCCTTTAACTTGTATCCGCACAAGTCTCATCCTTGTCTGGCCCATACAGTAATCGGTTACAACAAAAGTTTTGAGTTTAGTCAACTTATCGGGTTTTACAGTGCAGATCTGGGAAATGAGTTTCTTTGATTTTACCAAATTGAAAACCTCTGGAATATAATCAAGAGGAATATGGATGATCAGAAGCCATCAAACCAAGCTGAACTGCTTGAATTTTTGCGCCAGAAGCGGCATAAAGATATCCAAAAGTTTGTGTAAGACTGGTGGAGGAGAACATGCCAAGATGCATGAAAAATGTGATTAAAAACCATGGTTATTCCACCAAATATTGATTTCTGAACTCTTCAAACTTTATGAATATGAACTTGTTTTCTTTGCATCATTTAAGGTCTGCAACAAGAAAGCTCTGCATCTTTTTTGTTATTTCAGCCATTTCTCATTTTCTGCAAATAAATGCTCTAAATGACAATAATTTTATTTGGAATTTTGGAGAAATGTTGTCGTAGTTTCATAATTGTAGTTCATAGATTAAAACAACAATGTTAATTTTCTCAAACATTTACCTATAAATAGCAAAATCAGAGAAATGGATACAGAAACTGAAGTGGTCTCTTCATTTGTTTCAGAGCTGTATGTTGCATTTAACATATTCCCCTTCACCTTAACATTACCAGTGTGGTTCTCAACAGCTTCCTGTTTACGTCATATCTTACTGAAGGTGCAGAATTCAGCTCTTTGTGGTTGGTGGTGCGTAACTTGATGTTCACCATTTGTGATGATGCCAAAAGCTCTGCACTCAGAGACTCAGGAAGTTCAGATTTCTCTATTATCAGGTAGTGTTCTACACACAGCGTGAATCAGAAATGGGAATGCCACAGATGCTTCAGAAACTGTCCCCGAAGATTAACAAGAAGAATGGATTTTTAATCTTAATCTTGGTTGGTCTTGTTGTTGCGGCTGAGTTTGTTGAGAAGGACTTCATGTGCCCTTGTGAAGAAGTCCTTAGATGGGTGTTTTTTGTCTTCTACCTGTTCATTCCTGCCTTCATCACGTTAACGGTCACATATTGCATTATGTGTGAGCTGTATAAAGAGGATTTTGCAAGTCAGAAATCTGATGTTGAAAATAAAGGTCAGAAAACTCCTGAAGAAAGACAAGGACAGAAATCCAGCCCGATTGAGGAAACTGAAGACGAGGAGAGTGATGAAGCTGAGAAGAGTGATGAAGCTGAAGGACCTCGGAATTGTAGATTCTTCTTGAAGTGTTGCATTCCGACTGTCGTTTGGATAATCCTGTTCTTCAGTGATGGAAGATTTGTGGCTTGTTTGTGTACAGAGTTAAAGGAAGGATATGCTGACAGCAATCCACATCCACCATGGGAATGGTGTCACAAACAACGAAACCTGACTTATGCACAGCAACGTGCAGAGACATCATATAAATATTCCAAGGTAAGCTGCTAGTCAAATAATCGTATGATGTTGAAATATGATTGTGATGTGAAATGTTAGTGCATATTCTAGAACCAGGTGTGGATTTAGTGAATTTGAGTCCTAGACAAAATACAGAAAAGGTGCTCCATGCATACACATTTAACATTAACAAATAGCATTAACATTAACAGTATTAATGAATAATTTTAATGGAAATCATTTTTTAAAAGCACCTTTATAAATTTAATGAAAATTCTGACATTTACATTTGCTTTCTTATTTGGGATTTGTTCCATTTACAAAAACATTAGAATCTGCCTTCATAAGAACTGAACTGTTAACAATTCAATAGACTGGTCCATTGACATTAATGGGACTTGATCAACTACAACTACTGTTGTCTATGCATTCTAGTTGTTTTGTTCTCTGGCAAATGCCAATCCCCGTACGATGTTGGGCAGTAAGCACAAGCCCCACTTATGGACGTTGGGCCCTCGTACCACCCTCATGGAGTCTGTTTCTGACAGTTTGAGCAGAAACATGCACATTTGTGGCCTGCTGGAGGTCATTTTGCAGGGCTCTTGCACCGCTCCTCCTGTTCCTCCTTGCAAAAATGCAGAGGTAGCGGTCCTGCTGCTGGGTTGTTACCCTTCTACAGCCCCCTCCATGTCTCCTGGTATCTGCTCCATGCTCTGGACACTGTGCTGACAGACACAGCAAACCTTCTTGCCACAGCTCGCATTGATGTGCCATCCTGGATGAGCTGCCCTACCTGAGCAGCTTCTGTGGGTTGTAGACACCGCCTCATGCTACCTCTATGGTGAGAGAACTGACAAAATGCAAAAGTGACCAAAACATCAGCCAGAAAGGACAGGTTGATTTCAGAGAAGTTTCATTGACTTGGAGTCACATTGTGTTATTTAAATGTTCCCTTTATTTTTTTGAGCAGTGTATATAGTAATTTAACATCAACATCTAAAGTTGTGTAAAGTCATGAAATTGTTTGGCTATTCAACACTGCACTGATGTTGTCTTGTGTTCCAGGTGGTCGGGTTTGGTTGTCTCTTCTTTGTCTCGATTATAATAATGATTTATAAATGTCGTGTAATACACAAAGCCAGCAAGCAACAGGTTAGTACTCCAACCAGTGCATGTGTTAATCTGCAGTGGTGAAAACTGTACATTCTAACAATCACACTGATATTTTAACAGACACACAAACAGACTGCTGTGCAAGATGAAGGCATACCATTGCGGGAAGGTGCCAGGGCAGATGAAAGCTGAAATCTACAGATGCTCAAAAAAGGACCCTGCAATAATTCATTCATCTATTACTGTCAGCATTCTATTATTTTTGAAATGCTTTGTTTGTTTGTTTGCTTGTTTGATTTGCTTTTCAATTTCTCTTTCCAGTTTAAACCCACTAGCTAGAACTGTACCTTATATTCTACCACTGCTAGGAGGATAAAGGCTAGAATGATCTTGCTCTGAGACACATAAAGTTCAACAAATCCTCTTAAACTGTAGCTAATACAGTAAGATGGAGGAGAATGTTAAATGCTAATAATGTTATGCCAGCTAATGTTTCAGTGTCTGTGCTGGCTAGCTATATCATTGATAGTCAATACTAATGGACTAATATCACAGAATTTCACTTTGCACAGAGGTACCAGGCAAGGATGCCCCCTCTCCCCCCTCCTATTCTCAATTTTCATAGAACCACTAGCAGCAGCTTTACGACAAAGCCCAAATATCAGAGGGATCCGGACCAACACCACAGAACACAAAATCAGCCTGTATGCAGACGATATTCTATTGTTCCTACAAAACCCACTCTCTTCAATTTCTCAAACTATACAAATAATTGAAAAATTCTCCAAAATTTCAGATTACTCCATTAACTGGACCAAATCCACCATTCTACCATTTAATATGAACCTAGCTATATCATTGATAGAAACCATTCTTAGACAGCTGTGCAGCTTTGGTGCTTCTACTTGAAACCTCTTAATATACTTTTTTAAAATGTAAGTATTTTTAACAGTTAGTAATAGCTGCTGCTCTTGCTTGTATTCAAATTTCTTTGAGTTGTGTAGTCATTTTACAAGATATTAAGCAAGCGAACAGCTTTCGGTTTTGTGCTTTTAGTCTTGTAATTTTTTGTTCAGGTGTTTGATGGACATGTGTTTTAAATAAAATCTGCAAAAAAGTGAGTTGTGCTCATTTTGTGGCTGTTACTGAACTTTGTGGTGGCCAATCCATGTATAATCATGCTCCCTGAACCCTGCACTCACAATTACAGCCTCATGAATCCTGGCACTGTTATCTTGGAATATGCCCGTGCCATCAGGGAAGAAAAAAATCCATTGATGCAATAACCTGATCTTCATTCTTTCAGCACATACTGTTGCTGAACTTAGACCTGACCAACTGCAGCAAACCCAGATCATAGCACTGCCCCCACAGAGGTGAGTGGTAGGCAGTAGGCATGATGGGTGCATCCCTACACTCGCCTTTCGGGATGTCTTTTAGAGCTTAGATTCTCTGCCCGAACCCGACCCGACCAGAAGCTCCAGAAAATAGTCTGAGATGAAGGCATCTGTTTTTTTTATTATATTTTTATTTTATATAAAGCTCTGGCGAGGAAATCACAATATAGCTAAGTAACCAATTATTATCATTTACAAAAATTAACGAAAGAACTAAAACTGAAAGTAAAATAGAAAACCCTGAGGAATCTGCAGAATGGTATTAGAATATGAGCTTGATGGAGATAAAAGCATGTGTTCTGTAGTGAAACAGGAGATACAGTGGAATAAACACCACGCAGCTATTAATACCTGTGAGTAGCTCATACACCTGAACACCCCACGCGGAAGAATGAACTGATAAATTATTTTTACCTCTCTCTCTTTTTCTCTCTCTCTCTCTTACTCACTCAGAGTTAATCATTTTGGCGAAAATTAGTAAGAAGTGTAGAGTTTACTGAGTTTTTGAGTTTGTTATGTGTTTCTCAGATTGAGCTCTCTTATATATGTAAAAACTAATAAAAATTAGCGAACCCACTCTAAAAACGAACTGAATTGGAGCAGAAAAAGTCAAAACAAAATTAAATTAAACTATAAGGAAAATTTCAAAACTATTATAACCTTGTAAGTTACAAATTAAACTGTTTAAAAAAGTTGCACCAGTTAGAATGTTAGAATGAGATCCTCCACTTGTCTGTGTTGGACATGCAGCGCTGTGTGCAGCTGTTTTTAAAAAAACATTTTTATTAAATAATAGGTCTGTGCTCCTTCAGTGTTTTAGTGTTAATTAACATTATTCTGAACAGATTTTGCTAATTCAAGCGGCCCGAAAACAGCCAGTTTATGGGTCGGGCTCGGGCTCATAATGACAGAGAACAGGTCGGGTTGGGTCCGGCTCATAATGACAGTTTATGGGTCAGGCAGAACGTGCACGGGCTCGGGCCGGGTTGGGTCAGATTTTTGGGGCATGATCTAAGCAATGATGTCTTTTGACAAATATTTATAACAAATGAGAGGCTACTCACTGCATCAGCCATTCTTAAATAATTTGTTGCCAACTGAAACCCAATCACTCATGCTGTAATGATCCAATGGGGGATCTTGCGTATTTACTCCAGTTAAATCTAGTTCAATTCAGGTAGTGACTTTTTTGGCCAGGCAGACCTTTTTTATTGTCCAAGCCTCCTCAAAAGACGTACAGGTAAAGAGCACAGTGACTGTCTGGCCAAAAAAAGGTCACCCCCTGGATTTAACTAAGTGCTGGAAATACAGGGATGCACTCACATCAACAGCCAGCATCTCCACTCTCACACACTGCAATCATGCTCTTCAGACCTGTTGCAACAGGACAGGCAACCCAAGCAATTGCTATTTATTAATTGAATGCAACGACAAATCTTGTGAGAGGCTGTTTAAATTGTGTGATGGTCTTTGCAAGTACAACAACACTTATCAGAATTATCTATTCACACCAGCTGTTCAGTGTCTTTAACACTAGACCAGATAAAGCTACTGACTATCTGACATTAGTTTCACTTTCAAATAATGGTAACAACACACCAAAACCTCAACCTATCCTTTATATTTGACAATATTTGATTACCTTTACAGGTCCTTGTACACATCACAGTTTATTTAACTTCACTGAGTTTTTATATGATTATATTTTTTAGCCGCGCTCTGGCTGAACTCTGTTCTGTGTGCTGTGAAAGAGATAAGCTGCCCCACCACCCTCACCACCTTCTTTAACAGATTAATTCCCTTTCTTTTTTCACTAATTTGCATAAATCATTTTTCATTTGCATTTTTTAATTGCCAAAGACTCATCAAAAGACATAGAGGTAAAGGGGACAGTATCCTAGACAGCTCAGTTAAACACAAAATTAGCACTAACATGGAGAAATTCAGACAACTACACATCTCACATTTCATTTCCTAACTGCACACTGGATAATTGGTGTGTATTTGCATGCACCAACAACCTTTTCCACTCCAGCAGCAAATACATTTGCACTGCAGTTTCACAGTTTCAGTTCACATGCTTCTGCTATACACAGCGTTCGCTAATGCATATGTGACAACCACATCCTGCCATAGACAAGTGTTGCGTCTGTGAACCCCTATATGTAGAGCTTGAAAGGTTCCAAGAAGAAAGTTTCACACTAGTCAATCTGTTCCATACCTGAACAGGAATCCACCCCAGTATGATCACTAACCATGCATGAGCATAAAACTGGAACATGACGTCTGCAATGCTGCATTTGTAAAAATTGACAAATCAAATCAAATTTATTTATACAGTGCTTTTTACATCTTATGTTGTCACAAATCAGCTTTGTGGTAGCAGGGCAGAGATTTAGACAAAACACTGAACATACGATACAGAACCCCCAGTGAGGCAGAGGCAAGAAAAAAACTCTCAGAACGAAACCTTGGGAGGAAGCGAGGCTCACATGTACCTTTTATGTACTATTTAGGATCATATGTAAAGGGAGACCCATCCTCCTCTGGTCAGAGAACTTATAAATTAATTAAAAAATCCACATGGATCTAATATATTCAGGTGAACAGCCACGCCAGCAATGAAAGCAGTAAAAAAATTCTAGTTGGAGTTCATTTAAACTTTGATGTAATCTGTAAATGATGTTATGTAATAACAAAAGTTTGGGAGAAGGACCACGCCCGAACTCTACGTTCTAACTCCACCCCGTATCAATCAACCGTCCTATAAATACCTCCCCTAACTAACTATCTCTCGTGACGAAAACTTCGCAACCCACCTCCTCCCCAACAACCCCCTTTTTTCTACTCTTCCACTTCTCATTAAATAAAAAGGGGGGGATATAACTGCACGCTTCTTCAGCACGCAGTTCAGAACTCCAGCCCAAATTTCCCTGAGTTCCCTCCCCTTTTTCTTCCTTTTCTACTTCTATAAGGCGTGGTCCGCACTTAGCAAATAGAGAGTTAGCAACACGTCTGAGGGAGGTGGCCTAAACTAAGCGGTGAGCAACTGATCTGTGGTGGGTGACGAGGAAGTCTGACTTCCAAAAACTTCCATCAGTCTGTCCGGACAGGTGACGGGAGAACCTGAGGTTCGGACATCCATCAGTATCGGGCCGGACAGGTGGAGGACAGAAAGATGGAATTTGTTTTTACTGGATTTTCGAAAGAACAGACAATATGCAACATTATCAGTGTGGCTAATGACTCCGGCAGATTTGAATAAAACAGCCTAACTAAAGGGAGAGAGCATCCTTATAACAAGCAGCAGCATATCTGTTTTGCATACCTAATAAATCTTAAGGCATGTGAGAATGCTGTGTGTCAGCATGCCCAGAACCACTTTGAATAATACAATCTTCTAGATCTGGACAGCAATCTCAAAACCGTTTTCATTAGCGGGGGGAGTAATCCAGAATTGGGTATCTTAAAAATATAATACACAGCACCAAGGGGTGTAAGAGCGGGTTTAATATTGGGGAGGGACATATTTGCTAATCTGAGCCAAAGCCCACCCAATAGTGTTGTCATGAATGACCCAGGCAGGGAGACGAGGAGACGGACGCAAGTGCAGGTAGGGCGAAATAAATAAATAATTTATTAAATAAATAACAAAGAAACAAGGAACAAGTAAACACGTAACAAAGATAAACCAAAAACCTATAACCAAAATAAACAGTGAAACAAAATAACATAAACCTAAACAAACAAGAGATACTAGAAATAAACTAACAGGGCTAGGGAAATAAATGCAAGGAAATAAACTAATAAACACAAAGCAGGGGTATCTACAAGGAGCTAAGGGAGACGGAAATAAACAAGAAACTAGAAACATGAACAAGGAATAAACACAGAAACTAAGACGTGAAGAACCGAGGCTATGAAACACTGAGATAAACTATGAAGTACAGAGAGAGACGAAACAACAGGGGAAGGTACAAAGACCGACCAAGGACAAGAGACAAAGGAAGGCTTTATATAACACAAGGGAAGTGGAAACACCTGGGGCTAGGGGGCGGAGCTACAAATTAGAAACACGTGGTGGAAAACTACTGACAGGAGACACAGAGGGGCACAGGTCACGTGGGAATAACACAGAGACATGAGACAAGACCAGGACGTGACAAGTGTCTTAGAACAACATTTGTGGAATTACATTTAATCACAAATAATACATTTTTTCTGTATTCTGTTTATTATTAGTTACATCCATGTAAATGTCACTTTACAACCTAAACATGTTACTCCACATTACATTTACTGTTAGAAAACAATATGCGTTCTTACATATTTTACTGCATGTTAACACTGTTCTGCATATTCTAGAGCTTTCGCTGTTTAAATGCACTTAATAAAGTAAGTGGTGGTATGATGTGTCTAATAAACTGCTGTATTTACATAATGATGGATTTAGGCTTCATAGGGGGCTAAAGGATTTTAACAGGTAAACTCAATAAAGGATTGTTCATCAGCTGATTATTTGGATCCAGTGGAAAACACAATTTAGAGGCAGTAATCAAGGTTAAGAAACTGCTTTAAACTACAAACATAAAGTACTGTACTAAATTCTGCTAATCCACAGCATCCAGCTTCTAGCTAACTAGTTTTTTCGCTCACTATAACTTACAGTAAGTTCTGCAATCCTAAATTAATAAACACAGTTTGAAAATGAAATAGGCAAGTGATTAGCTGATCAGGTACATCAGGGCAAGCTGAACACTACATATATAGTTTATTTTTTCTTAAACCTTAACTCTCAATCTAGCTAATTCCTAAACTAGGCTAACTGAGTCACTAGCTGCATTTTATTAAGCAAAAAGGTGGCTTAATCTGTGTGTTTTGATTCGAAGACAAGTCTTTTTAACCAGCTATCAAAAACAATCTCATTCCAGTTTACATGGTTAGCTGTGTCAATATGGCTTTTAGAAAAATGTGTTTTGAGAAGGTTTTTTTTCTAGTGCACTACAGGCCCTAGTGTATTTAAAACCCTAGTATCTAGTCACACAAGACCAGACGGTACGATCCAAACGCAGGTTTATTTAATCCAATATCAGAAAAAAAACTGTGTGAGTAAAGAACAGATGAAAAGAACAGGTGAGCAGATTAAAACTGGGGAGAGAGCGACCTCCTGTGTCTAGAAGGTTACCTGCCAGGGTCGATCGTGACACTATGGCTGTAAACGAAATGGCTCCTTACTCCGTCATTAATGTTGCGCTATTTATGGAGACACTATGTAGTTCACTAATTAGTGATAAAACAGGAGCCGAAGTTGAGCCGTATTTAAAACTCTATAAACACACTGAAATGAGCTTTGAACTAAAGTTAGTGAAGCTCTGAGCTGATCATAAAGTAATTTATCTCCTTGTTATATTTACGCTGTTTAAAAGATACTCCTCACAATATTGAACTTCATGAAGAAAACCTGAAATTAACAGCGTACACCGTCTCGCACTGTTGCCAGATTGGGTGGTTTATGCTAAAATGTGGAGTTGTGTCTGAAATTGTCTGGAGGAAACGCTGTGATTTGACAGGTGAGCAAAACTACCAAGTGTTAGGAGTTTGGAACTCATCAGTGTTGTAGTTAGATATCTAATCTGGCAGAGACAGAGCTTTTTGTCCAGCTGTGTTTATGTTCGTTATTATATGTATTTCTTTCTTTCATTGCTTGCAAGATTATTTTTATGTTCTGTTTTTACTTTTTTTTGTTAGTGTGTCCAATGATACAAGGCACAAAACACGTAATACAAACATGCAGATAAACTCATTTAAATATCGTTTTTTGTAATTAGTGATATTCAAGATAATCAAGTTATTTTAGTTAAGATCATGTTGGAATAAACCCTGTAATATTGTTAATATGATGAACATCAGCTGTTTGGGTGATTTTCTCAGTATTTTGGCGGATTTGAAACAAGTTTTACCCAGTGAATTGGTTTTATCTGAATCCCACTGTAACAATCTGGCAACCCTGGTGGTTCGCTGTCAGCTCCGTTTGTTCGGCTGTCTGTTGCTTAGTAGCGAAACCCGCAATGCATTTTGGGACACATTTAGCTCGCTTCGTAAGCAGCGATGTTTACTATAAATCATGATGCATTATGGGAGTTTTTAGTGCCCTCAAAATCACTTTCGAATCCCCCCTTATGATTCGGACACTCAAAGAAAAATGGCTGAAATACTCAATAGTGCCCTAACTAGTAAATAGGGAGTCATTTCGGTCACAGCCTATATTTCCACCTGAGTAATAAATGTGACTACTTTTGACACCTTTATCCCAGTGTAAGTTAAGAGTGTCTATTGGCAAGAACATTGTAATATAATAAGTATCTCAATACAGGGATTATAAATAAATATATCATGTTTTGCAATACTGTGAGCAGATTTTTAGGAAAATTGTCATAGTATAAAAACACTCAAATTTAGAAATCTAAATAAAAGAAAAGTTTACTTGTATTTAATCAGAACAGTGGGATATGAAGACCTAGTATAACACTGCCACCTAGTGGTCAGGCTGAATTAAAACATCTTGTGTAACGAAGAGTAGAAATATAAAGATTTTGGGTAAAACATATCATTCTAATGTTTATTAAAAACAGAATGAGGCCTAAAAAGAAAAGAACACGGTACCTATAATCAAATATGGTGGAGGTTCAATAAAATTTGGGGTTGTTCATGCTCAAGACATTATGAAATCTGAAAATTAAGAAGTAACAAATCTGTTTAAACATGTTGTCCAGCCCCAAAATAACACATGTAATGGCAAAGAAAGAAAGGCACATGTAAAGGCACAAGAACATAAGTCCAGCATGAAAGAATGTTACTTCTATTCATGCAAGGGCAAACAAAGTTCAGTTCCGCCAATTTCTCAACAACAGAGAGGATAAGACTAAGAAAAAAAAACATAGCTCTCTACGGGGCTCTTTTTAAGCTTGTCTCTAAAAAATTGAAAGATCATTGTAGCATCAAGGAGAAAAAACAAAAAACGAGCATGGGTGGTGATGAGTTACAGAGATAAAAGGTTCTTGTCTTCCTGTGTGGTAAGCAGGCAGTACGAATTTTAGTTTCATATTTGAAAACATGCTTTGCACACACAATACTATTACAGTTGGATTAAAACACATCAGCTGTGCATGGTCTAGTGCAGGGGTGTCAAACTCATTTTGGCCGAGGGCCACATTGGCATATTGGCTGTCCTCCGAGGGCCAGATGTAACTTATAAATCTAATAAAATGTAACCAAATGTAATATATGTAAATGAATGTAATTACTCCTTAATGTTAAATAACTCTCAATATATTATTTATTCAATCAAATATTACAGTTGCATGGAAAAAATGTTTGCTTGTTGCTCTATTAACATAAATCCTTTTAATTTGTCATGTCATGAAATCCAAAAACTCCATCAATCAAGAACCAAACTATTCAAGTGAATAGAAATGACATCAAGTTATATTAACTTTGAAATTTTTAACTGAAATAAGGCTTAATAAATATAAAATCAAAAATTGTGAGCTGTTAAGAACAAAGCATTTCCTCAGATTTAGCAGTTCCTCATCCAACCACTAGTGGGAGCTGCAGCAGCAGCACCACAAGTCCGCAGTCTTTACTGAGTCAGAGCTACAGCCCAGCCACGGGCTACAGGGCTCAGCTCAGCCAGTCTGGAGCGTTTTTAAAAATTTTAAGTTCTTCTGTGTATGAAATAAAGATTTTTGTAACCGAATAATACAGCTCTCTACAGTTCATCTTTCAGCCCAATCAGCTAACAGCAGCCGTTTAGAGCATGAGTCACTGCTGGGATTACATTATAAACAGGTCAGTTATCGCGCTGCTAACCTCAGGATGTTTATAACTACGGAGTTTAGTGGACACACCACGGCTGCAAGGTTAGACTGTTGAAGGCTACTGAAGACTATTAAAGGCTATTGGAGGTTATTGAAAGGGTTATTGAGGGCAGAAATCAGTAAAGGCTGGTTAGATAAGTGATTCACGTCCTCGTACTTTGCTGCGGTGAAACTGCGACTAGCCCTGTCACAGTGATGTTTATTAACGTCATTAAAACAGATTTTGTCAGCTATTGTCTTATAAATATTTACACAGAACTTATATCTCTCCTAAAAAGCGTTTATTTTGGTCAGAAACACTCTTCGTAACACAAAAGGCATACCGGTCTTTCGCCTTGAAGCACAGCCGTCCGTCTGCATCAACTTCTCTTTTTCTGGACATTATGGGATAAACATTTATATGTCTCAATTCCACCCGCGAAGTTACACCTTCCCTCCGGCAGGGTTTCCACATCAATGACTACACTGCCGTGTAGTGGCAGTAAGCCGTAACTTTGCGGGTAATACAATCGACAAGCATTGTGGGAAATGTATTTTTTGGTCAAAGAACGCTTCTGACTTATTTATTATAGACACTAAGATCTTACAAGCTCTCGCGGGCCACATTTGGCCCGCGGGCCTTGTGTTTGACACATGTGGTCTAGTGGCTTTGTGATAACTTTGAATAAATGACCTGTGACATGTTTCAATAACAAACCATAAAGTAACAACTTCTAACAATATCATGCATTCTTAATTTCAGAAATATTCAGTTATAAATAAATAACTGAAAAGCTGGACGTGCAATATTATTTGGCCCCTTGCATTAATACTGTGGCGTGGAAGAGGAAGGAAGACCCGTGAGACTCACGCTGAATGCTCAATAGCTTCTTTATTGAACAGGCTTGCCACTCACTTACAGACTTTAACAAGACTAGGAGAGCTAAAACCAACAACCCACAGAGCTCAAATAGCCCAAAGGCCACCAACCCAGCTGTGTGTCTCCCAGATGGCAGATCCAGAGTGGTGCCCACCCTCTCTGCATAACCCCTCCCAAGGGAGATGCCCCACCCCTGTCATCCTCGCACACAGGAGAACAGAAACATGCCTGCAGGCAGCCACACACACAACCCAGAGCCGCCACAATACTTTGTAGCACCACTTTTTGCTGCGATTACAGCTGCAAGTCTCTTGGGGTCAGTTTTTCACATCGAGAGACTAAAATTTTTGCCCGTTCTTCCTTGCAAAACAGCTGGAGCTCAGTGAGGTTGGGTGGAGAGCGTTTGTGAACAGCAGTTTTCAGCTCTTTCCACAGATACTTTGACTTGGCCATTCTAACACCTGGAAATGTTTATTTCTAAACCACTCCATTTTAGATTTTGCTTTATGTTTTGGATCATTGTATTGTTGGAAGATAAATCTCCATCCCAGTCTCAGACTCCAACAGGTTTTCTTCCAGATCCTGTATTTGGCTTCATCCATCTTTCCATCAATTTCAAACATCTTCCCTGTCCCTGCTGAAGAAAAGCAGGCCTAGACCATGATGCTGCCACCACCATGTTTCACATTAGGGATGGTGTGTTCAGGGTGATGAGCTGTGTTGCTTTTACGGCAAACATAATGTTTTGCATTGTTGCCAAAAAGTTTTTGGTTTCATCTGACCAGAGCACCTTGTTGTCCTACTTGTTGTTTATTCTACACAAAAAAAAATACAATTTCATATCTTTATGTTTGAAGCCTGAAATGTGGCAAAGGCTGAAAAATTCAAGGGGCCTGTCTTTTGCAAGGCACTGTAGGTCCCAGTTTCAAAAAGCTGGGTTTTCGTCCTACATCAGGGGTCTTCCAGCTGGATAATGACCCCAAATATACTTCAAAACGTGTAATTGCAGTCATTTTTTAGAAAAGATAGTTTCAGGTCTATGACTGTTTGCTGTGAATCTACATTTCGTAACAGTTTTCATTTTGATTGGATATTTCTGAAGTTAAGAATGCATGATACTGGTAGAAGTAGTTTTATATATGTTGTTACTTTATGATTAGTTATTGAAACATGTCTCAAGTTATTTATTCCAAGTGTTCACAAAGCCACTAGACCATGCACAACTGACAACTGTAATAGAAAAGCGTGTTTTCAAATATGAAACTAAAATTCGTACTGCCTGCTTACCACACAGGAAGACAAAAACCTTTTATCTCTGTAACTCATCACCACGCATGCTCATTTTTAGTTTTTTCGTCCCTGATTCACGGTGCATGCTACAATGATCTTTCAATTTTTTAGAGACTACCTTAAAAAGAGCCCCGTAGAGAGCTATGTTTTGTTCAGTTTTATCCTCTCTGTTGTTGAGAAAGTGGTGGAACTGAACTTTGTTTGCCCTTGCATGTACAAAAGAAACATTCTTTCATGCTGTACTTATGTTCTTGTGCCTGGTTTTACAATCTTTGCCCTTACATATGTTGTCCTGGAGCTGGACAACAAGAGTAAACGGATTATTTACTTTTTTATTTTATTTAGTATTTGGATAGCCCTCTTCCTGCTTGATGGCAGATATGTAGCCTGTGCAGCTTCAAACTGGGAAGGGATTTACACTCATGATTCGATGCCTTGGTGTAAGCCAGTGGGAAATGGATCTGAAATTGCAACAGAACGTCGTCTTGAAACACAGGAGTTCTTTTTTTGGTCTGAGGTGAGTGATGACAGGCTGAGATGTTTGTAACTGAACATGTATAGCTCGGGTGATACACTGTAAACACGAATAATTTTAATTTACTTTAATAATTTGAGGAAACCGGTTGCCTTAAAAATGTTAAGTAATGGGTTAAGAAAACTTAAGTTAACATAACTTAGAAAATCAAGTTATTACAACTAAAGGGGAAGTTGATTTAACTTTTTTATTTTTGTTATATTGTAAGATTGCACTGTAAACCCGATAAGTTGACTAAACTCAAAACTTTTGTTGAAGCAGATTACCTAATACATTTTAAGTTCATGTAATGTATTTTGTAAGTACAATGAACTTAACAAATACATATACATATATATTAAAAATTAATATTTTCCTGAATTTGTATTTAGCCTTCTTTCTGGTTTCATAAAAAAAAATAGGAAAGTAGATGAAAGAAAACAGTAAATATTTAAAAGTACTGAGAGCACAGTGAGAACACAGAGTTACTGCAGTTCAGTAAATGATGCTTGTTCTACAGTCTACAACACAGAAACCAAGCATTTAATCACAAAATATGATCTACAAGTTTACCTAACCTAGCCTGGGAGGAATCACTACACACTGATGGTGAGTGTCAGAAACTGTTGGACACACCCAGTATACAAATCGATTGTGACAGAAGCCAATGGAAAAGAAGCTGTTAATGGCAACAGACTAAACTCAGTTATTATACGTTAATTCAACTCAAAGATCTCAGTTTGAATGTATATGTGCCCACGAAATCAAAATAGTTGAGCATTGTTTAGAAATCTTCAATTTTATGTAGAACAGACTTAATTTATTTGAGTTCAAACAACTTCTGGGTTTACAGTTGTCTGCTCTTTCTAGCGGGACTGGTGGTTCAATTTAATTTGGTTGGTTTTCTGACTGGAAGTCATTGTCCAGTTGGAACACCAAATTGGTTTCAACTGTGTAGCTGATGGTTTGAGGTTTATCCTCAAGATTATTCATTGCCTGTCAGCCATTATTACACCATTATTAATGGATGGTTTTGTGTTCCTGAGGTTGAAAGCCCGCCTTTACTCTAAATATTTTTGTCTCATCTTACCATAAAACTTTTATCTAGAAAGCTTTTTCTTTGTACTTTTGTTTAAAGTTCAGCATAACCTCAAATCATTTGGTATTCACCAATATCTTTGAAAGTATTTAAGGTAGAACTTAAATTAGACGTTTTTGAGATCATTTTCAACATCAGAATCAAGACAGGGCACAGAATTGTTCAGCTCAGCTTTATACAATTCTGTATGAATACAGAATTTATGCAATTCTATGCTCAGCTAAAGCTAAGGTAATAATCTATTTAATTTAAATGGACTTTGTAGTTATATCTTGCTATGTTTTGTATTTTGTTTTCAGGTATTTGGACTCGTCCTGATTTTAGAAATTATTCTTGGGGTAACATGGCTGCACTGCAACTGTGGTGAAGGCCCTAAAGGCAAAGGAAGCACAGGAAACTGCACTTTTGCAATACGAACTTAAAAATGTACCTCTCCACAAACTACTGGAAATGACAACAAATGAAACGAAGGTTAAAGAACAGTGTTGATTCCTTGTTTGGGTAATTGTTTGAAAAATGAGCAAATGCATCCAAATCAGAGTAAAACTGTGTAAATCAAATGCAATGGCAAGCTATAATATGGAATAGATTCTGGTTGAAGTGATATACATATTAGAGTTATTTTTAATGTCTGCAAATATTAATATTTTACAATCATATTAATAGGACTGGGTCTGCGAATATATAAATTTGCTACATTATTAAATTTGGAAATATGGAGATTTTGCTGAAATTACATGCTTGCTCCTCAGTGTAATGTAATGTTTGTTATACTATTTTAATGCCTTTTGTGCCCACTGTTATCTCATCACTTCCCATCACAGGCTCTTCACAATATCTGTACATGCATACTGCATGTATTTTGTCTGTTTTTACTAATTTTACTAATTTCTGTTAGAAGGTTTTTTTTTCTGTAAAGCTCTTGGATAATTGATATGTAACAGCTTGTTCTTATTTCTATTTTAATCAAAATAATATTGTCTTTATCTTACAGTCTTTGATTTTAACATGTTCTTAATGAATACAATTACTTGTAAATGTCATTGACTGAATCATTTTTTGTTAATAAAAGCCTGCCTTTGTCATCATAGGCTGTTTTTGCATGTATATTATACATATTTATCTTTGTATATTATACAACACAATAAATGATTTGTAAACTGTGTCCCATCGGTTTGTATGCACATCATTACACCTGATTTGGGGGGTCTCCATTTACTGCAGGACATCTGAGTTTCTCAGTAATCTGCCAATCAACACACACACACACACACACACACACACACATACATGTGGACAAACATGCCAGTTTCACTCTGTGGTTGTTCATATAGTAAGTAGCTGTCAGATGATACTAATTTTAAATTTAAACCAGCAAGCAATGTTCTTCTCACTATCTGTTGTATTATTCTGCTATGGATTATAGTTCTTTAAAGGTGATATCTAGAAATACAGTTGTGCTCATAGGTGTACATACCCTGTCAGAATTTGTGATGTTTTTTTGTGACTTTTCAGAGAATATGGATGACAATAGAAAAGGCTATTCATGGTTTGGAGTTAAGCCATTTATTATCTGTGTTTGCTCTTTTTAAATCAAAATGACAACAGAAACTATTCTAATGACCACAATTATAAGTTTCCATGTTACAGTAACACATGCGTTTAAAAGGCTAATAAAGGTAACTATTCTTACCTGTCATCTGTTTCCTTGTACTTAGTGTGTTTAAAATGTCAGTGGGTTTCTGGGCTCCTGACAGACCCCTGCGTGTTACATTCAGTGCTGCCACTGACATTGTTGGATTACCAGCCATGAGGAAAGCAAAAAAAACATATAAATAAAAAGATCAAAGGATCTGAGGAAGAAGACTGTTAAACTTTGTAAACTAGGAAACTGATATAAAGAAGAGAATGCCAATCAGCAGTGTTTATTCTCTAATTTAGAACTAGAAAAAAAAGGAATTCTGTTAAAACCAAGCCAATATCAGGTAGACCAACAAACCTTTCAGCCACAAAACACCAGGAAAACTGTTCAGGATGCAAAGAAATGCACACAAATGACATCATCTGATATTCAGGACTGTTTAACAAAGAGTGGTGTAGCTATTTCAAGAAGCAGAATAAGGAGGCAAGAAAGCTGCATGCTCGAGTCGCCTGATTATATGACAAACAGCACAGAGACGAGCCTCAACAATTTAATCAATGTGGGTCAGTACCAAATCTGAAAATATTGAACCAGTCTGAACAATATATAACAATTATAAATTATTTATAATTACAGAAAATGAAAATTTCTTTGAAAATTGGTGGTAAAAAAATAATACCACCCTCCCCTGTAAAACAATTCTATAAATACTTATCGTGTCTAATTTTTTTATTGAATGAAAATATTTTTATATGTTTTATATTTACATATTTTTATATGTTTTATACATTATTATTATGTTTTTTAAGTACTGCTAAAAAATCATTTACCAGTACCAGTACTTTATATACTTTTTCTAAATTCTAAATTTTGCAACACACCTTCCTCATACAATTAACCAAATAGTTCATTTCTGCACAAAAGCTCATTTTATTGTCACAACACAAAAACCTGCATCAACATTAACTAATTCTCTCAAAACACTAACACGAGTGCTCTTTTCTCTTTATAGTCAATCACAATGTGACCACTCTCCAAATACTAAAAGCTAATGACATCACAGAAACAGAATCACTGTTTTTATAACTTTTTCTAACATTTATGCTTGAGTGTCAAATGAGGTGGAAAAAGTACTGAAAAAAATGTAATTGAGTAAAAGTACTTAAGTACTCAATTTAAAATGTACTTTGAATAAAAGTTACATAGTTACTTTTAATTAAAAACACAAACAAATCATAAATTAAATAGTTTAAAATGAACTATTATTCCACATAATAATTTGGACCTTTCAAGTAGAATTTGTTCAGACCACCCCATAAAACTTTTTCAAGTGGCATAGGTTTCAATGATCCATTTTTTTTCTTTACTTTTAAAAGTTATGATAATATAGGTGACTATAAACCGTATTTTGTATAGTTTTACAGATCATTATTATTTTTTAACTTGCAATTGCTATGCTTTAACTGCTATTTACATGTTTTTTAACATTCAAGCAGATTGTTTAATGTTCCCAATAAAAACTTAAGGAATTATCATTAAAACATGAAAAAAAAAAAATATATATATATACAAAGAACACGTAATAATAAAGTAAACCAAAACAAACGAGAGGAACTAAAGTACTAAATATATATATACAAACAGGGAGTAAATAAACAAAGAAACAAACAAAGCTAAGAACATAAACAAGGAATAAACAAGAAACTAGAAACTACCAAAAATAACCAAGAAATAACCAAAACTAAACAGGGCAGGGATATATATACAAGGGAAACAACAAGAAGCAAAACACTAAGAAATAAACAAGGAAATAGACTATATATATATATATATATATATATATATATGGCAAAAACAGAGAACAGAGAAACGCTAAGAGGACTGATAACACTGAGAGAGACAAAACAACAGGGGAAGGTGCAAAGACCGACGGAGACAAAGTGGCAGAGGAGGGCTATTTAAAGAAACAAGAAACACACTATAATTGGAAACACCTGGGGAAGGGGCGGAGCTACAAATGAGACAAGTGGTGGAAAGGTACTGAGACAGGAGACACAGGGGAGCATAGGTCACGTGGGGAAGACACACAGAAACACGAGACGAGACAAGGATGTGACAGTAAGTCAGGTCATCCAAACTGTTAAACCCCACTTATTATTATATTTTATGTAATGATCACTGGACACTGTATTCCTTAAAAATATAAACATTTTGACACAAAATACACTGAGATGTCCAGTGAGCTCCCGGAAACATTGTGGATCAACAAAGCAAAATAATAAGTATATATTAAGTCCTTATATATTAGAAAATATATAAGAATTTAATATATACTTTATTTAGATTTGTTCTTTAAACTGCCATATATATAATCATTCTTTCGACAAAATTCAACATACTAATTGATCAAACCTCAATAGTCTACTAAAATAAGCTCTGCCCTATGCACTGACATCTTCTGGCAATATCACCAGCAGATAATAACATAATTACCTGTAAAAAAATCAGTCTCAGGAGATGAGTGGGGGACGAAGGACGGTGAGTCTTGTGACAGTGCTGCAGTGCAGGTCCTCTTCCCACTCACACCTGTATTTTTTAGGCAATTTCGCTTTTGACTACAGGTAGGAGTACTTACTGTCTGTAGTGGAGACTTAAAAAGGCGCGGGTTTTAGAGCAGCGCCGGTGTGTGTGTGTGAGGGCGGGGGTGTGTCTGTAGGTGTTCACTGCAGCAGCACAGCGGAGGGAGGGAAGAGGGGGCATCAGACATGTGGATTGGACATTTATGAAAATACGGAACAAATCGCAGTAACACAGTAACGTGAGTAAATGTAATTCGTTACTTTCCACCTCTACAAATGCGTGCCATTTTCAACACAAAATGTGATTGATCGATATTTACAATTTTTTACAATCACTAACACTTTTATTTGATCTGTAGTCACATTTTCAAAACACACTTACCGTATTTTGCTCACAATAAGGCGAACTTAAAATCCTTATATTTTTCAAAAAATCGTCAGTGTGCCTTTAAATCCAGTGGGTCTTATGTATGAATTCTCTGTTGAAGTACAGCATTATACAGGAGTTTCAGTGTAGTTTCTTCAGCTCAGAGAATAAAGCAGTATTAGCATTAGCCACACTAAGCGCTACCTCTTTCACCATTCACAGGTGAGTATTATCAGCCTGTAACCTGCTGCTAACCCCAGTTAGCACTGCTGGAGCATTAGCATTAGCCGCTAACTGCACTCAAGTTAGCTCTTTTGCTGTTAGAGATGAGTATATGGACTGTAGTCTGCACAGGAGTTAGTTAACCCCCCCACCACACTACCACCCAGCGGTGAGACCAGCTGAATAAGAAGGAAAACATGGCAACACCCCATGTCCTTACTTTTGCCTTATGTATGAACATAGAGCAGAAAATAGAAGTTCTTTGATAGTGCGCCTTATAGTGCAAAAAATACGGTTACACAACATGTGTCCTCCTCTGTCTCTAATGCAGTCTTATCTCTGTTACTGATTCAGTTTTCTTTTATCTTGCTGATTCAGTAATTACCTCAGTCACGGATTCAATTCTATCCTCTCACTGATTCAGTTTTGGACTCTGTCACTGATACTGATTCACAAATTCAGTTGTTTTACCTTTCACTGATTCAACTGCCTGCCATGGATTCCTCTCCATGACTGATTCGGTTTTATGTCTGTCACAGATTCACATCTGTGGAACATTTAGTTCCTAATTCTATCAGTGATTTGGTTGAAGCTGCAAAAGATTCAAGATCTAGTATACAGTTGTTAATGCACCAGAGCTGTTTTGAAATTGTGCTCTGTTACGTTCCCAATTAAAAATATTTTAGGTCTAGGGAGTATTAGGACGTAAACAAAATGAAAGACTGGAAACAGTGGATGTGGTGAAAAGAAAAGCCAGAGCTTTTACTTAATTTTCAGAAAATTATATATTAACATATTTACAAACACAACTGGACAATAATATGGCAAAACCACAAAACAATAATTAAATAAATCAGCTGCTCTTTTAACTTAAAGGTTTAAGGTGGACAAAGGACGGTGCCAAAGAAAGGAACATAATAAAAGTGCACTAAACTGCCTAACCCAAACTAAACTAACCAAACATACAAAAGTGGCACCCGCCCCTAACCTAGTGTGTATATACAAGCAAAAATACCTACGTGGTGTAAAATGTGATGGGCCCAACTAGCTGTCCACCAGAAACCCAGTGACAGAGGACTATAAGGAGGGAGCAGCAGGCGAGGGTGACGGGAGGAACACACACACACCTCACGCTCACAACAAACAATAACTTCAACTCTATACTTCTCCCAGCCTTTACCAATCACACAACCAACAGACAATATATATACACACACAGGAAAGCAGCATAACAAAACACTCTGATCAGTTCTCTCCTGACTCTCATCTCCCGACTGAATGAATGGGGCCTCTTTTAAACGGAAGTGCCCGCCCCGTCCGCACGTCATTGGCTGACAGCCGTGGCATCAGACTGGAAAGCGTGGCGAAGCTCCTCCCACCAACATGACGCCACCAGACCTAGTAGTCAGAGTGAGCGAGAGAGAGAGAGAGAGAGAGAGAGAGAGAGAGAGAGAGAGAGAGAGAGAGAGCGCTACGTGCACGTAACACGCCCCCCCTAAAAAAAAGCAACATAGTTTGCGATTAGTTACACCATAAACTAAATTCTCTACAACAAGGTGCAAATAACAGCAAAAAAAAAAAAAAAAAAAACAACACTAGGCGCGGGAAAGCGCATCTGCCACGACGTTCTCGACCCCCTTCTTGTGGCGGACCTCGAGCTGGTAATCCTGTAACAGGAGAGCCCACCGCATCAGCCTCTGGTTTTGGTTGAACATTCTGGACAGAAAAACTAATGGGTTATGGTCAGTAAACACTACTACAGGAAAAGAAGAGCCACCAACATACACCTCGAAGTGTTGTACTGCCAGAATCAGTGCCAACGCTTCTTTTTCAATAGTGGAGTAATTGCGCTGATGTCTGTTAAACTTATGTGAATAATAGCAAGTGGGGTGAAGAATCCCATCGGAATCCTCCTGTAACAGCACCGCCCCAGCACCAACATCACTTGCATCCACCTCCAGCAGAAACGGTTTACCAAAATCAGGGGCTAAAAGAATAGGGGCTTCAGTCAGCAGAATTTTCACACTAGTAAAAGCATGCTCACAAGCAGGAGACCACATAAATTCCACCTTTGGACTCAGTAACTTCGTGAGGGGTTCTACAACATCTGAAAAGTTTTTACAGAAACGTCTGTAGTAGCCTGCCATACCTAAAAACCGGCGCAAGTTACGCCGCGTTTTGGGTGCTGGAAAGTCCTGAATTGCAGCCACTTTCGCCCCCAGAGGGCGCACTTGACCTTTTCCAACTTGCATCCCCAAGTACGACACAGTTGCCTGCGCAAACACACACTTAGCCAAGTTCAAGGTCAGAGACGCGTCTTTTAAACGTGTGAAAACATCGCGCAGAGTGGACACATGAGAAGGCCAGTCATGATTAAAAATAACTGCGTCATCCAAATACGCTGAGCAGTTTGGAACGTCACCTAAAACTTGATTAATGAGGCGCTGAAACGTAGCGGGAGCGTTTTTAAAACCAAAAGCCATCACTGTGTATTGCAGAAAGTGATCCGGCGTAACAAACGCGGAAATATCTGAAGCCTCTGGGGAGAGAGGAACCTGCCAATACCCTTTTAACAAGTCAAGTTTAGTGACAAACTGTGCAGCACCTATGTTGTCAATACAATCATCCATTCTCGGCAATGGAAAAGAGTCTGGGACTGTCACTGCATTTACCTTTCTGTAATCAGTACAGAACCTGAACGTGCCATCAGGTTTCGGGACAACTAAACAAGGCGAGCTCCACGGGCTCACACTTGGTTTCGCAAAACCATGTTCCAACAGGTATTCTACCTCCTGTTTCATCACTTCTCTTTTTCTTACATTAGCGCGGTATGGGTGCTGCTTAATTGGTCTGTCTGAAGTCACCTTTATTTCGTGACACAAAACAGTAGTCTGGGATGGAACATCACTAAAGAGAGTAGGAAAATCACTAACTAAAGTGACAATGTCACTTCTCTGACACGGAGTTAGATGACTTAAACTCGCTGTTAACGCCTTTAATGCCTGAGAGTTTGGAACACGTGCAGTAGCGTTGGAAGAGTACGACTCGTCACCCCCATCCTGCGCATTTATGGCAGCAGTAACCAAAACCGGTGCAGCATCACCAACTTCACTGACCCTGGTGAGATACAATTTTAACATGTTAATATGACAAACACGATACTTTTTACGTCTGTCAGGGGTACCGATGAGGTAGTTGGTTTCACTCAATTTTTTCTCCACAACGTATGGACCAGAGAAACGAGCAGAAAGACAGGAGCCAGGGACAGGCAGTAAGGCTAGCACCTGATCCCCTGGACTAAAACTACGCGACACAGCGCGTTTGTCGTGGTCCTTTTTCATCTTGCCTTGTGAGGACTTTAAGGTTTCGCCTGCAATTTCCCAAGCCTTGTGCAACCGCTCACGGAACGAGTCCACATATTCTAAAACTGACTTAGACTGGACAGTATCACTATGCGTCATAAGAGACTCCTGCATTGCTTTCAGAGGACCGCGTAACGTGTGCCCAAACACCAACTCAGCTGGACTGAACATTAGAGACTCCTGCACAGATTCTCGCAACGCAAACAGCATCATTGGGACACCCTCATCCCACTGTTTACCCGACTCAAAACAGAATTTCCTCAAAGCTGATTTAAGCGACTGGTGAAAGCGTTCGAGAGCGCCTTGTGACTCGGGACGAAACGGTGAGGAGACTACGTGCTGCACATTTAAAGTTCTCATGACCTGGCCAAAAATCTTGGACATGAAATTTGTCCCCTGATCCGTCTGGATGATTTTTGGCAGGCCGAACGTCGAGAAAAATTTAACTAAAGCACGTAATATCACAGGCGCTGTGATTTTCCTGAGGGGTATAGCCTCGGGAAAACGTGTAGAGGTGCACATTATGGTCAATAAAAATTTGTTACCTAACTTGGACTTTGGCAACGGACCAACACAATCTATCAACACCCTCTCGAAAGGCTCTGCCATAACAGGAATCGGACAGAGAGGAGCTGGGGGAACGACCTGGTTGGGTTTACCCGTACACTGGCATACATGACACGTACGGCAATAATTAACAACATCTCGCTTAAGTGCTGGCCAAAAGAAGTACTTCAAAACACGATTGTACGTTTTGGTAATACCCAAGTGTCCAGACCAAGGAGCATCATGGGCAAGGCTCAAAATGTGCGTCCTATAAGCCACAGGAACAATTATCTGCCGGTACGTGTGGAGCTCTGGATTTTGGGGTGCGCTCCATTTGCGCATTAGAAGACCGTTGTCAAGGTAACACATAGCACACCTGTCTGTATCACTGTCCACATCAACAACCATATCAAAATACTTACACAATGACGGGTCGTCTTTTTGAGCTTTTATAAGCGACTCTCTACTAAGACCACAATCCAACATCTGTCCTGGTTCTTTCATTTCCCCCAGGGCAGCCTTAGATAAAAGCGCATTAAAACCCTCGTCCTTTTCCTCTCCAGCTAAAAATGTGTCTGACAGCTCGATTTCATTCCCAAATCTACGCGCCTGGGCGCGAGTGACCACGCAAGCAGGAAAAACATCAGGTGAAACTTTCTCAAACATCTCTGGGCAATCTAAAACAGGCGTGTCTAAAATCTCCAAAATTGGGAACACTTTCCCTCCAGCGAGATCATTGCCCAAAATCACAGCAATACCGTCTACGGGCAACGCATCGCAGACAGCGATCCTGAACAGACCAGAGAGTAGCTTAGAAGCCAAATATACTGTGTGTAACGGCACCTTCATATAGTCAGATCCCAAACCTTTACAAACAGCATAAGAACCACAAAAAGAGTCAACTCCAAATGGCAAAGTGTTAGCTAAAATAAGTGACTGCGCAGCCCCAGTGTCTCTCAGTATGTTAACAGGGACAGCTGCTTCACCCGCATTTAGGCTAACTTCGCCTTGTGAAACAAACGGACTATAACAGGGGTCTGGTAGCGAGGTCACTGGTATCTCACTAACTAGTACTCGGCCACAATCAACCAGCGCCACTGGTTTAGGCGAACCATCAGCCCGTTTACTCCCCAACTTCTTCTTAAGGGCTAGACAGTTGCCAGCTATGTGCCCTATCTTGTGACAATAGTAGCACTCTCTGTCATCATGAGAGCGCGGCGGAGAACCAGCGCTGCGAACAGCTTTACCTGCACTACTTGGGACGCCAACAGTTTGGTACACAGCCGGTTTAAAAGCCTGTTTGTGGGTCAACACAAATTCGTCTGCGAAAACCGCAGCCTGAGACACAGTCGGGACAGAACGTTCATTTAAATAAACGACCACTCGTTCAGGTAGACAGTTTTTAAATTCCTCCAAGAGGATCAACTCACGCAGAGAATTAAAATCAGTAACTTTACACGCGCTGCACCACTTATCAAAAAGGACCGCTTTTTCACGCATAAACTCTACATGGGTCTGAGAAGCTTGTTTACGGACGTTCCTAAAACGCTGTCTATAAGCCTCGGGGACTAATTCATAAGCTCGCATAATAGCAGCTTTAACCACATCATATTGGAGACTGTCTTGGAGAGAAAGAGCTGAGCAAACCTCCTGAGCTTTTCCAACTAATTTACACTGTAACAATAATGTCCAAACTTCTTTGGGCCATCCCAACATAACAGCTAGCCGTTCAAAAACACCAAAATATGTGTCGACCTCGGATTCTCTAAAGGGAGGGACAAGTGACACGTATTTACTTATATCTAGTGGCGGAATAGAAGAATCAACAGCAGTGGAGCCTACGGTGGATTGCGCAACAGGGGTGGAGCCTACGGTGGATTGCGCAACAGGGGTGGACGGCACAGCAGGGTGAGACGGGGCAGAACCGCTCGGAACATCTGCTGGAGCGAGCGCGACCGGCTGTTTAAGCTGGGCCTTCAGGTCCAGTTCGCGCAACCGTACCTTCTGCTCTGTCTCCAGCTCCATTTTTCGGACGGCCAACCGGTACTCATGGTCAAGCTGACGCACCTCAGCTCTCTCCTTAGCCTCCAGCTGGAGACGAGCTAGGCGAATATCAAGAGGATCCCCACCCTCAGAGGCAGGAGACTCAGGGTCATAAGGAGGAAGAAGTACCCTTACCTCTGATTCTGGCGCCGCCGACGGAGTTGCCGGCTCATCGGGCCCGTCCGAGTTATCCAGAACTCCCGCTTGCGGGAGGCCCACGTCACTCCCTGCACTAACCTCACCAAAAGAGGGCACGTCACCAGTAGTGTCTACCACGGGGGGCACACTCACCATCTCCATATCGATCAAATGCTGTGTCAACAACTTTTTAATGTCTTTTTTAAACATTGTCCTAGTCACAAGTAGTTTAAACTGGCTAGCTATAAGAAGTAGCTCATCCTTTTTCAACGTTTCTAAAACCTCTAAGCTAGGGTTTTCAAAGAAAGCCTTCACGTCAAACGAAGCCATCTTGCCAAAAATCACAAAAAGTCCCAAATACTACAAAAGTCCAAAAATACTAACTAACACCAAACACTACACCGCCCCCAATCAATAGAAGCACGGGATCCAAATACAGATATAAAAAAAACAATCAATTTTCAAAAAAAAAAAAAAATTAATTTCTTTAATTGAAAATCAATTAATTAATTTATCCCGGACGAGCCCCCAATTGTTACGTTCCCAATTAAAAATATTTTAGGTCTAGGGAGTATTAGGACGTAAACAAAATGAAAGACTGGAAACAGTGGATGTGGTGAAAAGAAAAGCCAGAGCTTTTACTTAATTTTCAGAAAATTATATATTAACATATTTACAAACACAACTGGACAATAATATGGCAAAACCACAAAACAATAATTAAATAAATCAGCTGCTCTTTTAACTTAAAGGTTTAAGGTGGACAAAGGACGGTGCCAAAGAAAGGAACATAATAAAAGTGCACTAAACTGCCTAACCCAAACTAAACTAACCAAACATACAAAAGTGGCACCCGCCCCTAACCTAGTGTGTATATACAAGCAAAAATACCTACGTGGTGTAAAATGTGATGGGCCCAACTAGCTGTCCACCAGAAACCCAGTGACAGAGGACTATAAGGAGGGAGCAGCAGGCGAGGGTGACGGGAGGAACACACACACACCTCACGCTCACAACAAACAATAACTTCAACTCTATACTTCTCCCAGCCTTTACCAATCACACAACCAACAGACAATATATATACACACACAGGAAAGCAGCATAACAAAACACTCTGATCAGTTCTCTCCTGACTCTCATCTCCCGACTGAATGAATGGGGCCTCTTTTAAACGGAAGTGCCCGCCCCGTCCGCACGTCATTGGCTGACAGCCGTGGCATCAGACTGGAAAGCGTGGCGAAGCTCCTCCCACCAACATGACGCCACCAGACCTAGTAGTCAGAGTGAGCGAGCGAGAGAGAGAGAGAGAGAGAGAGAGAGAGAGAGAGAGAGAGAGAGAGCGCTACGTGCAGGTGCACGTAACATGCTCCACACATGGATCAGTACAGGGCACAGATGAAGGTAAGCATGGTGTGAATTATTAAAGTATCACCACCAGGGGGATCAAATCCCATGGGCTTTCAGTCAATATTCATTTTCACAATGTTCATTAATAAGCAAAGACAAATTATGCACAATAATGCTTATCTGTGTTTTGTGATGAATCATTTATTTCTATAAGAATACATTTCATAGTAAAGTAAAAAAACAACAACAACAACTGAGGGATAAATGGGTTGTACTGTCATAATAATATTATATATTTGCAATTCTTGATTCTTTTTAATTCTTTGAGAAATTTATATAGAGATTGTCAGTGGCTTTCTACTTTAATTTTTAATTGAACAATCATATTAAGCTCTAAGTAAAACTGGATACAATTTCAGAACAAAACTGTGTTTCTGTTTATATTTTTCAACAATATGTAAACTGTATTTTTTAGGTTTTTATATTTTCTCATGTTGGTTAGATAAATAAGTTCTTTGACAAAGCAAATTTAAATATTTGCTCAGCTGAAAAGGAACTTGTGATTAAACATTACAGATGCTCCCTCAGATAAAAGATACCAAGTTGTTACTAGGGTTTGGGCCTCAAGGGAAGATCTTAAGTACCTTTTTGTAGAAGTACCTTGTTTAAGTATGTTTTTAGTGGCTTAGACAATTTACACTTACAAGGAATAACTATGTCAATATTAGGCTTACCCCAACCACACCCTATGTTACAAAGTGAACTGACCTGTTCCTGTTTCCACACAAGTAACTAAAAGACTAAAAACATTGTCCTAATGCTTTCTGATTGAAAGGTCTGCATAAGCTCTGACAGTAACTGAGTAATTTAATAATGAACAAGGTGACTAAAAATGTGTGAATATTTCCATTTAGAGACCTGGATATGACAGAAGTACAATACACCTCTATACACCTCTATGTCTCACTCATACCTCATACATCACTGAGGTGGAGCTTGTCCAGGAAACATGAGAACTGAGGGAACTGCTTATTTTTGTACTCCGCCTATGATGTTTTCATTACATGTTTGCGGTAAGAAAAACATTCTTTCACTTGAACAAACTTTAGCATTTTGTCTGTTGGATCTTCTAAGTTTAGTCCAGTTTTGTCCATTTCAGGAACCAAAAATGCTAGACAACTATATAATGCAACCATTTATTGATACCCATAAGGGAAAGAATATCTTCTTCATTTTTGTCGTCATCTGCCTTGTTGTGGCAGAAAAGTTTATTGAGGCTGATTTTGTGTGTCCTTGTGAAAAGATCTATAGAGGACTTTTCTTCGGGATTTACTTTGTGATGCCTGCCTTTGTAGCATATGTTTCTGTGTTGTGCATTATAATAAACATGGATAAACTTGCTACACCAAGTAGGAGTTCTGATGTGGAGTCTGGGAGATCTTCTAACCTGGATAACCAGTCTGCAGAACGTGGAATATGTGATGTTAAATCCGGAAGATCGCATGTAGAAGCAGGTATGCTGACTGCAGGATATGGAAGTTTTGATGTGGAGTCTGGGAGATCTTGTGTAGAACTGGATAATCTGCCTGCAGAACATGGAAGATCTCAATTGGAGTCCAGAAGATCCCATGAAGAACAAGAGAACCAACCTTTAATAAGTGGGAATCATTCTGATAGAAAAGAAAACCCTCAAAAAGATGCTGCCAGTAGTCCATATTGTCAGAGTTTTATGGCAGTTTTTGTTTGGATAGTCTTGTACTTTAGTGATGGAAGATATGTAGCTTGTATTATGACCACACTAAGCACAAAACATGCTGTCAGCAGTAAAAGTGCTCTCTGGGAGTGGTGTGACACAAACCGAACCCTGACAGATAACCAGAATACAGCAGAGACATCATATTATGCATCTAAGGTAAGCTATTGATTACTGATTTACACATTGATCAGAACTGTTTAACTGACACTAACTTAATGAATATTAAGATGAGTTGTGTTGTTTTTTTTCTGTTCCAGTTAGGTGGTTTTGGTTTAATTTTCGTACTTTCGCTTTTGGCACTGGCTTATCAATGCTGGTCAAGCTGTAAAGGATGCTGCTCTTCATGCTGCTCTCCATGCTGTAAAAGATGCTGCGATGCAACCCCTGATGAGCTGACTGGCACAGTGGTGGAAACAGATGACGGCTGAACCAATTACAATCTTATGATTAGCAACAATTTAAGGATGGGGATGATTTTCTTGTTGGAACATGCAGTAATGCAGAATTACATCAGTTTAATCAGGTTTTTAAATTCTTTACAATATACTGTCTTTCCTGTGACAGACTGGAGGGTTTGATTGACAGACGGAACACGTCTATGACCCTACACCAATAAAATAAAAGATCTTGGGTATGACCCTTTACCTGTGTAACATTTAGATTTGCATGGAGAATATCAAGCAAAAGCAAAATATTGTATTCAATACATGTACACAGATCAGAAGAACAGGGAGTGATTTTAGTTATACTGTATGTTTTATGGCATATTAATGTAAAAATGAAGTAGGACTGATAAGCTCTCGGTCATGTCCTATTTTATTTAGCATATTTGTGAATTTTCTATGTTTCCATTGTTGAAACCTTAAGCTATAAGCTGTAGCTGTTAGCAACTTAGTGGCCTGCAAGTCAGTACTCACACTCATAACCTGTTTATACATTAGCTAAAGCTCTCTATTATCTCTCTGTACAGGTGTTTTTGTCATGTTATTTGTTTGTGCTCTCTGGGTTGACCAGAGAAGGATGGGTTCCTCCCAAGGTTTCTTCCTCTTAGTGTTGGTTAGTCTCAGATTTTGCTTGCCACTGTTGGCACTATCACTGTCATGGTCAGAACAGAATAGCAGACAAGCGCAGATACTGATAAAAACAAAGTATGTTTATTATAATAATAAACAGATGTAATCAGGGTCGATACAGAAATAAGGGTAATCACCAGTAGACAGAGCAATGAAGACAAAACCATACCATAAACGAGAGACAGTCCAGAGTTCATACACAAACAATCCAGTATCAGAGATAATCCAAGAGGCGGTGGTGAAAGTACAGTCCAGGTCATACACAAACAATCCAATATCAAAGGCAGAGGCAAGAATCGGCGTCGAGAAACAAAAAGCAAGGTCATACACAAAGTAAACTGAGACAAGAGATAAGTAACGCTTTGTACGAGGATAACCTACAATACGCGGCGTGGTAGTCTGTTTGGCGTGCACCTTTATAGTGCCAGTAATCAGTATTCGGGACTTCCAGGAGGAAGCAGGTGAGGTGTCACGTGATCAGGTGAGTGCGTGATGTCAGCGGGTGGTGCATTCTGGGTAGTGTAGTTGTTAACCTGAGAACCTCCGTTAGAGCTTGGTGTGGAAGGGACAGAGGAGCTAACAGCACCAGACGTGACAATCACTGTGGTGTTGGCTTGGACCCGGACCTCTGTAAAGCTGCTTTGTGACAACATTAAATGTAAAAATTGCTATATAAATAAAATAAAATAGAATTTAATTGATTGTTCTGTGCTTAGCTATATAATATAATATAAAAATGTGAAAAAAAAGTTTAAAAAAATACATTCTAGAGCAGAGCTGGGGAATGATGGGGAGTTCTTTATAGAGACTTCATGGAGCTTGTTTGTCTTTGTCTGTTTGTCATCCTGGTCTGTTCATGTTCCACAAAGGTGACGTTATGTCATGCTTAAAAACTAAACAAGAAAATGCAGAATAAACATGAGGCAACTGCGGTCTAATGGTTCATAGATTCAGGAACAGTTCTATCCAAAAAAGGAACATAAAATGATAGACCAGTTGCTAGAACCATTTCTTCCCAAACATTCTATAGAAACTTTTTTTTACCTTTATATTTATAGCAAACATTGCAATGCTTTACATTGTAGGAAACATGAAAAAAGTCTGCTATGACAAGTGGGATGACTTGTGGAGGACCAGACAGCCAACCTGAGGGAGGTAAGAGTTCTGATATTAATGTTGGGGTGACTAATGTCCCACCTCCAAGTAGTGGGACTCCTTTGGGAAAAGTGGAAACCGTGAAAGGCAGCAAATGCTGCATAACGTCCAAAACTGTCTGCCAGTGCTTTCAGTACTTGATTCCTAGTATTGTTTGGATTGTTCTTAAGTGATGGAAGATACGTGGCTTGTTATTGGACTATAAGTGCAGAACATGCTGAAAGCAGTCAGCAGACTCTTTGGGAACATGTGTGTATGCCAGTGGCGGATGCTGGTCTTTCAAGGAGGGGAAGCTCAATTTCGGCCTACATCTTAACATATGTAGTTTTATTTATACAAAAATTCTACTCTCCCTGAGATGTTTTTTTTTTTTGTAAACAAAAGGCATTATTTTCAAGTTTTCACTACACAACAAAAAGGTACCCATTCTTTACATTGAACACTTACATAAAAAAGATGCTATGACATGAATAAACATAAAATGATCAGTAAAAAAAAAAACATTACGCAAAATCTTTAAAGTTGGTAAATGAAAAAATGCAGGTAAATTTAGTTTCTTTTTTGGACAGTTTTAATTTCCTTGAATAATCACTTTATTCATTTAAATTATTTTTTAATGATAACACAATACTTACTACTTGCCCTTATTCATTTATGTCCTGAGATAGGTTTCATCAAGAGGCATGTACAACAGTACATTTTATTTGTTACAGCACTTCCAGTCAGCCAGCTCACTTTATCATACCAGGACAGCTGAAAAGACCTGTTACTTTTCCCCACCTTTTACACCCAATTAATCTGAGCAGTTTATCTGCCCTGCTGTTTAACTCTTTAGTTTTTCTTTGTAAGGAAGACTATCAAATGGCTTCTCCAAAATCCGGTCCACAACATTAAAACTGTCTGACATTATGTGCAGCTTGCACTGGCGCGAGGCTAGTGTGAAGTGTGTCCGTGTTTTACACTATAAGATAGCTGATTCGCTCATTTCGCTGTCAATCAAAAAGGGGCTCCGCCTCAGACAGATGATCCAATCATCATGCAGAAGCTGAGCGTCCGGGCCGGCCGAGGCCAGCCCACTGCCCCATTGACCCCCAGAGACGCTCAGCGTCCGATGGGCGGGACAAAGCGCAGCATTTATCCAATGACTCGTCTGGTTTCGCCGCGCGCTTTGCTCCGTCTGTGGAGTCTGTGGACGCTGTGGACGCTCAGCGTCCGCACTGTTTAAAGCAGCGCTGCGGGAATGAGTGAGAGGAAAGCCGCGGCGTTACCAGAGATAAGAAGCTGATTCTGAACTTCAGTTCAGTGCGTTGTAGCGCATATTTAATCAGTGATATGTACACACAACAGTACAAATTTAATCACTTATTTTTTTTACATTTTAGGGGAAGCTTAGCTTCCCTTCCCTTAGAGCAATCGCCACTGGTGTATGCACATCTGTGTGTGTGTGTGCGCACGCACCTGTGTGTACAATACATCCTGTGACTGTCTTCTATAAATGCTTTGTAATAGTAAAGGTAGTTCAAAACACCAAAGAAAATCTAAAATTGGCCTGGGGTTTTAAAGGATAAAGCACAAATTTCACTCTATAGGTAGGTTTAAAATCGTTAAAGCATTTAAATGAACACTGATTCACAGTAAGAATTTCAATAAAACCCGATGCTTATTATGCAATGTTAAATTAGCATACATAATATGTAATGACAACTATATTAATACATAATCATATGTATTATACATATTTTGCAAGGAATTTATGCTGAGCAGCTCCATCTTCTGGTCAGTCGTAGAAAGGCATTTCTACCTGGCATAGTACAGAAATACTATAAAAAACTTTTTCTAGCAACACTTCAGTTTTTCTAACAAGCCTAATTGTCTCATTATCCAGGTTTTACAAAAAATAAGTGGGGATGGGGCTAATCTTTCAAAAGATATTTAAAAATTCAACTCAAGACCACCTGTTTATCCAGAAAAAAAGCATAACCTATTTGCTCCCATTAACTAGCTATTGGCCAGTATAAGGTATGTTTTTTTCTGGATGACAGCTGGTCTTGAGCTAGATTTTACCTCCACCATAAATTTCTTTCTGAGATTTTTGTCATTTGTGGTGGGACTGGTATGTAGTTTAATAGCCAAATAAAATATCCAGAGAAAAATCTGTAGTAATCTACACGCGTGTCATTTTGAGCCGTATTACTTTTACATTGTACATTCCTCTTACATGTATAGAGTTTTTCTTCAGATTGTTAGCATGTACAAACACTTTAGTCAGATTGTGTAATCGGAATTAATTCACTCTAATTGGAGAAAGTCTTTGCACACAAACCTAGCCACTAATTGTATTCCTGCGGTCAAAATTTGTGAGGTCTGACAAAAAAGGTAACTACAAAATCTAGCTCAAGACCAGCTGTCATCCAGGAAAACATACCTTATACTGGTCAATAGCTAGTTAACGAAAGCCAATAGGTCATTTTTTCTGGATAAACAGGTGGTCTAGAGTTAGATTTTTTAAAGATTAGCCCATCCCCATTTAATTCCTGCAAAACCCGGATAATGAGACGTCCCTTCTTTATGATCACTTATTGTGGTTATTAATTTTACAATGGGTAAATTGAATGGTGTGACAGCACAGCCGGCCCAAGTTAGCTGCTAAAGCCACCAGGGGCACCCCAAGAGCACCAAAACATCATGATAAAAAATAAATTTCTTTTTTTTAATGAAATGGTATTACACACGAAAAAGTGATTTTAGATTATTTTTATATTGGCACACCAATATGTAAATTAATTATGTTGTTACTTTATGATTAGTTATTGAAACACGTCTCAAGTCATTTATTCAAAGTGTTCACAAAGCCACTGGACCATGCACAGCTGATGTGTTTAAATTCAACTGTAATAGTATTGTGTGTGCAAAGCATGTTTTCAAATATGAAACTAAAATTTGTACTGCCTGCTTACCACACAGGAAGACAAGAATCTTTTATCTGTGGAACTCAGCACCACCCATGCTCATTTTTGGTTTTTCGTCCTTGATGCACGGTGCTTGCTACAATGTTCTTCCAATTTTTTAGAGACCTCCTTAAAGAGAGCCCCGTGGAAGGCTTTGCTTTGCTCAGTCTTGTCCTCTCTGTTGCTGAGAAGTTAGTGGAACATGACTTTGTTTGCCCTTGCATTAACTATAGAAACATTCTTTCATGCTGGACTTATGTTCTTGTGCCTGGATGTACAGTCTCTGCCCTAACATATGTTGTCCTGGAGGCAGACATGTGTAAACGGATTGGTTACTCTTTTATTTCATTTTTAATTTGGATGGCCCTCTTCCTGCTTGATGGCAGATATGTAGCCTGTGCAGCTTCAAACTGCAACGGGATTTACACTCATGATTCGATGCCTTGGTGTGAGCCAGTTGGAAATGGATCTATAACTGCAACAGAATGTCGTCTTGAAACACAGGAGTCCTTTTATAAATCTGAGGTGAGTCATGACATGCTGTTTGTAACTGAATATGTTTAGCTCGGGTATCAAAGGTTTTGGGACATTTTGCTCTTTATAAGGGTCTGGGGTGGGTTTCCCCGAAAACGATCAATCTTTGCGAATAACGAACGAACTAACGAATGACGTGTGTAAAGAACGAGCCAGTTCTGCGAGTGTTTCCCAAAGAGCTTCGCAACGTGAAAATTAACGAACGAGGTTAAAGAACATCTTTGTTGACTCCTCCCCCGAAACAGCGCGCTCAATCGATCCACAAATATCGATTCAACACTGCAATATGCAGTATTTATTCAGTATTACACCCTAAAAACGTAGAAATGTGTTGTAATTAACAACATTATACTCCTAAAGATACATATGACTAAATAAATACTCGAACATCTAATCTATTTTAAAACATTAAACTTATTTTTTACATGTTTAAAACGATTATTGTTAATATATATTATATTAATAGATATTATACTAATATTATTAACAGTAATATTGATAGTAATATTAATTTATTATTATTCTAATTTTTAATATTATAAAAATAATATAATAATACATATGTTCCTCTGTGTGTGTGTGTGTGTATATATATATATATATATATATATATATATATATATATATATATATATATATATATATATATTACAATTTAAACCAACAGAAATATGTTTTGTACTTTATACTGTGAAGCTCCAGCTCATCCTAAATCACCATCTCAGTTGGGTTTATGTTAGTGGATTGTCAAAGCCATGCACCTTTTTGTCTACTAATTCCATTTGCGTCAATTAGTTTTCATGGTTTTAATATATAAAACATGGAATGAGACGTGTCCAACTTTCGACTGATATGTGCGAGCTGACACCCCAACGTTTGCCCAGATGAACGGCCACAATGTTGGTTAGAAGCACCTGATTAAGGAATAATATTAAATATTACCTGCACTTTCACCGATACCCTTTACAATACGTGTAGGTGTCATTAAAGACACCGCAGGCGTCCCTGCACCGGATACCAGGGATTTTCCAAATAGCATGGAAATATATAGTGTTGTGCTGTAATTCCCGGTCTTGTGGGAACTGTATAGTGTGTGTATGCCACATAACAGCCTGATTACAGAATCAACGGACTTGGTGACTTTGCAGCTTTGCTTAGACCGTGAGCATCATCTGCAGGAATTGACTGATTGCATTTCTTGCAGCATTAATGTCAAGACTTCTATTATCGCTAATCTGGATTTAAATAATTTACTCGTGGGTTTGATTGCCCAGATAGACTACAAGCCACAGTTTGCATTATAATATAATATAATATAATGTAATATATTATATTTATCCGTTAAGGGGCGCGGGGGGGGGGAGTGGGGGGGGGGGGGGAGTGGGGGGGGGGGGTTGAGGTGGGGGCACGGGGTTGGTGGGGGGGGGGGATTTCGATGCTTGGTGGCTGGAGTCTATACCAGCTGGCATCGGGCTGAAGGCAGTATACACCCTGGACAGGATGCCAATCCATCACAGGGCAGACAGACACAGACAGACACACAGACACATTCACTCACACCTAAGGGGCAATTTTTATTCGACATCTAATTAGCCTGAACTAATTTCTTTGGACTGTGGGAGGAAACCGGAGCACCCGCAGACACGGGAAATAATATAATATAATATAATATAATAATGATATAATATAATAATAATGATATAGTAATATAATTGATTATAATTAATAGTAATATAATATAATATAATAATATTAATAATTATATAGTAATATAATTGATTATAATTAATAGTAATATAATATAATTGCTTCAAACACGGAAATTATAATTTTTCTTCCTCAAAATTGGCGGTCCCTGGTGTTTAAGGTGCTGAACTGCAAGTCGAGATCCCCTAAAGAAGCTCGTTAAAAATAACGACTGGGTCAGGGCACTCGTTAATCTGCGAGCGAGTTTACGCAGTACTTTAGTTACGCACGGGTTTGGGAAACACTCTTTAATTAACGATCATTCTTAAGTACGAGTTAACGAAGTTCTAAGCGTTACGAAGCTTTCGGGAAACCCACCCCTGTTCAATAATTTAGAAAAAAAAAACATTAAACATAAATATTTTGCTGTATTGCACCTCTGTAAGTGTAAGATCATTGAATTATTAATATGAGAATGACATCACACACCTTTAATAGAAAATGCATGGTCAAATTACACATCCAAGGTCAGGTTTAAACACCCGTGATCTTCTTTAGCAAGCTGCATCTTAACCAGATGCCTTTTAAATAACCATTTTAGCAGAAATGTATTTGGATGTCTGTCCGCTCTTTTTGGCAGGACTGGAAGTTAAATTAAATTTTGTTGGTTTTCTGACTGACATTGTCCGGTTGGAACAGCAATTTGGTTTCATCTATGAAGCTGATGTTTTGAGGTTTATCCTCAAGATTAATCATTGCCTGTCAGCTGTTATTACACCATTATTAATGGGTGATTTAGTGTTTCTGGGGTTACATTTAAGTTCTGTTTTAAATGCTTTCAAAGATATTGGTAAATACCAAATGATTTTAGGTTATGCTGTACTTCAAGGCACTGCCACCTACTTCGTGGCATCTCTAACCATGTTTTTTGAATAGCATAACTGCTTAAAGCCTGAACTATCAGATACCTTCGTGTAATTTTTCAACAGTGTGTATTTGATATTCTGACCGATTATTTTCTAAAAATAAAAAGCATTGGTATATTAATTAATAAATATATGAATTGTATCATGTTGTCATATTTGATACAGCTACAGCTCTTTTTTTAAATAACTGAAAAATGTTGAGCACTATCTATGTCTGAATTCATGCTGTAGTTGTGATATAGTGGACTACTTTATTGGTATTGTTAATTTTTAATGTTTTTTAGAAATGTGGTGCAAAATTTTCTGTTGAAAAACTTATAATGTCCTACAGTGTTGTGAAAAAGAACTTGCCTCTTACAGACTTTTTAACTTTTCCTTTATTTTTTTAGATTATCAAGCAAACTTTAATATCAGATAAAGATAACCTGAGTAAACACAAAAAGCAGTTTTTAAATGATCATTTAATTTATTAATTATTAATAACTTTAATTTCACTAGCCACAACAAGCCCTAATTACTGCCAGACCTGTAGAATTAAGAAATCATGTAAATAGATCCTGTCTCACAAGACGAAGCAGCTAAAATATCTAAAAAGATAAATTATTATGCCCGGATCAGAAAAAATCAAGAACAGATTAGTAAGCAAAGTCATTGACATGTATCGGTCTGGAAAAAGTTACAAAGTCATTTCTAAAACGTGTGGGACTTCAGCAGACCACAGTGAAAGCTATTATTTAGAAATGGATAAAACATGGAAGAATGGTAAACCTTCCTCCAGCAGTGAAAATTACTCCAAAAGGGCATGGACAACTCACCCAGGAGGTCACAAAAGAACCCAAAACAATATTTAAAGAACTGCAGGTCTCACTTGCCTCAGTTAAGGTCAGTGTTAATGATTCAATAATAAGAAAGAGACTGGGCAAAAATGACAATGTTCCAAGACAAAAAACTGCTGTGCAATTGTCAACAAACATCTTGATTAGCCACAGAAAATTTTTGTGTGGGCTGACGAGACAAAATAAAGTGCAAATTTTTGTAAAGTGTATGTCCTGTTACATTTGCTGTAAAAGTAACACAGCATTTCAGAAAAAGAACATCATTCTGAAAGTCAAAATGGTGGTGGTAGTGAGACGGACTGGGGCTGCTTGACTGGAACCATGAATTCTGCTCTCTACCAGAAAATCCTGAATATCCGGCCATTTGTTTGTAACCTTAAGCTCAGGCATACTTGGGTTCTGCAGCAGGACAATGATACAAATTACATCACCACGTCCACCTCTGAATTGTTCAAATGAAGTGGTCTAGTCAAAGTCTGATTGAGATGTTGTGGCATGACCTTAAACAGATTGATCATGTTTGAAAATAAAAACAATTAAAACATTTCTGTAAGGAAAAGTGGGCCAATATTCCTCCACAAAGATTCATTGTTACTTATCAAAAACGCTTGATTGCAGTTGTTGCCGCTACCGGAGTCAGCATTGTGAGGGCCGTTTTTAAATCTGCGTTCTTGTCTGTACTTGTGTTCTTGTGGACTCGGGAAACTTCATCAGTCGCAGCCCAAGTACTGTTTCAATTAGAAGATCTCAGTTAGCCGAGTACACAACAAATAGCCAGATGTGTTCTTGCACTTTCTCGAGGATGCATGGAAGGTAACTTGTGTGGACTTCTTATAGAATGCACCTCGCAGCAGTTTTAGCGTAATGGCGGAGGAGAAGGTACATAACTGTTAGCACCTGTACGTTTTCAAAACAGTACTGGTGTGTGCTAAAACAATGTTTTAAGTTATTTTTAACGAGAATGTAGGGCTTTAGACTTCAGATATGTGGTTTATTTGTTAAGAAAGCGGCTAGGTGAAAATGTGCTGCTGTGTTTTCGGAACAATGCTTTCCGCTCCTCTAAGAGGGTGACGTCATCAAGTACACAGCTGTTCCAATTACACAACAACTGTCCATGGCCTCCTGTCCTCGAGTCTGTACTTGCCAAGTACAGGAGTTGTGCATTGAAAAACGGCCTAGGACTGTTTCCAAATTCAGGGGCAGGATACTTTAAAGGACAGAGTTAGGCCACATATCATACCAAAATGAGACTGTCTACTAATCACGTAGTTGTGACTCAATTGGCCTTCGAATCTGGTCTGTAAAGGATGTGGCCCCTAAACTAAGATACACTATATGTAGCCTCACAGAAACAGTGTTTGTTCCCACACATTGCACTGCAAGAGTTTCTAATTGCAAGCTAGCTAGATTAATATGAAACAAATGGTGATGCGGATCGATCCAAATATCGATAATATCGATACCAACGCTGGTATTGGTATTGAGCAATACTCGTGTAAAAATATTGATATTCAAGCTTTTTTCTCTGCCGCACGCACTGACTGCTTCGCACGAGGATTCACCACAGTCTACTCTCTGGTCTCTTGTTGTTGCACATGCGTCACATGGCTCAGCAAAGCCAGCCAAACAAATTTTTTTTTTTTAAATATTTTTTTTACTTTATATTTAAACTTTGTTTTGTTACTGTTCCATTGTTTCTAAACAAAAAATGTTGATTGTGATACTAAAGTATTTTGTTATCACTTACAATGTTTGGTGAAATTATATCCTAGGTTTTTGGATCATTTGGATCTATAAAGCTTAAATATTAAAAAGTATCGGTATCAGTATCGATATCGGCAATACTGGCCCTGCGTTTACTTGGTATCGGATCGATACCAAAATTCCCGGTATCGCCCACCTCTAGTGTGCTCCTAAAATTTACCATGCTCTCTCTCAGATTAACTCTCCTCTTGTATGAATCTGCGCGCACTCTCGGATATAGCGTCGCATTTTTTTCAACCAATGAGAATGCAGAGCAAGCGGCATTAGGAATTTAATTGGTCAAATCCTGTTGCCACGTCTGATTGGCTGGAGACTTGTGCAGCTTTGATAGTACACAAGCATGATATATCCGAGAGCACACCCAGATTTGTACAAGAGGAAAGTTAATCTGAGAGAGAGCATGGTAAATTTGTGAGAGCACACCTATATTTTACACGTGAGCAAATTAAATCTGTGAGCGCTGCATAAAATAGGCTCTTGCATTCCAAAACTTTGCTGTCGACTTTTGGCAGTAAAATGACGCCATAGAAACACTGTTTAAACAGAAAGGCTGCAGAATTGGATAACTCTGAATCTAAGCCATTGTAACAGAGTAAAATTAGACACTTTAATTGCTCTAAAATTGAGTTTTGGCGCCCCATACTGGTAAGTGGAGAACTGCAGTTACGCTACGCTTGATCCTTCTGAGCCACCGTCTAGGGTTACTAACCGTCCCTTAAAAACTGTATTCGTCCCGTATTTGGGCAGTAAAATACGCGTTACGTATTGAATTGATCCGGGACGCGATTTGTCCCGTATTTTTAAGGTGAGTTACTAAGGCGGGTGATTTGTTTAAAAAACACCGTTGCGGTGCTGCCCCTCCTCCGCTGGAGAACAGCCACTCCTTCTAAATCATTGGTCAAGACACGGAGACTCACAACCAATCAGAAGTGCAGCCTCTGTTCAGGAGTGGCTGTTCTCTGAGCGGAAGGGGGGGGGGGGGGGGGGGCACCGCGGTGGCGCGTTCTAAATCACTCCCTCCCTATCACAGAAACAGTGCACTATTTACCACTGGTTAACACACAATATAGTGCACTATTCCTGTGATTTAGAACGTAGAGATCAGTGCTCACGTACAGAGTTTAACAGCACGCAGCAGGAGAGAGACCAGAGGCTGAGGAGGAGAATACAGGGAGAGGAGAGTACAGGGAGAGGAGAGTACAGGGAGAGGAGGATACAGGGAGAGGAGGATACAGGGAGAGGAGGATACAGGGAGAGGAGAGTACAGGGAGAGGAGAGTACAGGGAGAGGAGAGGAGAGTACAGGGAGAGGAGGATACAGGGAGAGGAGAGTACAGGGAGAGGAGAATACAGGGAGAGGAGAGGAGAGTACAGGGAGAGGAGGATACAGGGAGAGGAGAGGAGAATACAGGGAGAGGAGAGGAGAGTACAGGGAGAGGAGAGGAGAGTACAGGGAGAGGAGAGTACAGGGAGAGGAGGATACAGGGAGAGGAGGATACAGGGAGAGGAGAATACAGGGAGAGGAGAGGAGAATACAGGGAGAGGAGAGGAGAGTACAGGGAGAGGAGAGTACAGGGAGAGGAGAATACAGGGAGAGGAGGATACAGGGAGAGGAGAGTACAGGGAGAGGAGAATACAGGGAGAGGAGAGGAGAGTACAGGGAGAGGAGGACACAGGGAGAGGAGGATACAGGGAGAGGAGAGTACAGGGAGAGGAGAGTACAGGGAGAGGAGAATACAGGGAGAGGAGGATACAGGGAGAGGAGAATACAGGGAGAGGAGAGTACATGGAGAGGAGAGTACAGGGAGAGGAGGATACAGGGAGAGGAGAAAACAGGGAGAGGAGAATACAGGGAGAGGAGAGTACAGGGAGAGGAGGATACAGGGAGAGGAGAATACAGGGAGAGGAGAATACAGGGAGAGGAGAGTACAGGGAGAGGAGGATACAGGGAGAGGAGAAAACAGGGAGAGGAGAATACAGGGAGAGGAGAGTACAGGGAGAGGAGGATACAGGGAGAGGAGAATACAGGGAGAGGAGGATACAGGGAGAGGAGAGTACATGGAGAGGAGAGTACAGGGAGAGGAGAGTACAGGGAGAGGAGAATACAGGGAGAGGAGAATACAGGGAGAGGAGAGTACAGGGAGAGGAGAGTACAGGGAGAGGGAGCATTGTGGAGGTTCCCTGTGCGATATTCGTCTCCAGAAGCTGATATGGTATAAAAAAGCTCATTTTAAAGCATATATTATCCGTAAATTGCACAATTTAATTTCTTACATTAAAATATTTCTGTTATGAACAAAATATTTCTGAACGAAACATACAGTACTGTGCAAAAGTTTTAGGCACCTGTGGGGATTTCAGTAAAGAAAAAGCTTCTTATCTGTGAAGTAAGTGATTATTAGCTCTTATAACTACAAAAAGCAGAGCTTTTACAGCCCTGTTTTCCTGTTTTTAAAAAACATTTCCTAATCTCTCCTCCTCGTTTGAGTTTATTAGAGTTATTTATCATCATATCAACACCTGGTTAGGTAATTTGGTAAATCAGGTGAGCTGCTGACGGAACTGAATATAATATACACATGCTGGCTGAGGAGCATCCAGGAGAAAATCTGGAATCTCTACACTTTTTTCTTCAGCTCGGATCACAAGATACAACATACTTAGTTAAAAATGTGAATGTCCTTGTCATGTTTTACTGTATTTATGTTTATGTGCATCTGTTCAAATCATATGTGGTGCTTTTTCCCGGTAAAAACACTCATATTTCTGAGATAAATGGATTAGTGTAATTTACTTTGGTGCTTAAAACGTTAGCACAGTACTGAATATTATATATGTGGTTCGAATTAATTAATTAACTAAAAGTGTCAACAAACTTAGCATACTGTTTCATGGTTTGGAGTATAATTTATAGACTAATATATATATATATATATCATAGTGTCCCTTATTTCATTTTCGAAAAGTTGGCAACCCTACCACCGTCCCTCAGCAGCAGTCTCTGTGTTGCCTGTAGGTGCCGAGCTTCGGGTTTTATTAATAAATAATAGTTTTAAACCTATTTTAAGTTAATATTCTGCTCTAAATACGTTTATAAGACCTACTACAACACATTTTCGCTGGTAATTCATTGTTTTAGGTCGTAGTTTATTAGCTTATTACTCGCTCCTCTGTTAAAAGTTGAGTGAAAATCACACGAGGCTCCATTTTCCCTCCATTTTCTCTAACAGCACATAAGCTAAATCTGTTCTTTGTGAATGAGAGAGGTTTTTATTTGTTTACCAGCTGGCACTAACTGCAGTAGTCACTCCAGTACAACGGAAGTAAAAAAAAAAAAAAGTATTCCAGGTATTTATTAATATTTTAATCTTTATCTGTTTATGTTCTGTTTTATTATTATTATTATTATTATTATTATTATTTTATTTTATTTTGTAAAATGTCCATCCGTTTTAATGTGTACGTTTTATGGTAAAAGTTTCTATTAATAACGCAGAGACAGTTTATAATAACGCTTTTAGAGCTGTGTTTTATATTCTCTAAAATAAATATTGTGTATGAAGCCATATATTAGGCAATTTTATTTGTTTTTGCCATATATGTGCTGTTTCTAATCAGCAGTCTCTGATTCTCTGTGCTGTGGCTGGCACAAACTGCAGTAGAATTAAAAAAAAAAGTTCCCTTGATAGAAAAAAGGTTGAGAAACGCTGGTTTAGGTAATAGTGAGTGGGTCTGAGAGTACAGTGTAGGGAAAAGAATGGGTCTATGTGTAACTCCAGATGTTAAGTGCAGGTTTTATCATCTTCCTCTAAGCTATCATGTTACTGCCTAAAGGTTGGTGTAACTGTCGTCTGTGGCCGTTTTGAGCGATAGGGAAATAAAATCCATCTCAGGTGTGTTAGATGGAGTTCATTGTAATATGCTACACCATCTCTACACATTTATTTGGCACTGAGATGTTTTCCAAAACTGAGTTGCTAACTGGATAGACAAGTCAGCTGTCTGCAATCGTTAGAGCAGTTCATTATGCAAACAATTAAACACATCTTTTGTTCATACTGCTGACTTTAATCTTTTGAAATACACAATATGTAATCCTGCATATAACTGAGGACGACAAACTAGGATGAACAAGATGTATACATATCATTCGTTTTTTCGTTATCTCGAGTTTTGAAATTGGTTCAGTGTGAGATTTTGTGGGAAAGGGCAGGGGTGCTGTTAGTAAGGGGAGTTGGTGCACAGAGTCTTTCAGAGTCACATTCATTACTCAGGTACAAGTATAGATACTAGGGTTTAAAATACTTCCATAGAAATGAGGTATCAACTGAAGCTTTTTACTTTTTAAATAAAAGTGTAAATGTACTGGAATTGCCATTAAGGATAAAATCTTAGTTCGCACCACTGGGGCCTGTAGTGCACTAATATCTATGAACAGCTAAAGACCTAGCGCTTAGCCTGTGTTTGTGGTGTGTTAGGGGGTTTAGCCAGTTTAGCCAGTTTAGCCACCTGAGGGATTTTTGGCTGTGTTTAAGAGATCGAGTTTTACTCTCCAAGCACTTGTAAGAGCTGTAAGCGAGCAGTACCTTGTTAATAAAGAGCTTCTTGCTGAGATCATGCTGCCTGTTGTTTCATCTCCTGGCCGGTTGTTACAATATAAAAGGAACATAAATGTATAGATATAGATGGAGTGAGGGCCCTTGGTTGTCTCCTCCCTTAACCCAACACAGACTTCATCCAAGTAGTTATACGTTTATGCAAATGACATGCCAATCAAGAGGAATCGATACAATTGGACAGAATTGATCAACATGACTACGTCAGCAAAGTCCGGTTAACAGTTTGTTGTCCAGTTCTGATGATGTGATCAGCTCCAGCCTGCAACAAGTTCTTATCACAAGCTTCTTTAGCTCTGTGTTTATAAAGCTAAATTATTAAATAAACAGTAAAAATAATGTATATATAAAGTTATAAAACAGTGTAAAGGTGTGGTTATCTCCAGTCACACCCTTACAGCTAATGCTAAAACTACTCCAGTCTAAAGTCTCAGTGCAGGAGAGCTAAACTGAACCTCCTGTATAACGCTGTACTTCAGCACTTAGGTACTTCAGTGGCTTTACTGCTCCTTAAAACCTGACTGGTAAAAGTCATACATAAGATGCACCAGATTAAAAGACACGATGATAATCTTTGGGAAATTATAGTGCAAATAATACAGTAGTTGGCACATTTCGCTTGAGTTCTCTTGAGTCTCTGCATGATCATCTTCAAAGTAGTCTACATATGTCTGCTATATTTTTGTTGGAGCGTGATGTGATGCGATGGATCGTGTATAAGCCAGTAGGTTGTGGGAATGGTACATTTTTAAACTTCTCATCCAACCATAATCAGATTCACTTAATGCTGATGGAGAGATTTATCTGGACAGGTGTTTTTATGAGCTGAAATGAAATACAAACATTTTAAACGTAAGTATTAGAAGTAGGGCTTTACGGTGGCTTAGCGGTTAGCAGGTTCACCTCCCAATGCTGGGATCATGGGTTCAAGTCCCTTTCTGGGTGGAGTTTCCATGTTCTCCTTGTGTCTGCATGGGTTTCCTCTGGGGACTCTTCTGTGGTTTCTTCCCACAGTCGAAAAACACGAAGATCAGGTAAATTGGATATCAGTAAAACGTCACCAGTAAAGTATATGTAACCCCTCCTACATCCCAGGCCAAAGGGACAGGGCCCCAAGTTCATTAATTAGACCTCTCCTGTAAATTTAGCTACCAACTGTAAATATGTCTTGAAGAAGTAAAAGACCTAGTTACAGGTAATTAAAGATATGTGGCTGCAATGAGTACTCCCAGTGAAGTTTATTGATGCACAAAAACAAAATGTATAAATGGGGATAAATAAAAACTATACACACTAATGTGTACTTAGATCTGAAAATACAAATATAGGGAAAGAACTGATGTATTTCTTTTAAACCTTCTATAACCTAAATAACTTCAACTTAGGTAGACAGTGCAGTGGACTCAATTAACATATTTATTAATAACTTACTTGTTTAACAAAAAGAGGGAAAAAAATACATTTATAAATAAATACAAAGAGCCGGCAGTAAATAAGAAATAAAATAAAATAAAAAACGTTGCAGGCCTGATACTGTTTCTGAACGGAGATGTTTACTCACAGTCACTCTTGATGAATTGACTCAGATTCATGACTCAGATTATTGACTCAGATTCTTGACTCAGAGCGGGTAGTTGGCCACTCTCCTCTACCTGAACAGGACTGAACTGAAGAATTCCCACGTTGCCGGAGGAACCACAGGTGCTTCCTGGCTGACCTGTGGCGCTATCCGGGGTAAAAGTGCTCCCACGAGGCACCCAGAGGAACCACGAGCGTTATCCTGGTAGCTCGTGGCGCTATCTGAGCGGCAAAAACACGCAGCTCCGCGTGGCTCGTCACTAAAGTTAAATCTCGTTACGGTTAGCCGGCTAGGCTAACTTACAAGCTATAAACAGAGCTAAAACTCATCTAATAGTGTTCAACAGCGAACTCTCTCAAAGAAAAACACTTCAGAAATACATACTCACTTAACTCATGGGTCACTCTGGACCCAAACTTTAACAAAACACTTTTAAAAACGCCATAAAACATCCAGAGCTCCTGTATTTTTCCCTCGTCTCTGTCTCTCTCTCCCTCTCCACACACACACACTGCTCCTCCATTTCCCCGCCCCTTCAACCAATCAATGGAAAAGGAGGTAAGATTGGCAGGTAGATGACCCAATAAATGGACTCCCTAACCCTCTAAGGTGCTTGGGATGTAAGAACACACTTCAAAATACTGTATAATTCAACGTTAAAAAATATATATATTCTTATTACATTAAAAATCTTATACAAACTGCTACAATATTTCAGTACCATTCAACAACACCTATAAAACATTTTTTTTTCAGTAGTTAGATACATAGAAGCATGGAACTAAATATAGAACTGAATTATATTTGGGCTACATATAAATAACCAAAATATCTACTTAAGTATGGTAACAACGTATTTGTTCTTCATTACTTAAAACCTCTGGTTGGGGGTGGGGTTATGATTCCATGATTGAGATCTTGGTCTTGGTCTTATTTGAGCCAAACCCTTTCTGTATCAGTGTGGCGTGAAAGAACACTAAAACTAAGTCTGCTGTCTTGGATAGCCTCCAAAACTGGCTCAAACTGGTGACCTTTGAAAAAAGTGACAGAGGTCCTCCATTACTCAAATGTTTTGCTTTCATTATGTAAATTAATACACCATTTATATATATATAAAAAAAAATCACACTAAGTTTTCATTCAAGTGTGCAACATATGACTAAAACAAGATGTAAAAATACAGTAGTTGCTGAAAATTAAATTGTCTAGACAAGCTCACAGACTTTACTCACAATGATAGTTAACATTCTTAGCTGGAGACAATATTTCCCAACATAAGCTCTCTTTATTTTTATTATGCAAGTAATAAGTAATTAATTATCAGAAAAAACTAAATCGAATGATGAGATGTTACTGTACTGTAGGCTACTCATTGAATATGGTGTTTCCGCGTTGTCCAACGTGTGCTAGCCTACATCGTATTCTTTGGAAAGATATTTATAACTCAGGATCACGTAAATTGTACCCAGATACAACAATGCTTTTTTTTATTGGCTTTTAGGTAGCTACATTTCTCAATTTATTGATTAGGGTGTGGGAAGCTCGATATCTGCTCTTCGTCTACAGTTACAAAAAATATTGGTGTGCCTTAGTGGGTGTTGTCCTGGTATTTCTGTGTGTAAGAGATTCAGTGGTTTGCAAAAGTATTCATCCCCCTTACACTTTTGCACATTTTTTCATCTTATAACCACAAACTTAAATGTATTTTAATAAGATTTTAAGTGATAGACCAAAACAAAGTAGCATGTAATTGTGAGGTGGAATGGAGAAATAGTATTCATCCCCCCTATATCAATATGTAGTAAAGCCACATTTTGCTGCAATTACAGCTGCAAATCTTTTGGAGTATGTCTCTACCAGCTTTGCGCAATTGGAGACTGAGATTTTTGCCCATTCGTTTTTACAAAATAGCTCTAGTTCAGCTAGATTGGATGGAGAGCGTCTGTGAACTGCAATTTTCACGTCTTGCCGCAGAGGCTTAATGGTATTTAGGTCAGGACTTTGACACATGAATATTCTTTGATCTAAACCATTCCACTGTAGCTCTGGCTGTGTGTTTAGGGTCATTGTCTTGCTGCAAGGTCTTTTGTAGCCTCTAACTGGTTTACTTCCAGGATTGCCCTGTATTTAGCTCTATCAGTGTTACTTTTCCGCGCTGTATTTAGGCCAAAAAGTTGGTCTTATCTGACCATAGTGTTCCTGTGTTGCTATTTCCCCTGACTTGTGGCAAACTACAAATGACATTTCTTGTTTTTCTTTCAACAATAGTTTTCTTCTTGCAACTCTTCAATAAAGTCCAGATTAGTGGAGTGCATTACTTTTGGTTGTCCTGTGGACAGATTCTTCCACCTGAGCTGTGGATTTCTGCAGCTCCTCCAGAGTGATCATGGGTCTCTTGTCTGTTTCTCTCACCAGTGCTGTACTTTGGTTGGGTGGACGGCCATATCTTGGTAGGTTTGCAGTTGTAGAATGCTGTTTCCATTTTTTTTCTTTGTGTATCTGTGCAGTGCTCCTTGGAATGCTTAATGTTTTTTATAACCTAACTCTTGTTTAAACGTCTCTACAGCTTTATCTCTGACCTGTCTGGTGAATTCATCGGTCTTCATTATGCTGTTTGTTCAATAATGGTCTCTAAAAAAACAGAACAGGTGTATTTATAATGAGGAAATTACACACAGCATGACTCTATTAACTAATTAAGGGTTTAAACACGTTTGCAAGCAACAGTGTGGTGTGTGAACTGGTTGAAATGCATGTGCCTCATTATACATATTATCTTTTTTACAGAGAGTTACAATTCTAGATATTATCTGCCAATAAAATACCTTTTATGCTCAAGTTGGACACATGAGGTCCAGTTTAAATTCACCCACAAATGTATGGAAATTTTTTGGGTCAAAGCTGTCACTTGTGTGGTTTTCTTTAGATATACATCCTAAACGTGTGACCAAAAAACAATAAAACAATTGTTCACCAAGAATAATTAGGTCAAAAAAAGTTAAATTAACACATATCTTTAATTCTTCATTCAGCTCTGCTCTCACTTGAGCTGTAAAAGCTGTAATAAAGATATAGACAAGCTGGCGAACCAAACAGTAATTCCCCACAGATAAAAAGGTAAAACATGTTCCTCATTTGGTTCGCTGTATTGTACACGTTGTGGTTGTAATAGTCCCTGTTCTCACACCCACATTTGCAATTGTCTCAATGGCTGCTAATGCAAATGGTGTAAATTTGAATAAAGTGCAATTGACCCTGTATCATGTGTTAGCTTTACTGATTAAACAGAGTTTATCAGCAAGCCTCTACCATTCAGCACTTGCTAGTTTCTGACCTCATGACTGCTTTTGACTGTGTGTAAGTTTGAGGATGAACCATTCTTCCCAAAGACAGTAGAACAGTGGTTCTCAAACTATGGTAGGGGTACCACTGGTGGTACTTAAAGCATCCCAAGTTGGTATGCTAGATGAATTCTGCTTGTTTTGAAATGTAATTTTCCTAACATTACATTTGTTTGTGTTTAGTGCTTTACCTGTTAGAACCTGTATGTAAGCTACACTTCAGTTCTTTACATCCGTTTCATTTGCTGTAGGGTAAGACCCTGTGGAATACCACAAGATATACTGTATCAACCAGCCATTTACAGCAGTTTCTGCATTATGATTAATAGCTAAATAATGTAGTAAACACTGTAGTGTTGTGTTGTGTTTATACTTGGCAATCTTGTTTATTTCTTTTGTCTAAATCTTTCTGAGAGTCTCAGAAAAACTGTATTAACCAGAAACAAGAATCAATTAAACAGCCATGCTAATGTACAGACTGCAAAATCTCCACACAGCAGGTGAAGAACAACTGGTGAAAGATATGACATGAAGATAGGTATATGTGTAGACTACACGTCTAGCTTACTGTGTATAATTATGTGTGAGGTACATGTGTTCCTGTGAAATGGGTTGTAGGTGGTACTTGGAAGTTTTGGTTTGATAATTGGTCTACACGGTCTAAAAAGTTTGAGAACCACTGAAGGACGGTTGGAAGAGTCTCTTGTAGTGGTGGTAGAGGTTTCTGGTCCACCGTACAGGTGGATAGTTATTAACTGTCATTAAGATTCATTAAGGAGAAGGTAACAAGATGGAATTAGTTCTGATTGGTTTTATAGGGAACATAGAAATTGCTGCATTCTGTTTTTATTTACATTTACTTACATTTTAGACAGTGTTACAAAACTTCTGGAGGAAGTATTTTATGGTAACATGTAGCAGCACTAGAGTTAATTTAACACATTAATAAGAGGTATGTTTGGAGCTGCACGGGTGATAAATTTAATCCAATTAACACTGTAGCAACTGTTAAGTATAGTGGTGGTTGCATCATTCTCTCATGCTCATTAAAAGAACAGTTCTAAGAAATAACTAAGCACAAAATGTAAAATTGTCATGGCATTCATGTCCAAGGTAATTGTATGTAAACTTCTGACCATAACAGTTTGTGAGAAAATGCTATTGGTACAATCAAGGTTTTATTTGTCCACAACACCTTATTCCAAAATTAAGCTGGCTTGTCCAAATGTGCTTTAGCATACCTCAAGCGACTAAGGAAGCTCTCACCACCATGGCCACGACTGCTGTCCTGCTCTTGCTCTCACTTTTGGCAGAAGGTAAGATACAGACTTTTTAAAGCTCTCTACATAAGATGATCAACTACTGTCTAGCATGAACAAGTAAATCTGGAATGTTAATTATCATTAATTAAATATTGACATTATTGATTAATTAATGTGTAGAATTAATTGTAGAAACTGAGATGCCACTTGTTTAATTGAAAAGGGAAAGGTTTTTAAATGTTCTCTCTAAATCATTATTAATAAATCGCATATAAATTGCAATAATTATAGTAAAATTGAAAGTGCATTTCTTATGGTGCAAGAAAGAAAAACAAAAACATGTAAACACTGACAAAACCACACACATACACACACATAGAGGTGTCAATTCATGAAGTACAAATAAAGTACAAACTTTTTTACGTTACTTAAGTAGAAATGTTGGTTATCTATACTTTATTAGAGTAGTTATTTTTCAGACAACTTTTTATTTCTACACAATTATTTGAACTTTCTACTCCTTACATTTTAAAAATAGCCTTGTTACTCCTATTTCACGTCAGCTTCTCCGACTTCTCATCATTAAAAAAAAACCCTATCCAGATAAATCTCTTCATCAGGATTGTGGTTGGTTGATAAGTATAAACATATACCATTCCGACACCCTATTAGTTTCTATGTGATCTACTGCAATGCAGTGCTAACAGGCCTCCTGTTTTGTAAAACCACTACAGATGGTTCAGAACTCAGCAGTGCTCCTGGTCTTCAACCAACCAAAATGGGCACATGTCATCCCACTACTCATTGAGCTCTGCTGGCTACCAATTGGTGCTCCTATGAAATTTAAAGCCCTTACGATTGCCTACAAGGGTATGATGAAACAGGTTCCTTCTACTTGCACTCCTAAAGGCTTTTGTTCCCTCCCGGCAGCTGTGCTCCTTCAGTGAATGTCACCTAGCTTTACCAAACGTTTAAACAAAGCAATCCAGACTGTTCTCATACAGAGTTCCCCAAAGGTGAAACAAACTACCTTCCACTACCAGATCAGGAGCCTCCCTCAGTACCTTTAATAACTTCCTAAAGACAGAGCTCTTCAAAGAGAACTTACTCTCCCAACACCTCTAACCCCTAACTAATTACTTCTAACCTCATTTCCTTCTCCCCTTCTTTTCCTTCTTTACCTTTTGGCCTCCTTCAGGTTGTGCCTAAAAATGTTTTGCCGTGGATTTTTATGTCCACCTTTGCTTATGTACCTCATTATTTGTAAGTCGCTTTGGATAAAAGTGTCTACTAAATGTAATGTAATGTAATATATTGATCCATCACACCTGCACATGTCGCGTCATCCTTTAGCAAGAACATAGCAGATGTTTGTAGCCTAGTATGAAGATGATCCGTGCAGAGACTAAAGAGAACTCGAGCAAAATGTCTCAACTTAGGTTTAACTTTAAGATCCCAACATTTTCAACCCAAAAAATTCAACATTAATATTTTAATACAACATTATAGGCATTATGACTAAAAATGTCTTTTGGGGAGGGGTAGTGCAGTATAGACATTATAAAGTCCAGGAAGCAAAAATTGGAAACCCTCTGGTCCCCACCGATGAACAGGAGCTGCAGTTCAACCTTTATTCAACCTCCATTCTTTTCAGTCCACAATTATCTCTTTTGTATCATAATTTATTATGCAGTTTAATACTTTCTCCAACACATACTGATCATATATTGGCTCAGTCCACTCTTTTCAATACTGATGGAATCTCTCTGTGGTCTCTTGAGGTGTGGTTTCCTCTGCTGTTGAGAAGCGCCTGGTGTCTGCAAAGCCCTGTGCTGCTACTGAGAGGCCGTATCATGCCCGGGTAGTGTACGAGACTCACGATGGACACAGCTCCACATGTGCTGGCACGCTCATCCATATGCAATGGGTGATCACTGCATCACACTGCTATGGCGGGCCTGGCGGGTCAGTAGTTTTTAACCTTTTTTAACCTAAGCCTAGATTAGCCTAAGTGTTTTATTTTTATTTTTACTTGTTTACTTGTTGTTTCTGTTGGGAATATATTGGAGGGTTAAGGGTATATATATATATATATATATATATATATATATATATATATATATATATATATATATATATATATATATTTTTTTTTTTTTTTTTATATTCTATATGAAACAGCAGAAATATGATAAAACAAACTTCAAAAGGTCAAAATGCACTCTTCAGACTTACATGACATCTGTGTGGGTATGGTTCTAATATTCTAATTAACTGACCAGCAAATAAATGATTTCATTTCAATGGCTACACACACACAATGTTGGGTTGGGTTGTTCTATATTTGAATTACCAAAAAATGTTTTGGGTTATTCTTAAAAATATAGAATAACCCCAAAAAAATTTGAGTAATTCACTACATGCCTTTACTTAGAAAAATATGTTTATCCAGTAAGTAAAATTAAGCAGTTTCTATTGGAGGATAAATTAGAGTTAGCATTTGCTTTTACAAGTTCTATAGCAGATTGTATTAAATCACACAGGTAACATAGAGGTAAGTCTTATTTAAATCAACATTTATTTATTGTATTTATTTACTTATTTTAAGTTTGCAAAACCATGCCAGTATTACTGCAGTGCTGAGACCACCACCCAAATAAAAGCAAGCCACCAGTTTAAGGAGGTATTGTATGTATGTTTGTATTGGTGGTTAAATACTTGCCTACTTCCAATAAGAGTCTGTAAACTGTTTCATATACATAATTCACTGCAGTGCTGTGTCTATAAAACCAACTCAAACTACACAGATGCTTCACACACTTGTACCGTGTCATCCTTCTTTAAGACTTCTGGCATGATGGTTTTAAGAAGATTTCTTCAGTGTCTTGTGACACGCTGTGTTCCAAACTGTCTTAAAATATTTTGCTACGCATGCTCAATTCTGTCATGTTGATTTTGCCTAAATCTATATGCAATTTTTGCTCTTAACATTATATACATACATTATATTGGGATGTATTTATTAGTTAAATTTAGCAAAGTTATAAAGGTATAATGTCAGGTAATATATTCTCAAAATAATGAGCCAAGATTACTGGACTCAAATCTTGTTATCTTTACCTAAAAATGATATGCAACATATATGTTTCTACACATTTCTAAACAAAATAAACACGCAGTATTCAGCAGTCCTTGCTCTCTTAAATAAGAAGAGTTCACAAATGACCATTTAAGGTACAATCTTCGCACTTTAATGAGCAAAGATTATAATGCAGCCTTTTTTGCTTTTTCCTTTATACTGTGGCCTCATTACACACAGCTCATGGGCTCGCTGGTTGCAGTTGCTCAGACTTGAAGAGGGGGTGGAGCTATAATACATATAATGCATATAATACAAGAAAACTCAACTTTAGGTTACCATGGGCTTTTCAAATCACATCTCCCAGACAGCAAACTGTATTTAAATTTAGCACCTGGAGGAGGAATGTTAGATAATAAAAACAAATCTAAATAGTTGAAAAAAATGTAACACACTCATCAGGTGTATAATATTTTTTTCATAATCTTTATTTATTTTACATTATTCTAGTTCTTCCGATATGACACACTCATCAGGTCCATAGCCAGGGGGGATCGAAGGGTTCTAAACATACTAAAAACGGAGCTAAACATATAAACTGTGATGAGATTGTTTCAGATAGCTGCTTAAAAATACTCTTCTCTGAATCAAAACACACAGATTAAACCTGCTTTGCGCTTAATAAACTGCAGCTGTGTTAGTCAGTTAGCTTAACTTTAGAATTAGCTAGATAGATTGGTCAGGGTTTGAGAAAAATATCTCTCTCTCTCTCTTTCATTTTTAAATTGTGTTTATTAATTTAGGATTACAGGACTTACTGTGAGCTATAATGAACAAAATTTCATTTAGCTAACTAGTCATCTAGAAGATGTAACGTTAGTGGATAGCCAGAATTTAGTACAGTACTTTATGTTTATTGTTTAAAGAAGTTTCTTAACCCTGATCACTTCCCTAAAATGAAAAATCCGACCGTTTCTGACGCAACAGGCCACCCAACTCCTAGTACAAGCGGTGGTAATCTCTCGCCTTGACTACTGCAATGCAGTACTAACTGGCCTCCCAGCCAGTGTAGTAAAACCACTACAGATGATTCAGAATGCAGCAGCACGTCTGGTCTTCAACCAGTCAAAACGGGCACATGTCACTCCGCTGCTTATTGAGCTCCATTGGCTACCGGTTGCTGCTCGCATCAAATTCAAAACTCTTACGATCGCCTACAAGGTGATGACTGAACAGGCTCCTTCCTACCTGCACTCGCTCCTGAAGGCTTAGGCTACCTCCCGGCCGCTGCGCTCCTCCAATGAACGTCGCCTCACTTTGCCCAACATTCACACAAAGCAATCCAGACTGTTCTCATACAGAGTTCCCCAATGGTGGAACAAACTACCTTCCACTACCAGATCAGGAGAATCTCTCGCTATCTTTAAGAAACTCCTGAAGACAGAGCTCTTCAAAGAGCACTTACTCTCCTAAACACCACTAACAAACTAACAACTTCTAACCTCATCTCCTTCTTCCTCTTCTCTACTCCCCCACCTCATTTCCCTTTGACCTCCTTTAGGCCCTATCCAAAGATGTTGTTACCTTTAACTTCTATTATTTTGTTCTTTATTATTGTAAGTCGCTTTGGATAAAAGCATCTGCCAAATGAAATGTAATGTAATGTAATGTAATAAAACGGTGTTTTCCACCAGATCCAACTGATCAGCTAATAAACAGTCATTTACTGAGTTTACCTGTTAAAATCCCTTAACTTCCTATCAACCATGGATCAATCATTATGTTTATCAGCAGTGATTAAGTGCCTTTCAACAGAGGCAGCTCTAGAATATGCAGGAACAGGGTGTAGAAACACTGATCTAACGTGACTTCTGTCCATTTGTAGTTCACAGTAAGACCACAGTAAGACTTCGTATCCTGAGTAAATAGAGGGATTCCAGGCACCCCCCCCCCCCCCCACAAAAAAATAGCATTTTTATTATATTTTTTATTTGTTTTGAGCAACTATATGTAACGGGTTTTATTTTGTTTATTTATTTTTCACACAAAATCTTCATATTTTACATGCTAGCATTTTTCTATATTTTATTTACAAAAGATTGGTTAAAAATATATTTATTTTCCAGGACTTTTATTATTTTATTTTATTGTATGTTATTTTTCTCCATTCCTCTGGGGGGCGCAGCGTCTTTTAGTGTTTAGCTAGTCTCTCCTCAGTTGGCTGAGAGCTCTGCTGGAGAGAGGTTGGTAGAATTCAGTCTCTGGTTAAAAGTGTCTAAAAAAAAGTTCAATATGTGTTAAAAGTGTTAAAAATAGTTTAATATGAAGCGTAAGGCCTTTAAATGTAATATTCTGGATGTTTTAAGGATGGATGATCTGTATTTTTAACTAAATCTTCGAGTGTATGTTTGAGAAGTGTTAGTTAGCTACAGCTGCCTGTGTTTAGTTCAGTCCTAACTCTCCCTCCATTTTGTGTGGTTTTGGGGATCATGCAGTGATTTGTGCAGGCAGACACGAGGCTGGATGCTATTTCTCACAGCTTTCTATCTTGTACATCCAGGTATGCTTTTTATTGCTTCATAAGTTTAAAGTTGTCAGCTCTTTTGATCGGTTTTCAGGTTTTAAATATGTTTTTACATTAAAATACATTAAAAAGTTGGTATTAAAAAGGGAATTTATTAAAAATATTATATATAAGGTTAAGTTAAAAGATAAATAAGTAATATTGCACATATCCCATTGTATTTCTATATTTTTATATCAGAATCTTGTTTTAGTGTGTCTATGAAGTGAATCTGCCGAATGTGTATTATAAGTAGTCATATTCATACTAAAATATTATATTTACTGTGGATTAATTTTTTGTTATATATTTTTCTATTGGCTATGTCTGTCATTTTTGTACATTTTCTTATTTTATTAGTAAGTGAATTGTATATGTAACTATACTGCAAATTACTATTATACAAATACTGTTAAATACTCTTGACTCTCTGAAATAATATATACTGTGTCAGTTGGCTGAGAGCTCTGCTGGAGAGAGTGATTTGTGCAGGCAGACACGAGGCTGGATGCTATTTCTCACAGCTTTCTATCTTGTACATCCAGATAATAAAAGATTCCCGGATTGGTACCAACAACAGAGGTCTAGGGTATTTCTTCCTAACACACAACACAACGCAGAGAAATGGTGGTGGGGCTCCTGACCATTTGGACCCGCTACATATACAGCAACTTAGTCAATAGTGTGCCAATGTTTAAGCAAGTTAAGTATAAAGAGAAAGAATGTTGCAAAAGAAACGCTAGTTAATTTTTATATATGTGTTGTGAATGTTGCGAAATGATTTTTTTTAATAGTTCAGGGCTAGTTTTAGAGTTTGTTAGTGTAATTTGGTGTGATTTATTATTTAGAAGGGGTAGAAGAGATGGTTGAGCTGGAGAGAGAAAAAAATGTGTACAGGACTGAAATTAACTGAACTGATCAGGACTGGACTGAAGTAATTTAATGAAAGATTATTAATTGTGTAGGCCCCTTAGGACTAATATTTACTTATGGAATATATCTGCTCCATGTCCTTTTTGTTAAAGCTCCTGATACTATTTTTAGGTCACCAACGGTCATTTTGCAGAATTTGTGCACCCATTTGAAGTCCCAGCACAGTTGTAGGAAGATTTGAATAAGACGGAACACTATTAATTCATGTTTAAGTTTTAATGACCATACCGATAGTGTGGTCATGAAGTAGTTGTATCTATTTATGTCAACAGTATAGAGATAGACAATAAAGGACAGAAAAAATCAGAGACAGAAAATGGAGAGCAGCAACAGAGACAATGGAACAAAGCAACAGACAACTGATGTGAGCAACAGAGACAGACAATGAAGTCACATCACAGATGTAGGAAGTTTGAGTAACACTTACATTTATATCAAATTTATGCTAACAGTGGGGAGCAACAGACGAACAAATAAGGACAGCAACAACAGACTCACAACAAACTTATGATGAATAAAATATGTCTAAATTAAAAGGTTTTAAGTGTGCTTGTGTATTTAGGGGGCATTGGAGTAGAGCCAAATGAAGTCCACTTTTGGGGGAAAAAGATCCCCCCCCCCCATCACAATGCTGGCTACGGGCCTGCCCATGTACAGTTAAAATTTGGGTCAAAAAATATGGGTGATTCTAGTCTGGAATCTAATCTGCAAGCATAAACCCACAAGCCTTCATGCAATTTCTTTTCTTCATCCTTCTGATATTAGATCTTTGTTTATTACAGTGAATCAACCTCAATTTATAATGTAGGTTAAGGGTGTAATGCTCTATGGCTGTTATATGGCTATATGATGATTATAAAGCTTGGAGTTGATTATAAGGCAGGTGAATGTGAAGTTTAGGATAGGTTTAGCTTCTAGGCCTCACAAGAAAAGCAGTATTGTTTTTTTTATTACATATGTTTCTTTCCTTCCCCCAGCATTCTGACAGTGGAGCTTGGTGGACATCCAAATAACACTGAGAAAAAGTCACTGCGCATTCAACACGCCAACGTCATCATTTATTCCCCGACAGACGAGCCCATCATGTTGCTGAAGCTTCCAGAGGCTGTGAAAAGCATTGTTCCGGCTGTAATAAAGCCTGGACATTGTGTTGTTCCAGATGATGGGGGGGAACTGGTGGTGTCTGGCCGTGGTGCCACTAATGCTGAAGGAGGTGAGAAGCTGGTACAGTGAGCCACTAGTTAGCAGTCTAATAGTTGTAACAGTACTATTGTACTTGTAATAGTAATTGTAATTGTAATAATAGTGGTAGTATTGGCTGTAGTCGTTAAATCGTTAGTGGTGTTAATGGTGTAAATCAGGGATCTCGAACTCAAATGACCATGGGGCCATTATTAAGGCAGTATGCTCAAAGGGGGGCGCAAATTCTTTCATTATGAACTTTCCACTATGGAGTGACCTCACAGCTCCTGAAATTCACACATACACTGGTAATCTGCATTATAATAGCAGCTTCACAGTCTCCCTAAATTGTTCAGTTATTGAACACTCATTTCAGGTGCTCACTGAGAGTCAGTGAATATGAATTCTTGTACTTCGATGCACAGCTGATCATTAATATCAGACAGATTGCTGATCTAGTGCCACAGTATGTAATGTGAGACGGTTCTGAATAAACTCACCAATCAGCCTGAAGACTGCAGTCTTTCAGAATTGGTCCCTCTGAAGACAACTGCTCTGCTTTAATGATGAGATGACACATCCACATAGCTGCTTACCTGCTGTAGAACTTTCAAACTTTACACAGATCTTAAAATATCAGACAGATCTGCTGCATCTCATCACAGCCCATTATGGTTGGGCGATGTCTCCGTAATTGGCAGTTGACGTTGTTTACAGTGAAACATTGCGATGGATGATGATGTCGTGGAGGGGGGTGGATTAGAAATGACAAATAAAAACTGACATTTACTGTAGACGAATAAAATAAACACACAAAAAAGGAAAAATAGGACACTTTAAAAATATCATACAAATTGATACATAAAAAATAAAGAATTGATATCTTATGAATAAAAAAACAATTTGATCAATAAAATAATAAAAATATTTAAAATGAATAAAAAAAAAATTATATAAAAAAAAAGAAGAATATCAGTTTCAGTTTCAGTTAGTTTCAGTTTCAAATCAGAAAAAAACAGCTCACCAAAACCTCAACCTGTTCAAATATTTGACAATATTTGATTAACTTTACAGGTCCTTACTCATCTTCATTTATTTAACTAAACTGAGTTTTATATTTGTAGCCTGGCGCTGAATTCAGCTCCGCGCTGCGGGAGAGAGTGAGAGAGAGAGAGAGACGGAGAGAGCGCAGCGAGGTGAATTTTGCCTGATTTCTCTTGATTAAATATCACTGAATATGTGAATTTAATACCATTTAATACCAAATATTTTAATACACTTGATAGGATCTTATTTATTTATTTATTTATTTTTTTATCGCAATGCCGCGCTTTCCTTATGACTGACGCTAAATCCGTATAACGATTTGATCCAGCTGTTAAACTGTTATATTAATACCTTTTTAACGTTTTTTGTTTACATTTTAAAATTCGATTATATTTTTGTCAAAATTTTGGGTTTATTTTCGTTTGTTATTTTTCAAATAATAATAATAATAATAATGCTTTTTTCCATGTGAACGGTGAGCTAGCGTATGTGCTTAGCATGAGACTTGCTGCCAGTGGGCTCAATATTATTTTTGATTATATTTGATAATGATTTTGTGTGGATTTTGCCGGGCTTTGCTTTCATTTTTGTGTTTTTATGGATTTTGATGCTTAAGTCTTTTGCTTCTGAAATCTCTTGTTTACTTTTCTGTTTGATTGTATTGCTTCTATATGTATATAACCTTAACTATATGCAGATTTTATATTTGGTATAAAACCTTTGGCAAAAAAATTACTCCATAAAAACATTTTTTTAATCAATTTTACATACATTTTCACTGTATATAGATAAAACACACTCAGCATGTGAAAACATTTAGCATTTTATAAAAATTTTTTTTTTTAACTTTTTCTCAAATTATTTCAGTTCAAAACAACAAAAAAATAAAAACATCTCTTCTACATAAGCTTTAATCACGGTGGACATTTCTATTTGGCTCATTAGCGCCACTAGTGTAATCTGTCCATGGCTCTCAGGCAAAGGACAGATGAGTGACAGGACAGCGGTACTTCAGGGGACCAATCAGCTTTCAGCTGCGGCCAATGCCAATGTGGCCCGGCCCCTAGAACCACCAGTGGTCTATCGTTAGCTAAACAAGGGTAAACTGTGTTTTAAGGTCCCAAAGTTTCCATCGATTAGTCGATTAATCGATTAGTAAGTTGTTAGTGTGAAGACAGCTTTAGTGACAGTAAAGGTTTTTGACAGTTTTAAAGAACATTTTCTTTCTTTATTTTCTTGGTAAACAGGGTGATTATGGATCCGGTGTTGTGAGGACAGAAAAGGTCACAAAATCTTCTTTTATCTTATGGACCAAAGAAGAGCAGTCTGAGGTGTTCACTGGAGTTCTCATCAGTGGAGAAGAGGCCTGTGAGGACAATTTTGTGTTTGTTAACACCTGTGCCGAAAAAATAAAATCATGGATAGACAGTCTATTAAAGATAAAGTAGCTTTGTTACAGACACAGAGATCTAATTCATGCATGTAAGAAAAACACTTTTAACATAAATGGCTACAATACAGTTGATGGGGTTTATTACATATTTTTAGATGTGTCTCTATCTTTCATTCAGAGAATAAAGTTGGCTACTTTTTTCTGAGTAAATTGTATCTGATTTGAAGAACTGCAGTTCTTCAAAACATTTTATGATGTAAAATGCAATAGCAAAATAAATAACATTTACTCTGCTTGCTGACCCATGAGTCCACTGGCTGCTATATATATTCTTAAATGTTTCCTTAAATATGCTCTTAAATGTTTCAGATCAAACTAATTCAAATTTTAGTCCCAGACAACACGAGTAAACACAAAATGCAGTTTTAAAGTGAAAGTTTTTATTATTGAGGAAGAAAAACAAAATTCAAACCTACATGGCCCTGTGTGAAAAAGTGTTTGCCCCCAAAGTTAAAACATTACTTAACTCTGGTTTGTCACACCTACTGAAAGTTCAATTTCTCCAACCAAACCCAGACCTGAATACTATCACACCTGTTCTCAATCAAGAAATCACTTAAATAGGACCTGCCTGACAACGTGAAGTAGACCAAAAGATTCTCAAAAGCTAAATATCAAGCAGATATCCAAGTACCTTCAGGAACAAATGAAGAACGTAATTGTGATCTATCAGTCAGTAAAAGGTTAGAAAGCCATTTCTAAAGTTTTGAGATTCCAGGAACAGTCAGGAACCTTCCCAAGAGTGTCCAGCTGAACAAATTTACCCCAAGAGCACATGACTCAAATGCAAAAATTGGCCTGCTCTGCAGAGTGCCATACTGACGAGACAAATGTTGAACATTTTGGAATGTGTGTGTCCCATTCAGAGGCGGTTCTTTAATTAGGCAAACCTAGGCATTTGCCTAGGGCCTCGACCAAATAGGGCCCCCCAAATCTGACCATCCCAGCTACAGTAAATACACCAAAAACAATGTTAATTTGTTACTTATGTAAAGTAAAGAAAAAACATATTTCTATTAAAAAACCAACAGAAATATCAGTAGAATACCAAATTAATGTTTAAATAATAATTGTCCGAACACACATACCCCCCTCCCTTGCTTGCATTGAACTAGTCCATAATATGATGATGTAGCTGTTACGGGGTCACACTGCAACATGGTGTCAGAAGTCGGTAAATAAATTTTTTTCCAGACTGCAGTTACCGCAGTGCATGTCGAGTCCGGTCGAGCCTAGTTTCGGTGGCTCTCGGAGTAGTGAGGATTGTGCTAAGGACAAGTCTGCGGGTGAGTCGGTCCCACCTGGCTCAGAAGCTACAGCTACAGCGCTAGCATGGCAGCTAAAATTCCACCCCCGTTGCCGATGAGCCTCACAGGCGACTGGAGTACTAACTGGGACATATTTAGAGCGGAATTCGAAGATTATGCCTTGGTGACAGGTATAAGTCCAATAGCGTACAAGCTGCTACTCTGAGAAGTGTAATGGGTAGCGAATGTAGGCATGTTTACCGTCACAATTTGTCTCTCACAACGGAGCAGCAAGAAGACGTTAAAGTCATTCTGGATGTGGAGATAGTGGTAAAAAGTTGGACCCCCCCCCCATATGTTTATTTTATGCATTTGATTCATAAACAGCAGTTTGATTCTTTGTTTCTGCACTTTAAACCATCAGTTACATTTTGTATGTAGTGGCACTTTTGCGCCAGTAGATGGCATTGTGTGTAGTGAGTAGAGAGTGGATGTAGACCAAAAAGTAGAGTGGTAGAAGCAGAGCTCGGTGTGTAATGTGTAGAAGGGAGAATGAGTCAATAAAAACTGCCTGAGAAATGACTGGAAACCCCTCTTCTTCTTGAGAAGTGCAACAAAATTTGGTAGCAGAGGATGGTTCAGCGTGCTGTGGACGGTGGTGAGTCTGTGGAGGAAATTTGAGCATAAAGGGCACAATGGAGGAGCTGGAGCAGCTACAGGACAAGCTAAGTGAAGTTTTGGTGCAGCTACGGCATGACCAGCTACAGGAGGTGTGCTCTGAGGCTAAGGTGGAACCTGTAAAGCCATCTAAAAAGCATACGCTGATACGATTAATAAGTGAGGAGGTTGAGGATGTTATTGAAAAGGAAGAAGAGGAAGTAGCCCGCATGTTTTTGCTAAGGCTAATAGCTAAAGCTAAAGAGGCTAGACAAAGCCAGCAGCAGTCACCGATGGTGGAAGTTAGCACAAGTCAGGATGTAGAGGCACTGGCCAACTTGCAGAGACAGTATGCAGCTCTTCAACAAAGTTTCAAAGACTCAACTAAAAAGCTTGAAGAGGAGATTGCTAAACTAACAACCAAAGTGCCAGGCCAACCACAAGCCAATGCTACAGTGACACCAAACTGGGTTACCCCGCCGCCAGAAGTGACTATTAAGAGAGAATTCAGAATAAATGGTCAAATTGGGGAAAGGGGACAGCAAGATAAGTTGTCTTTTTCTAACCTCATTCACCAGATTGACATGGGTTTAAAGAAAAATCATAGTGAATCTGAAATTATTGAGGCTGTGGTCAGAGCAGTGAGTCCAGGCCTAAGTCTGCGTGATATGTTGGAGATCAAGTCGGACCTCACCCTGTCACAACTGCGCACAATCTTACGTGGACATTACAAGGAGGACAGTTCGACTGACCTGTACAATCGCCTCATAAATATCACCCAGGACAGCAATGAGTCACCACAGAACTTTCTGTTCAGGGCCATTGAGTTAAAAGAACGACTCCTGGTGGCATCCAGAGAGCCAGGTTCTGAGGAGCAGTACAGCTCTGAACTTATCCAAAGAAAGTTTCTGAGGGCGGTGGAGACAGGACTCCTTAGCGATGGTGTGAAATATCAACTGAAGAAATTCTTGGATGATCCCACCGTCACTGATGATGTGCTTATAGCAAAAATAAACGCAGCAGCCAGTCTTGAGTGGGAACGGCATCAGAAGTTAAAAAAACAGACAAAGGAACCCAAAATCAGGGAACTCCAGGTCGAAGCCCAGTCAGTCCCTAAGCCAACAGTGGGTGCGGTAGGGGGTCAAGAACATCCAGCTACAAAAGGCAAAACAACTAAAACCCCAACCACAGTTAATCAAGTTGAATCGGAGCTGCTGGATGTTGTCACACAATTAAAGTGATCCGGGAGTCACCTAGGGCCTTCTACAACCCACGAGCAAGCAGAAGGCGGGGCTGCCGGAACTGTCGGGAAGACGAAAAAGGTGAGCAGTGTGACCATTGTTTCCGATGTGGGTTGAGTGGTCACTTGTCTCGCGAATGCCGGACAGGAAGACGGCCAGGTAAAGGAAATGGACAGGTGGACATGGCCGCCAGTACTGTCAGCACCACAAGTCTAGCACCACCTACAGACACCAAATCCAAAGAGGGGCAGTGTCAAGACATGTACAAATTAATCACCGACAGTATCCAACGGTTAGAGGAAAAACTAACCGCTCAGACTGATTTGACCTCCCAGGGAAGAGAGACAGTCAGTGTTAGTCTCCTGTCCCCTACACGCAGCGCACAGTTGGAAAAAAATACATCATTAATTGCTTTCTGAATGATGTAGAGACAAAGGCGTTATGGGACACAGGGTCACAGGTATGTCTCATTAACGAAAATTGGAGACAGGAGAATATTCCATACACCACTGTCAGAAATCTAGCTGAGTTGGTAGGAACAGACGTACTGGATGGTAGAGCCGTCAATCAGACACAGATTCCATTCTCAGGGTGGGTGGAGGTGACCTTCAGGCTGCCTACCGATAGGTCCCAACCCATAGAACTCCTCGTCCCAGTGTTATTGGTGAATGGGGATGGGGTGGCAGATCAGCCTATCATTGGGTTCAATGTGATTGAACAGGTCCTTAAGATGGGTATTGAACCCCCTTATGCCATTAGTGAGGCAGTGAGTGCCGCTTTCTCTTTTGATTGTCAGAAAACAGAGGTTTTTCTGAAAGTTATGCAGAGCCGAGATGATGTGCTGGGGGAAGGCTGTGTTAAAGCAGGCCGTGAGACATTGACTATCCCAGCTGGACAAACAAAAGCCGTGAAGTGTAGTGTTAGAGCAGTCGCACTCCCAGACATTGAGGGGGTATTATTTGAGCCAAGCCCACGTACCCAGCTACCTGACGGGTTACAAATCAGAAGTGGAGTGGTATCACTGAAAAGTGGAGGTCGTTCTATGGTCACCATTCCAGTAATGAACAGGACTACACGTGACATCCAGTTACCAGCCAGAACCATACTTGGGGAAACACAGAGAGTTAAGACCATCTATCCCGCAGATCTAAGACCTGCTAATGGCAGCCAAGGAGACATCTCTAGTTTGAACAGTATAGACCCGGATAAAATAACAATTGGGGAGAAAAGTGGTAAATTGGAGGACAGTTGGGAGCCCCCAGTCCCTCTTGACCACCTCCCTCCAATGCAACGAGAGAAAGTGATACAGCTCCTAAAAGAGGAAAAACAAGTTTTTGCTCGTGATGAATATGACGTCGGGAACATTCCAACTCTCAAACTAAAAATCAGACTGAATGACCCCACTCCTGTTAAAAAAACATACATCTCAGTCCCTCGGCCACTCCATAAAGAGGTAAAGGAATATTTGGAGGACTTGTTAAATAGGGGCTGGATCGCAAAGTCCAAGTCGTCATACTCCAGTCCCATCGTCTGTGTGCGGAAAAAGGATGGAGGCCTGCGGCTGTGCTGCGATTATCGAGAGTTGAATAGGAAGTCAATCCCAGATCGACACCCAATACCCCGCATTCAAGATATGCTGAACAGTCTGAAAGGGAGCGCCTGGTTTTCAGTACTCGACCAGGGTAAGGCATATCACCAGGGCTTCCTGGAAGAGTCCAGCCGTCCCCTAACGGCATTTATTACACCCTGGGGCCTATTTGAATGGGTGAGGATTCCTTTCGGCCTGTCCTCATCACCGGCAGTGTTCCAGAGGTCAATGGAGGAGTGTTTGTGGGGGTTGAGGGATGACATTTGTCTGCCTTACCTCGATGATAATCTTGTGCATTCACAGACGTTCGAGGACCACCTTCATCACTTTAGAGAAGTTCTGCGCCGCTACCACAACCACGGGGTGAAGTTGACTCCCAGGAAATGTGAGTTATTCAAGAATCAGGTGCGTTTCCTGGGAAAATTAGTCACCCAAGAAGGTTACACTATGGACCCCGCTGACATTGCCCCAGTGCAGGCTCTAAAACAGCAAAAGCCCTCCACTGTTGGCGAGTTAAGGAAGTTGCTAGGATTCATCTCCTATTACCGCAGCTACATTCCAAACTTTTCACAGATAGCAAAGCCCCTCTATGACCTGTTGGCCAATGACAATAAAGGAAAAGAGAAACAGAAACAAACACAACAGAAAAAAAAGAAAACAAGGGAAGGAGGCCAACTCTCATCCTCCCATGGAATCATGTGGTTGGCAGAGCACCAGCTTGTCCTTACCCAGCTCATTGACTTTCTCTCACAGCCCCCGGTGTTAGGTTATCCTGATTTTGAAGAGCCTTTTATAATGCACTGTGATGCTTCACAGGAGGGGCTTGGAGCGGTCCTATATCAGCGACAACAGGGAAAGTTGGTGGTTATTGCGTATGGCTCCAGAACACTGTCCAACCCTGAAAAGAATTACCACCTCCACTCAGGCAAGTTAGAGTTTCTTGCCCTGAAGTGGGCCATATGTGAGAGGTTTCGGGACTATCTATACTACTCCCCAACATTTACTGTCTATACTGACAACAACCCTCTGACATATGTGCTCACCACAGCTAAGTTGAACGCAACAACACAGAGGTGGGTGGCTGAATTGGCCGACTTTCAGTTTGTGATTAAGTACCGCCCGGGAAGAGCCAATAGGGATGCGGATGGCCTCTCACGTATGCCTCTAGATATGGAGGAGTACATGACCAACTGTACCCAGGATTTACTTCCTGAAGTAATGCACAGTGTGACCCAGTTAGTCACTGTAAAGTCCCAGAAGGATGAGCCGTGGCTTTGCCCAGTGATCATGAATACCCTCATTGAGGAGGCGGGTCGGGAAGTCAGTTCGGTGGCAGAGATACCAAAAACAGTCCTTCAAGAAGCTCAAGAAGAGGACGCAGTAATAGGAGAGGTGCTCCATTATGTGAGATCCAAACAATGGCCTAAAGGGGGAAAACGGCTCAGCAGCAAAGTTGTAACACTGGGCAGGGAGAGACATAAATTGCACATTGGGGCTGATGGACTGCTGTACCGGAAAACAACCAAACGAAACCAATTGCTCTTGCCTCAAAAGTTCCACAAATTGGTCTATAAAGAGCTGCATGAAGAGATGGGCCATTTGGGTGTGGAGAGAGTGATGCATCTGATAAGGGACCGGTTTTATTGGCCGCATATGCAGAGAGATGTGGAGCACTATGTCACTCGGGTGTGTAGCTGTTTGAAAAATAAACGTCCTAACAGGCCGACCAGGGCACCTCTCACTAATATCATTACCACCTACCCGTTCGAACTAGTGTCCATCGACTTCTTGCACCTTGAAAGATGTAAAGGGGGATATGAGTATATTTTGGTAGTGATGGACCACTTTACACGCTTTGCCCAGGCTTACCCATGTCGCAACAAAGCTGCCCACACTGCTGCACAGAAAATATTTGGTGACTTTGTCCTGCGAGTTGGATTCCCCACCCGCCTTCATCATGACCAGGGTAGAGAATTCCAGAATAAGCTGTTTGAAAAGCTTCAGGAGTACAGTGGTGTTAAAGGGTCCCACACAACACCGTACCACCCACAAGGGAATGGTCAGGTGGAACGATTTAATCGTACCCTATTGTCAATGCTCAGAAATTTACCAGAAGCTGCAAAGGCAGACTGGAAGTCATCCCTGGCAAAGGTGGTCCACTCATACAACTGCACACGCAGTGAAGCAACAGGGTTTGCACCCTATTTTCTGCTATTTGGCCGTAGTCCAAAGCTCCCCATCGATCTTATGTTTGGCCTCAAAACAAGAGAACAGAGTACATCCCACAGAGACTATGCTGAAAGGTGGAGGGCCAACATGACAGAAGCATATAAACTGGCTTCTCGAACAGCCTACAAAGAGGGCTTGAGAGGTAAAGTGCTCTATGACAAAAAAATCTATGGTGCTGAGTTGCTTCCTGGATCACGAGTTCTAGTCAGAAACTTAACCGAAAAGGGTGGACCAGGGAAGCTAAGATCATTCTGGGAGGATCGGGTCTATGTGGTGGCCCAAAGAAAGCACCCAGACGTTCCAGTGTATGAGATAAAGCCGGAAACAGGAAAGGGCCGTGTTCGAATCATGCACAGAAACCTGCTGTTGCCGTGTGATTTTCTCCCAGTGGAACCAGTGGAGCATTCTGGGAGAGGGCCCACACAGAAAAAAAACAGACGAAAAGAACGGATTGTGGACACCCAAAACAGCACAGCAGATGAAGATGAAGAGGATTGGAGGGCTATCGTGGGACTACAAGCTGGGAAGGACCTACCACAGGACATTCGACTGAGGGCTGATGCACCTGAGTTTTATCCAGATGGGGACCAAGCCCAGGTTGAGGAAGAGTCTGCTGAGTCGACATCCAGTGAGGAGGAGGATCCTGTCCAGGTCACAGTTAAAAAGTATCCTTTGAGAACAAGAAGGCCGAGAATGATACTTACATATGACCAGTTAGGTCAGCCCACTACATCACATGTTTAAGCGCAAGGGTAGAGGTTAAATATTGTTGGTAACATAGGAAAACAAGTAGTTCAGCTTATTGTATTCATTAGTTTGATTCTTGTAACAGGTTGTTAGAGTTGATAGGTAACACGAGATTGTATATAAAAAAAAGGGGAAAGATTTCCAGTAGGTGTGTTAGGCACATTCATTACATATTGGTCTGTCTAGTAGGTTTTGGCTATATGGAGTACCTTACTCTCACAAAAGATGCAGATCCCCACAATGTGGATGGAGCAGTTGATTGTCATCGTGCACAAAGGCATCTTCTGCAGACATATGGCATGGAAGGAGGAGATACATGCTGTACTGTGGATTATATCCAGTTTTGCATTTTCATGGACTGACAAGACCTGTGATTCCTCTTTAGCTATAGCCTACTAACATGTTCTGCATAGGTACCAAATATGTACAGGCACACAATGTTTTCAGTTGCATAATGTCGGGTCGACATTACATTTTTGTGGGGAGAGTGTGGACCCCCCCCCCCCCCCCATATGTTTATTTTATGCATTTGATTCATAAACAGCAGTTTGATTCTTTGTTTCTGCACTTTAAACCATCAGTTACATTTTGTATGTAGTGGCACTTTTGCGCCAGTAGATGGCATTGTGTGTAGTGAGTAGAGAGTGGATGTAGACCAAAAAGTAGAGTGGTAGAAGCAGAGCTCGGTGTGTAATGTGTAGAAGGGAGAATGAGTCAATAAAAACTGCCTGAGAAATGACTGGAAACCCCTCTTCTTCTTGAGAAGTGCAACATGGATGCTTTGGAAGTTTACTTTAAGTCCGCGAGGAACGTGATCTATGAGAGATACGTGTTTGGGAGTTGCAAGCAAGAGGAATTAGAGTCCATAGACAGTTTTGTGACCAGGCTGAGGGAAAAAGCAGCAACCTGTGAGTACGGAGAACTGACAGATGAACTGATTCGAGATAAGATTGTGCTGGGTGTAGCAAAAGAGAATGTGTTGTACATCTGAACAGACAGATATTCGTATGAGAGCAATGGATGTAAGGATCCCCACTGGTGACGTTGTCCACGCGGCCGCTAGGCAACGGTCCAGACCAAGCCAGCAGCTGTAGAGCAAACCACCCAGGGTCCAAGGTGCAGAAAACACATGCAGGTACTGTGGAAATGTACATTCCAGGGGCAAGGAATATTGTCCAGCATATGGCAAAAGGTGTAATGCCTGTGGAACAAGTAATCACTTTGCAAAGGTGTGCTTAAAGGGAAAGAAAAATACAACTGAACGGAAGCTGTACTGTCTGGAAAACACAGTGGTGGACACTAACAGAACAGCAGATGATGACATATACATGCATGAGTCTGTTGGTGCATTAGAGGCAGAGGGGAAGAAATGGTTTGTTACTTTAAGATTCCACAACAAGCCACAGCGCTGTCAGCTAGACTCAGGGGCCACCTGCAATGTGATGAGCTACAAAGACAAAATGAAGCTGGCACCCAGCACACCACTTCGCTCCAGCAATACCAATCTAAAACTGTACTCCGGAGAGATGTTGAGCTCCATGGGCATATTTGACACCGCATGTGTAGTGCATGGGAAGAAATACCATTTGTCATTTGAGAAACTGCCCAAAATCCTCTCCTGTCAGGGTGCACTTGTGAACATTTAGGGCTCATGCAGTTCACAATTCCAGATGGCATACTCAAATGTGAACACTCACAGTCTGCACCAGTAACCAGAGAGGAGCTACTGAGCAAATACAGTGATGTGTTTAACTCACCTGTGGAATCTGTTCCAGGGGATGTCCATTTTGAGCTGGACCCCAGCGTGACTCCAGTTCAATGTGCTCCTCGCAATGTTCCTATCGCTATGAAGGCAGATGTTAAAGCACAGCTGGATGAGTACCAAGCTGATGGTCATATTGCAGATGTCACAGAGCCAACAGATTGGATCAGTAACATGGTAACAGTAAAGAAACCAGGCAAACTGAGAATATGCTTGGATCCCAAGTTTTTGAACAAAGCCCTGAAACGATCACACTATATAATGCCAACGCTAGAGGATGTGTTGTACAAGCTACCAAAGGCAAGGATTTTCACTCTGGTTGATGCCAGACATGCATTCCTTCAGTGCAGACTGGATAATGAGAGCAGCCTTACGACCACCTTCTGGACCCCATGGGGAAGGAAACGCTGGCTGAAGGTACCATTTGGTGTGTCTGTTGCACCAGAGGTGTACCAGTGCATGCAACACAAACTTTTGGCTGGACTGAAGGGTGTTGAGCCCATCGCTGATGACATCCTGGTTGTAGGCTGTGGAGATACAGATAAAGAGGCAGAAAGTGACCATGACAACAAGCTTTTGGCTTTGATGGAGCGCTGCAAGGAGGTCAAGCTACGCCTGAGCTTGAAGAAATTACAGTTCAAGGTAACTGAAGTACAATTTCACGGCCACATTCTCTCATCACATGGCCTAAAGCCTGACCCAGAAAAGGTGAGAGCCATCGTCAACATGCCTAACCCCACAGATGCGAAAGGTGTGCAGTGTCTTATTGGCTTTGCTAACTATTTAGCCAAGTTCATGCCACATTTGTCAGCCGTTTGTGAGCCATTGCGGCATTTGCTGGACAAGAACACCCCCTGGCACTGGCTGCCCAAGCATGAGACTGCTGTTAGTGAGCTGAAATCCTTGGCAACGTCCACACCTGTGTTGCGCTATGATGATGTCACCAAGCCTGTCACTGTGCAAAGTGATGCCAGTCAGAGTGGGCTTGGATGCTGCCTCATGCAGGAGGGCCACCCGATTGCTTTCGCTTCAAGGGCACTCACTGCCACTGAAAAGAACTATGCACAGATTGAAAAAGAGTGTCTCAGCATCGTCTTTTCCTGTCAAAGATTTCACCACTACTTGTACGGACGTGAGCTGGTTACAGCTGAAACCGATCATAAGCCTTTGATTTCCATCTTCAGTAAGCCTCTCCTCAGTGCACCTAAACGACTTCAGAGTATGCTCCTCACCTTGCAGAACTACAACCTTCAGGTTGTTTACAGGCCAGGGCCTGAAATGTTCATCAGTGACACACTTAGCAGAGCCACTGCAGAATGCGGGGGTAAGGAGCTGGTATACCAACGACATTCAATCTGTTCTCTGCAGCAAACACAAGAAGATGAAAAGCATATCAACCAGGCAGACTACTTAAATGTGAGTGACCAGCGGCTAGAACAGATTAGGCTGCACACTGACAGAGACGAAAGTCTTCAGGCTCTGAAATCTGAAGTTCTGCTAGGTTGGCCTGATGCAAAAGAAAAAACGGCGCACATCATTAGAGAATACTGGCCATTCCGACATGAGATCAGTGCACAGAATGGCATCATCCCTAAGTTGCTGCGTCCAGAGATGCTGACTCGCATACATACAAGTCACATTGGTGTTGATGCCTGCTATCGACAGGCCCGTGAAACTCTGTACTGGCCCAACATGCAGGCTGAAATAAAAGATTTCGTGAGTGCATGTTCAATTTGCAACGAGTGTGCACACCAGCAGCAAAAGGAATCTATGCTCTCACATGAGGTGCCCAGCAGGCCATGGCAGATTCTTAGCATGGACTTGTTCAGGGATTATCTCCTTGTGGTGGACCACTATTCAGACTTCTGGGAGATTGATTTGCTTCCAGACTTATCTGCAGAAACAGTTATCAAGCGCTGCAAGGCCCAATTTGCCAGACATGGTCAGCCAGACAAGGTAATCACAGATAACGGCCCGCAGTTCACTGCTCAATTCAAACAATTTGCTTCAGACTGGGAATTTGAGCATGTAACCTCTTCCCCAAGATATCCAAAAGCGAATGGCAAGGCAGAATCAGCTGTGAAGTTTGCGAAAAATCTCTTGCGGAAAGCCATGCATGACGCAGGGGACCCATGGAAGGCCATATTACACTGGAGAAACACCCCTACAGAAAGCATGAACAGCAGTCCAGCACAGCGCCTCATGTCTCGAAGGTTGAAGTCCTCCATCCTGGTGACAAACAAGCTACTGGAGCCATGTGTTGTGACAGGAGTCGCTGAAAATATTCGGCATCGAAAGCAGCTTGCTAAGTGTTATTATGACAGGTCTGCTCGTGACTTGCCAGAGCTGGAAATTGGAGAGACTGTCCGGATAAAACCACTGCCTGGGGATAGCACTGGTCGCTGGAAGGTGGGCACTTGTCTTCGCAGGGTAGCACCACGTTCTTATCTGGTGGATGTTGCTGGCTCCATTTACAGACGGAATAGAGTGGATCTCAGAGTGGCAGAGCCAAATGCTCATGGACCTTTGGACTTGGACGAGCCTGAAGTGACTTATCTACCTGAGAGTTGCATTGTGGACGCTCCTTCATTCAGTGCCAAACAGAAGGCTGTGGCTGAGCAACCCATGCCCTTGCCAGTGGGTGGGCTCACTTACACTAGGGCTGGACGCCTGTCTAGGCCACCTGATAGACTCAATCTGTGATACAAACTGTTAGATGGTCTAGGCACTTAAAAGAAGAACAAGGAAAAAAAAGTAATTCTTTAACAGTTATCTTGTGTGATATAGTTTTATCTGTTCTGATGTCATTTACTGCTTTATTTGTAAAGGAGAATGTTACGGGGTATAGCATAGCTCATCCAGTGCTCGAAAGTCTACTGCTTTAGCCTTTGTTTTGTTTTGGGCTACCCCGGGGATTTAGGGCGGTGTAGATGTCTTGAATAAAGCATCACACTGCAACAGTAGCAATGTGCCACACGACGTGACTTCAAACCAAAACAGTGGGAACTGTACTCGACTAGAGTGAAAGCTGTCACAGTGAAAAGGAAGCGGAGTTATGAAAGTGGTCTTCTAAACGAAAGAAACGGGCAGAGAGCAAAAGAATCGCAAATGCACTGCCAAAATTTACCTCCTTTTTTACACCTCCTGGACCGATCAGTGTTTTTGGGGCCGATTCTGATCGCCGATCCCCAATACCGATATTGGGCGGGGCCAAATGCCACATTAATGCCACACAGGTGCCTGGCAAACCTGGTACAGATTCCCCTAATTACATCCACGCCTAAGCAAACACTGGTAATTTGCGCTGATAGTAAATAAACACACGAGTGTTACTGACCGAAATAACCCTTTTCAGCAGAGATAACGTTATAAGTTATAAAATATATATATAAATATTTATTAGACACCAGAATTTTTCATATTTATATGTCAATACCGCAGGAATGTGTAACATCAGCCACCTCAGCCTGTTTTTCTGAGTCAGCTTACTGCTTAAAATATCTCACTTACTGTTAATATATAGATAATAATTCAGTTTTTTAATAAGAACAACAGTAACGTTAATCTAACGCTCCAGCTAGAGCTTAGATTGGGCAAAAAAATCCAGCCTGACTCTCTCCGCCCTCATAAACTGTAATTAAGAGCGTGAATCTGATTTAAACTCCATATTTTAGTAAGTAACGTTAAAGCAATAAAACAAAGCTTTTAACTAAATTCTTACATAGTTGGAATGAACAAAATCTATTTTAATGATGTTAATAAACAGTACAGCACGAAAAAAGCCTAGTCACAGTTTCACCGCAGCGAGGGACTCCTATCTAACCAGCCTGTACTGATTTCTGCTCCCAAATAACCCTTTAATAACCTCTAATAGACTTTAATAGTCTTCAGTAGCCTTTAACAGTCTAACCACTAAACTGCGTAGTTAAAATTCTGAGGTTAGCAGCACTAACTGACCTGTTTTTAATGTAATCCGAGCAGTGACTCCGTGACTCCGGCTGCTCTAAACTGCTGCTTTTAGCTGGTTGGGCTGAAAGATGAACTGTAGAGAGCTGTATTATCCAGTTAGTGGGGTTAAAACCTTTATTTCCTACACAGACTTTAGAAACAGTAAAAACGCTCCAGACTCCAGACGCTCTTTTTCTGTAGCCCGTGGCTGCAGTGTTGCCAACTCTTCAGTAAGGAAAGTAGCTATTGGCTGTCCTAAAAGTCGCTAGAAGTCGCTAAATGACGTCATCACCTAATTTGCATATTATGTTTTGGTAACACTTTACTTGGATGGTCCACTTTATGGCCTTGTTGATGCTCAACTGACATTCAACTAACACTGAATTGAATGTCGATTAAATGTAACTTAACCCTATGTTGAATGTAAATTATTCAAAATAAGAACCTAAACCTATACCTAACCCTTACCTTAACCCTTAATTAACCCTAAAATCTAACCCTACACCTAACCCTAACCTTAACCCTTAATCAACCCTAAAATCTAACCCTACACCTAACCCTAACCTTAACCCTTAATCAACCGTAAAATCTAACCCTACACCTAACCCTAACCTTAACCCTTAATCAACCGTAAAATCTAACCCTACACCTAACCCTAACCTTAACCTAATCTTAAAATCTAACCCTACACCTAACCCTAACCTTAACCTAATCTTAAAATCTAACCCTACACCTAACCTAAACCTAATCTTAAAATCTAACCCTACACCTAACCCTAATCTTAAAATCTAACCCTAACCTTAACCTAATCTTAAAATCTAACCCTACACCTAACCCTAACCTTAACTTAATCTTAAAATCTAACCCTAACCTTAACCTAATCTTAAAATCTAACCCTACACCTAACCCTAACCTTAACCTAATCTTAAAATCCAACCCTACACCTCACCCTAAAACTAACCTTAACCTAATCTTAAAATCTAACCCTACACCTAACCCTAACCTTAACCTAATCTTAAAATCTAACCCTACACCTAACCCTAACCTTAACCTAATCTTAAAATCTAACCCTACACCTAACCCTAACCTTAACCTAATCTTAAAATCTAACCCTACACCTGACCCTAACCTTAACCTAATCTTAAAATCCAACCCTACACCTCACCCTAAAACTAACCTTAACCTAATCTTAAAATCTAACCCTAAACCCAATCCTAAAATATTAAGATAAGCGTTTGGGTTAGAGTTGAATGTAGGGTTATACTCAATAGAGAATCATTTACTCTCACCTTTCAGTTCAGTTGCATTTAATATACATGTAGTTGAATGTTAGTTGAATGTCAGTTGAGTGTCATCAAGGCCATCAAGTGGACCATCCAAGTAAAGTGTTACCTATTTTTTTAAGCTGTTAATGTTAATGTTGTGGGAGATAAAATAGTGAGTAAAAACACTCTCAAACTCTCTCACTTCTCAAAATAACTTCATTTTTATCTAAAATACGTTTTTTGCTGTGTTGTTAAATGTTATTATAGACCGTTTCAGAGGAATATTCATGAGCGTAGGAAGTGACGTAGCTGTTCCTAGGACACTTCCGTTTAGCGGTAAACAGCGTTCAAAACAGTGGACATAACTTTAATCTAAACCTTCCCTTACACACTGTTCCACAGCCACAGGAACTGCTGCAACATGACTGCAAACTTCACCTAATCTGAGAGTCACAAACACTGAAAATCAGGTCATTAGAGGCAGATTTTCAAATTGTTCTTTAAACAAGTAAACCATGGAGGACCAAAAATGACATAAGTATAAATCAATAAATGCACATATAAATGTATAAATAAATGTTGAAATTAAATTATTTAATTTAGTTTTAATGAAAAATAAATATATGAATAAATGCACATATAAATGAATACATAAATATATAAATAAATAAATACATGCACAAATAACTGTATAGGTAAATAAAAAAATAATAAATACATTTCATATTTATATATTTATTTATTCATTTATATGTGCATTTATTTATTCAACATTTATTCATTTATTTCAACATATATTTATTTATTCATTCATTTATTTTAACATTTCTATTTATTTATTTACCTATAAAATTATTTATACGTGTATTCATTTATTTATATATTTATTTATTCATTTATATGTGCATTAATTTATATATTTATTTCTACATTTATATATTTATTCATTTATTTCAACATTTATTTATTTATTCATTTATTTATATATTTATTTATTTATATTTATGTCATTTTGGATCTCCATAGTAAACCCGCCTGCTTTCGTTTTTCACACTGCTAACCTGCCATGCAGTTACAGTGTCGGCTCACAGCTCCTCCCTCCTTCTCAGCTACAAACCATGCAGAGTACGTTCTGGATAGCGTTTGACTTGCTCCAACCTCACCATACACTATAGTGATGCCTTCTCTACTATAGGAACACATATTCCTAACTTTTCCACTGAGAAAATAATTATATGCATCCAAACTGCGGTCCGCTTTCGCTGCCTCTCTGGTGTAAACACACTCTGTTTCAATAAGGTAAGGATCACATCTGGGTAGGTCACCTCTGGCAAACGTTTTAAATCAGAGGAAAAAACTTCACTCTTAAACCCTTATTAAAATGATCAGGAAAAGAGGTTTGATCACTAATTACTCATTTCTGACTATAGCGTGTTTGCTCTGTGTTTGGGAGACTTGTGAAATATGCGCTTTCATTTTGACAGCTGGATATTAGAAAATAGCGCCACCGGAAGCGTCGAAGGAACAGACATGCGCAGTAGCTTTGTTATTGTTTTCCCTCATTGAAACGGTCTATAAGAGCAGCAGTTAGCCAGAACTGTTTTTCTACGTTTTTTTTCAGGGTTTTTTTTTATTTTATTTTATTAAGTTTTCTTTATTTTTAAACCTAATATAGACTAATTGTTTAATGATGAACTAGCTAGCTAGATGTTTAGCTTTTTAAAAAGAGTCAGACACTGTGGAGAGGTGAGTGACAGGCTACTTGGTGAATGGGGAGAGTGAGGGACTGAGAATATGTGAGTTAAATTAAGGGATTTCTGTTCGTGTCACACTGAAGACACATTTATATTTCTGCTCTGTAAATACGGGGCGGGGTCAATCAGCGGCGGCTTTGGGCATGCCCAGTTCATTTACAGTGTGTTGGTGGAGCGGAGGTTCTGCTCTGAGTGTGAGACTGTAGTGTGAGGGGGCGGGGCTCACGGCAGCACTCGCTGCAGCGCGGTGGACAGAGACTGAAGAGCGTGTGTTTATCTTATATTTAGTCGCCAAAAGTCTCCAATAACACCACAAAAAGTCGCTAGATTTGTCGCTAGTTGCTTTTTTACAAAAAGAGTCGCTAGGGGGTCTGAAAAGTCGCTAAATATAGCGACAAAGTCACTAAGTTGGCAACACTGCGTGGCTGGGCTGTTGCTCTGTGTCTGGAGGAAAGACAGCGGGGCTTGTGCTGCTGCTGCAGCTCCGGCTAGTGGTTGGATGAAGAACTGCAGCTTCCTGTTAGTGAGCAGTTTCTCCGCCCATCCACACACAGCTCTGCTTTAACCCTATACTCCTGAATCAGATCGGCTAAAATCAGAGGAATATCGATACACTGCCGATCGATCGTACCATCTAACATTTACATTATAATTAGTCATTTTGATTAAAGTTTCGTAAAACAAAGTTTTCAGAGTCAATCATTCAGACACCTCGAGAGAGGGGAGGGGCGCGGGCGTAGGGGGACACGCAGCACGCTTCACTAGAAGAAAAAAAAAGCGCAGCACACGCACTTCAGCCGACTAGCAGAGATCCAAGAGGAGTTTCAAGATGCCTTGGGAGTAGAGCGACTGCCCTGAAGGTGAGCTTGAAATGTAGCCTTCACAGTATTACAAGACAAGTTCACAATCAACTTCTCTAAAATCCGATGTCGAGTTTAGGACGTTTCGTGATCCTAAATAATCTGACAGCCACCTACTGTGCTGAGAACATTTATTTTTATCGAGCAAGATTAATGACGGACATAAAGCACTATTCAAATTATTCACATGCACATTGTGTCAATGAGGTTGTTCTGTTGCTGGTTTTTTTTTTTTTTTGCCCTTTCTTCAGGTTAGAGCAACTGCCCTTCAAGATTCCTGTGCACGTCCCTGCAGCCTAAATAAAATCCTTAAAATCGATTTTTCTCAAACCATGACCATCTATCTAACTAATTCTAAAGTTAAGATAACTGACTGACCAGCTGCTTGTTATTAAGCATTAAACACAGTGGGTTTAATCTGTGTGTTTTGATTCAGAGAAGAGTCTTTTTAACCAGCTATCAGAAACAATCTCATCACAGTTTACATGGTTAATTACCTTTCTTTTAGAAAAATCTCAGTATATCCAGATCTGTTTTAACGTCAGCTGCTCCAACTAGCTGCCTGAACTCACAGCGAGCGGGGGGCTTCCCCACAGCGCTTTTCCACCGATGCGGAACTGGCACCGTTCTGGTTCACGAACCTAATTTTGAACCGGTTCGCTGCGTTTCTACCAACAAAAGTAGGTTCCGGAACCAGGAACGTTCGTTCGCAGCGCGAACCAAGTAAGACTAGGTTTTTCAGCGCGAACCATGACGACACCTGTGGGCGTGTCTGTTGTACAGTAGCAAAATGGCAACCCCCAAGAGTGTGCAGTGGTCAGCTGAGGAAACTCAGCATTTATTATCGATTTGGTGTTCTTCAGAGTTTCAGGAGAAACTTGAAGGGCGCACTAGGAAGGAGAAACTAAATGGTGAACTAGTGGAGGATTTAGCTCAAGCAGGATACTCTCGCACGACAGAGCAGGTCATAAATAAACTGAAAAAGCTAAAAAAAAACTACAGAGATGTCAAAAAAGAGCTGTCGCGCAGTGGAGCTGGGCGGGGGAGTGTACCGGCGTTTTATGATGTGCTGGACAGCGTGCTGGGCAGTAGGCCAGCTAACCAGATGACGTATGATGTGACGTTTTGACTGGTGGAAACGCGGGCCGGTTCCCTGAAAAGCACCACGGTTCTTATAAGCCCGAACGGAGTTCTTTTGGTGGAAAAGCGCTAACACTGACACTTATCCGCGCTCCGCAAAACCAGCAACCTGATTGGCTGTTTCTCCTGAAAGGCGGGACTTTCACGTTGAACCCGCACCACAATTGGTTAAGAGACACCCAGCGATCAGTGGTCCGTCTCCTCAATAATAACGTTTTTTTAAACTTTAATATAATACTAGAAAATTTACGGGAAAATACTAATACGGGAGGAGGGGCGGGAAAAAGGAGTAAAATACGGTAGTTTCCCGGCCAAAACGGGAGACGTGACAGGTATGCTCTGGCCAATCAAAAGGCTAAATGCTAAACCTAAAGCTATAGGCAACGTCTTGGTGACTTACTGGCAGCTCTGTCTTTCACTCCATCTTTAGCCTGTCAACCCTGTCAAAAAATTAAATAAGTTACAAAATGTTGTCATACGTATATGCTCATCTGTGGTTCCTCATACAACTCTGCTCCCACAAGAAATAGTAATAAAGCAGATACGCAAAATAAGCAGATGAGTTCTTTAGCTCATCCAGGCAGCAGACCGAAGCACCTCCGTGTGAATCACTAACAGATCTAGATACAACACTCCCATCCTCCTTTTCTTTCTTATGTAGTTTGTTGTAGGATCATTGTAGCGTTATGGCTTCATAGTCCAGGTTATCTTTAACAGCTTAGGCAGCTGCTGAAGCAAATGTGAATTTGAATCTGGTTAAAGTGTAAACCAATTGTGCTGAGTTTTTCATCACAGGACCCAATAAACACATGTTAACAGATGTTAACTGGGTTACGGACAATGTGGAATTGTTCATGATGGCCTTCTGTTTCAAATGCTGTGTACATTTTAATTTTAAACTTTAAACTTAATAATGTTGCCATGCTATAGAGGAACAATGAGGCACACAAGGGAGTCTGGTTAATTTGAGGAAATGCCCTTTATTAAAAGAATACTGCAACCTTACAGTGTTGAAATGCAATAGGTGAGTGAAACTGACTGTGCCTAACACAGGGGAAACCCAGAAAGTTGACTGAAATGGCTACTAACATGATACATTTTGAATGTTTTAATTTTGAAAGTTTAATAAAATTCTGTGTGTGTCTCAGTGTGTTGTGCAAAAGTATTCAGCCCCCCTATATCAATACTTTGCCACTATTCACTGCAATTACATCTGTAAGTGCTTTGGGGTTTGTCTCTATCAGCTTTGCGCATCTAGACTGAGATTTTTGCCCATTCTTCTTTATAAAACAGCTGAAACTCAGCCAGGTAAGATGGAGAGCATCTGTGAACAGAAAATGTCATGTCTTGCCACAGATGCTCAATGCGATTTAAGACTGGGCCATTCTAACACATAAATATTCTTTGATCTAAACCAGGGGTGTCCAAACTTTTTTTGTTGGGGGCCAAAAGGAGAAATATATTTGAAGTCACGGGCCACACTCTGTAATAAAACAAATAATGAAATATACCACTTTAAATAATACTTTTTTCCTGATTATTTCATTTACACACCATTTTACTTGACTTACTATCTTTATCTTTGACAGTGTTGTGTAAATTAAGATTTTTCAAATTGATGTTTAATTTTATGATGTCTCTTAATATTAATCTATTGAATTACGGCAGCTTTTGGACCCTTTGGCCCGTTTTTCTGCACTACAACTACGTACTCTCTCCGCTTTTAGACTCTTTGCCCCGTTTATCTGCGCTAGAAATGCGCACTCTCTCCGCTTTTAGACTCTTTGCCCCGTTTATCTGCGCTAGAAATGCTTACCCTCTCCACTTTTAGACTCTTTGGCCCGTTTATCTGCACTAGAAATGCTTACCCTCTCCGCTTTTAGAGTCTTTGGCCCGTTTATCTGCGCTAGAAATGTGCACCCTCCTTTGGTCCGTTTTTCTGCGCTAGAAATGCACACTCTCTCCGCTTTTAGACTTTGGCCCGTTTCTGACACCCAGCGTTCAAACTTTGAATCTCACATTATAAAAACCTGCTTAACAGCGGGCCACCTTTCATTCTATTTCTAAAATACCTCGCGGGCCGCTCCAAAAAAGGAAACGGGCCGTAGTTTGGACACCCCTGATCTAAACCATTCCACTGTATGTTTAGGGTCATTGTCTTGCTGGAAAGTGAATCTCCTTCCCAGGCTCAAGTCTTTTGTTGCCTTCAAAAGGTTTTGTTACAGGATTGCCCTGTATTTAGCTCCATCCATCTTCCTATCAACTCTGACCAGCTTCTCTGCCCCTGCTGAAGCATGATGCTGCCACCGCCATGTTTCACAGTGGGGATAGTATGTTCAAGGTGATGAGCAGTGTTACCTTTCCTCCTCTCATAGCGCTTTGCATTTAGGCCAGAAAGTTCAACATTGGTCTCATCTGACCACAGCACCTTCTTCCACTGCAAACAGCAATCCATATGTTTCTTTAAACAATGGATTTCTTCCTGACACTCTTCCATGAATGCCATATTCGTGGAGCTCATGACTTATGATAGTTGTCCTGTTGAAAGATTCTTCCACCTGAGTTGTGGATTTCTGCAGCTCATCCAGAGTGACCATGGGCCTCTTGGCTGCTTTTTTAACCAGTGCTCTCCTTGCTTGATCTTTCAGTTTGAGTGAATTGTCATGACTGTAGGTTTGCAGGTATACAGTACTTTTTCTATTTTTGGATGATGGATTGAACAGTGCTCATTGGGATGCTCAAAGCTTGGGATGTGGTTTTATGACCCAAGCCTGCTTTAAATTTCTCCAAAACTTTATCTCTGACCTGTCTGATGAGTTCCTTGCTCTTCAAGATGCTGTTTGTTTTCTGGTGTTCTCTAACAAACCACTGAGACCTTCACACAACAGGTGTTTTTATACTGAGACTAAATTACACACAGCTGGACTCTATTAAATTATTCAGTGACTTCTGAAGGCAGTTGACTGCACTGGATTTTATTTAGGGGGTTTTAGAGTTAAGGGGGCTGAATACTTTTGAATACTTCACACAGATTTTTATTTGATTAAAAAAACGTATCATTTCTGTTCCATTTTTAGCCTGTCAAACCTGTCAAAAAATTAAATAAGTTACAAAATGTTGTCATACGTATATGCTCATCTGTGGTTCCTCATACAACTCTGCTCCCACAAGAAATAGTAATAAAGCAGATACGCAAAATAAGCAGATGAGTTCTTTAGCTCATCCAGGCAGCAGACCGAAGCACCTCCGTGTGAATCATTAACAGATCTAGATACAACACTCCCATCCTCCTTTTCTTTCTTATGTAGTTTGTTGTAGGATCATTGTAGCGTTATGGCTTCATAGTCCAGGTTATCTTTAACAGCTTAGGCAAATGTGAATTTGAATCTGGTTAAAGTGTAAACCAATTGTGCTGAGTTTTTCATCACAGGACCCAATAAACACATGTTAACAGATGTTAACTGGGTTACGGACAATGTGGAATTGTTCATGATGGCCTTCTGTTTCAAATGCTGTGTACATTTTAATTTTAAACTTTAAACTTAATAATGTTGCCATGCTATAGAGGAACAATGAGGCACACAAGGGAGTCTGGTTAATTTGAGGAAATGCCCTTTATTAAAAGAATACTGCAACCTTACAGTGTTGAAATGCAATAGGTGAGTGAAACTGACTGTGCCTAACACAGGGGAAACCCAGAAAGTTGACTGAAATGGCTACTAACATGATACATTTTGAATGTTTTAATTTTGAAAGTTTAATAAAATTCTGTGTGTGTCTCAGTGTGTTGTGCAAAAGTATTCAGCCCCCCCCTATATCAATACTTTGCCACTATTCACTGCAATTACATCTGTAAGTGCTTTGGGGTTTGTCTCTATCAGCTTTGCGCATCTAGACTGAGATTTTTGCCCATTCTTCTTTATAAAACAGCTGAAACTCAGCCAGGTAAGATGGAGAGCATCTGTGAACAGAAAATGTCATGTCTTGCCACAGATGCTCAATGCGATTTAAGACTGGGCCATTCTAACACATAAATATTCTTTGATCTAAACCAGGGGTGTCCAAACTTTTTTTGTTGGGGGCCAAAAGGAGAAATATATTTGAAGTCATGGGGGGCCACACTCTGTAATAAAACAAATAATGAAATATACCACTTTAAATAATACTTTTTTCCTGATTATTTCATTTACACACCATTTTACTTGACTTACTATCTTTATCTTTGACAGTGTTGTGTAAATTAAGATTTTTCAAATTGATGTTTAATTTTATGATGTCTCTTAATATTAATCTCCTGAATTACGGCAGCTTTTGGACCCTTTGGCCCGTTTTTCTGCACTACAACTACGTACTCTCTCCGCTTTTAGACTCTTTGCCCCGTTTATCTGCGCTAGAAATGCGCACTCTCTCCGCTTTTAGACTCTTTGGCCCGTTTATCTGCACTAGAAATGCTTACCCTCTCCACTTTTAGAGTCTTTGGCCCGTTTATCTGCGCTAGAAATGTGCACCCTCCTTTGGTCCGTTTTTCTGCGCTAGAAATGCACACTCTCTCCGCTTTTAGACTTTGGCCCGTTTCTGACACCCAGCGTTCAAACTTTGAATCTCACATTATAAAAACCTGCTTAACAGCGGCCACCTTTCATTCTATTTCTAAAATACCTCGCGGGCCGCTCCAAAAAAGGAAACGGGCCGTAGTTTGGACACCCCTGATCTAAACCATTCCACTGTATGTTTAGGGTCATTGTCTTGCTGGAAAGTGAATCTCCTTCCCAGGCTCAAGTCTTTTGTTGCCTTCAAAAGGTTTTGTTACAGGATTGCCCTGTATTTAGCTCCATCCATCTTCCTATCAACTCTGACCAGCTTCTCTGCCCCTGCTGAAGCATGATGCTGCCACCGCCATGTTTCACAGTGGGGATAGTATGTTCAAGGTGATGAGCAGTGTTACCTTTCCTCCTCTCATAGCGCTTTGCATTTAGGCCAGAAAGTTCAACATTGGTCTCATCTGACCACAGCACCTTCTTCCACTGCAAACAGCAATCCATATGTTTCTTTAAACAATGGATTTCTTCCTGACACTCTTCCATGAATGCCATATTCGTGGAGCTCATGACTTATGATAGTTGTCCTGTTGAAAGATTCTTCCACCTGAGTTGTGGATTTCTGCAGCTCATCCAGAGTGACCATGGGCCTCTTGGCTGCTTTTTTAACCAGTGCTCTCCTTGCTTGATCTTTCAGTTTGAGTGAATTGTCATGACTGTAGGTTTGCAGGTATACAGTACTTTTTCTATTTTTGGATGATGGATTGAACAGTGCTCATTGGGATGCTCAAAGCTTTGGATGTGGTTTTATGACCTAAGCCTGCTTTAAATTTCTCCAAAACTTTATCTCTGACCTGTCTGATGAGTTCCTTGCTCTTCAAGATGCTGTTTGTTTTCTGGTGTTCTCTAACAAACCACTGAGACCTTCACACAACAGGTGTTTTTATACTGAGACTAAATTACACACAGCTGGACTCTATTAAATTATTCAGTGACTTCTGAAGGCAGTTGACTGCACTGGATTTTATTTAGGGGGTTTTAGAGTTAAGGGGGCTGAATAATTTTGAATACTTCACACAGATTTTTATTTGATTAAAAAAACGTATCATTTCTGTTCCATTTTTAGCCTGTCAAACCTGTCAAAAAATTAAATAAGTTACAAAATGTTGTCATACGTATATGCTCATCTGTGGTTCCTCATACAACTCTGCTCCCACAAGAAATAGTAATAAAGCAGATACGCAAAATAAGCAGATGAGTTCTTTAGCTCATCCAGGCAGCAGACCGAAGCACCTCCGTGTGAATCATTAACAGATCTAGATACAACACTCCCATCCTCTTTTTCTTTCTTATGTAGTTTGTTGTAGGATCATTGTAGCGTTATGGCTTTATAGTCCAGGTCATCTTTAACAGCTTAGGCAGCTGCTGAAGCAAATGTGAATTTGAATCTGGTTAAAGTGTAAACCAATTGTGCTGAGTTTTTCATCACAGGACCCAATAAACACATGTTAACAGATGTTAACTGGGTTACGGACAATGTGGAATTGTTCATGATGGCCTTCTGTTTCAAATGCTGTGTACATTTTAATTTTAAACTTTAAACTTAATAATGTTGCCATGCTATAGAGGAACAATGAGGCACACAAGGGAGTCTGGTTAATTTGAGGAAATGCCCTTTATTAAAAGAATACTGCAACCTTACAGTGTTGAAATGCAATAGGTGAGTGAAACTGACTGTGCCTAACACAGGGGAAACCCAGAAAGTTGACTGAAATGGCTACTAACATGATACATTTTGAATGTTTTAATTTCGAAAGTTTAATAAAATTCTGTGTGTGTCTCAGTGTGTTGTGCAAAAGTATTCAGCCCCCCTATATCAATACTTTGCCACTATTCACTGCAATTACATCTGTAAGTGCTTTGGGGTTTGTCTCTATCAGCTTTGCGCATCTAGACTGAGATTTTTGCCCATTCTTCTTTATAAAACAGCTGAAACTCAGCCAGGTAAGATGGAGAGCATCTGTGAACAGAAAATGTCATGTCTTGCCACAGATGCTCAATGCGATTTAAGACTGGGCCATTCTAACACATAAATATTCTTTGATCTAAACCAGGGGTGTCCAAACTTTTTTTGTTGGGGGCCAAAAGGAGAAATATATTTGAAGTCATGGGGGGCCACACTCTGTAATAAAACAAATAATGAAATATACCACTTTAAATAATACTTTTTTCCTGATTATTTCATTTACACACCATTTTACTTGACTTACTATCTTTATCTTTGACAGTGTTGTGTAAATTAAGATTTTTCAAATTGATGTTTAATTTTATGATGTCTCTTAATATTAATCTATTGAATTACGGCAGCTTTTGGACCCTTTGGCCCGTTTTTCTGCACTACAACTACGTACTCTCTCCGCTTTTAGACTCTTTGCCCCGTTTATCTGCGCTAGAAATGCTTACCCTCTCCACTTTTAGACTCTTTGGCCCGTTTATCTGCACTAGAAATGCTTACCCTCTCCGCTTTTAGAGTCTTTGGCCCGTTTATCTGCGCTAGAAATGTGCACCCTCCTTTGGTCCGTTTTTCTGCGCTAGAAATGCACACTCTCTCCGCTTTTAGACTTTGGCCCGTTTCTGACACCCAGCTTTCAAACTTTGAATCTCACATTATAAAAACCTGCTTAACAGCGGGCCACCTTTCATTCTATTTCTAAAATACCTCGCGGGCCGCTCCAAAAAAGGAAACGGGCCGTAGTTTGGACACCCCTGATCTAAACCATTCCACTGTATGTTTAGGGTCATTGTCTTGCTGGAAAGTGAATCTCCTTCCCAGGCTCAAGTCTTTTGTTGCCTTCAAAAGGTTTTGTTACAGGATTGCCCTGTATTTAGCTCCATCCATCTTCCTATCAACTCTGACCAGCTTCTCTGCCCCTGCTGAAGCATGATGCTGCCACCGCCATGTTTCACAGTGGGGATAGTATGTTCAAGGTGATGAGCAGTGTTACCTTTCCTCCTCTCATAGCGCTTTGCATTTAGGCCAGAAAGTTCAACATTGGTCTCATCTGACCACAGCACCTTCTTCCACTGCAAACAGCAATCCATATGTTTCTTTAAACAATGGATTTCTTCCTGACACTCTTCCACGAATGCCATATTCGTGGAGCTCATGACTTATGATAGTTGTCCTGTTGAAAGATTCTTCCACCTGAGTTGTGGATTTCTGCAGCTCATCCAGAGTGACCATGGGCCTCTTGGCTGCTTTTTTAACCAGTGCTCTCCTTGCTTGATCTTTCAGTTTGAGTGAATTGTCATGACTGTAGGTTTGCAGGTATACAGTACTTTTTCTATTTTTGGATGATGGATTGAACAGTGCTCATTGGGATGCTCAAAGCTTGGGATGTGGTTTTATGACCTAAGCCTGCTTTAAATTTCTCCAAAACTTTATCTCTGACCTGTCTGACGAGTTCCTTGCTCTTCAAGATGCTGTTTGTTTTCTGGTGTTCTCTAACAAACCACTGAGACCTTCACACAACAGGTGTTTTTATACTGAGACTAAATTACACACAGCTGGACTCTATTAAATTATTCAGTGACTTCTGAAGGCAGTTGACTGCACTGGATTTTATTTAGGGGGTTTTAGAGTTAAGGGGGCTGAATAATTTTGAATACTTCACACAGATTTTTATTTGATTAAAAAAACGTATCATTTCTGTTCCATTTCACACTTGGTCACTAATGGCAAAGTCTTAAAGATTACTGTTCGTAACACACTATGCCGTCATAGATACAAATTCTGCAGGGCATGCATGTTCCCCCTGCTTCCCCCTGCACACTTACCTTCAATCTGTTTGAAGTTCACCAATGACCATCTGGATGATTCAGAGGAGGCATGGGAGGAGGTCATGTGGTCAGATGAGACCAAATTAAAGCTTTTTGGGATCAACATCCACTTGCCGTATTTGGAGGAGGAAGAAGAAGGATGAGTGCAACATGATGAGTGAGAACACCATCCCATCTGTGAAGCATGAGGTTGGAAACATCATACTTTGGGGGAGCTTTTCTGCAAAGGGGACAGGACAACTGCACCATATTGAAGAGAGGATGGAGTAAGAGCATTAAAGATGGGTCGTGGCTGGGTCTTCCAGCATGACAATGACCTGAAACACACAGCCAGTGCAACTAAGGAGTGGCTCCGTATAAAGGATTTCAGTACAAAATTGGAGGGAGCAAAGACTCGGTGATCTGTATGGAAGAGTGGGCCATTGTCCCCTCTGCAGTGTGTGCAAACTTGGTCAAGAAATTTACTTATTTCATGCAATAAAATGCAAATGAATCATTTAAAAATCATACAATGAGATTTAATGGAATACATTTTTTAGATTCTGTCTATCACTGTTAAGTGTACTCAGGATAAAAATGACAGACCTCTCCATTTTTTGTCGATGGGAAAACGTGCAAAGTTGACAGTGTCTCAAATAATTATTCTACCCATTGTAAATGACAAATTGAAATACCTAGAATATATATAAAAACATCTGTCATAAATGTATTTACAAATAGAAACAACTATGTTCTGTGTACAAAAGTTATGTTATATTGATATTGAAACACCCAATGAAATTGAGACTCCTTGCTGCTCTTGCTACAGTTGATGATTAACAAGCACAGGATAACTGGACTGATAAGCTGCAGTCTCTGTGATTGGTGAAGAGGTGGAGATGATGGGGTGCTGAACGGGTTTAAAAGTCTGATGCGTTTCAGGCATCCGCTCTAAACCAGACACTGAAGACCTGATCACCATGGTGAAGACTATTTTCCTGCTTCTCTCACTTTTGGCAGTAGGTAAGATCCAATTCTTTTATCCTTTTGACCTCCATCCACAGGCCCACAAGTGGCCACCAGTTCTACTAATCAAACCTTTTCTGTCTATCAGTGACATGATGTTACTTCATTTATTTGATCTGTAAGTCTGATGTTATCATTAAACGTTCACCGTGATTAGCTGTTAGCTCGGACAATGCTTATACAAAGACATTATATAAAAAACTCTTAAAACTATATATGTTTTTAATTCTTGCAGTCATCACAGGTGCATGCTGACTCAAGTACATTAGCCTTATTGAACTTGTATGATGCAAATTTCACCTGCATTCCACAGCAAGTGGTATGTCCCCATATTGAATACATTCAACATTCAGGCACATACCATTACATTTATACGCTATATCGTTGCTGTCATGCAAAAACCTTGCAACTCCAATTTTTTTTACTTCTGGTCATGATGTAAAGTTGCTCTTAACATTTTTTTTTTTTGCCGCTAACAGGATTTCTAAACTTTGTTTGTTCACGAGTATCACCACATTTCACTGATACAATCTATCATTATTTACAGTCATATGAAAAGGTTTGGGCACCCCTATTAATCTTAGTCATTTTTAGTTCTAAATATTTGGGTGTTTGCAACAGCCTATTCAGTTTGATATATCTAATAACTGATGGACAAAGTAATATTTCAGGATTGAAATGAGGTTTATTGTACTAACAGACAAATAGACAAAAAAACTATTTTTTACTGACTAACTGAAGCACAAAATTGGTTTGGTAACCTCATTGAGCTTTGAACTTCATAGCCAGGTGTATCCAATCATGAGAAAAGGTATTTAAGGTGGCCAATTGCAAGTTGTTCTCCTATTTGAATCTCCTCTGAAGAGCGGCATCATGGGCTCATCAAAACAACTCTCAAATGATCTAAAAACAAAGATTGTTCAACATAGTTGTTCAGGGGAAGGATACAAAAAGTTGTCTCAGAGATTTAACCTGTCAGTTTCCACTGTGAGAAACATAGTAAGGAAATGGAAGACCACAGGGACAGTTCTTGTTAAGCCCAGAAGTGGCAGGCCAAGAAAAATATCAGAAAGGCAGAGAAGAAGAATGGTGAGAACAGTCAAGGACAATCCACAGACCACCTCCAAAGAGGTGCAGCATCATCTTGCTGCAGATGGTGTCACTGTGCATCGGTCAACAATACAGCGGAGAAGCTGTATGGGAGAGTGATGCGAAAGAAGCCATTTCTGCAAGCACACCACAAACAGAGTCGCCTGAGGTGTGCAAAAGCACATTTGGACAAGCCAGCTTAATTTTGGAAGAAGGTCCTGTGGACTGATGAAACAAAGATTGAGTTGTTTGGTCATACAAAAAGTGAGCTGTATTGTTGACCGATGCACAGTGACACCATCTGCAGCAAGATGATAATTAACTTGAATTTCTTGCTCTTTTAATGTGTTAGAGAGCATCAGGTGTAAAGTTGTGAAGAGGTAGAGTAGGTATACAGTGAATAGCCCTATTTGAGTAATGTTTTAATCCATATTGTGGCAAGAACAACTTTAAGAAATCTTTAAAAAAATCTGAAAAAATTCAAGAACTTTGAAAGTATCCCTCATACCATCAAAAAACGTTTTGATGAAACTGGCTTTCATCAGGACAGCCCCAGAAAAAAACAAACAAAAAACAAGAGTTAACAATGTTGCATAGGAAAAGATTATTTGAGTTACCAGCCTCAGAAACCGCACATTAACAGCACAACTATAATGATATTAGTTAATACTAAGAATTGCTAATGTTTCATGTGTAAAGGTGATAAAACTACTTGTTGTGTTCATATTTACTGTATTTACTATGATGACCAATACAATTAATTCATATTTACAGCAGGGAAATTGGGTATTAACAATCCATCAGAATTCTGAAAGATAATCCTGAAGGATTGTATTGGGGAGAAAATCTTGTTTATTATTAAAGAGAAACACATGAATAGGAAGATAAGTCACACATCACCTGGAAATTTGAAAGATGAATAGCTTAGTGCCACTATACACCAAAATAAAAAAAATGCAAAAAACAACTAAATAAAATAAATAAATAAATAAAACATCTACATTGACAATTTATTTAAGTGTATTTTTATATACTTACTTTTATTCATGTTTTATTCAATTATATATTTTTTAATAGTTCTTTAATTTCACATTTTATGCAACATTATTTTGTATTAATACTTTTTACTTTTTCATTGTGGATTATTGTTTTTTATTACCTTATGTAAAAAAAGGTTTGTTACACTACATTATATATTACTATGTTAAAATATATACATCTGTGTCTGTGTACTAAATGATTTTGCGCACTAAAACCTATTGGTATCATTTTAGGTGTAACATCCTCAGAAATTGAGAAGCGGTTGGTGTCTGCACATTCGTGTGTCGAAACAGAGAGACTCCACCACGTGCAGGTGCTGTACGAACCTATCAGCGGTGATCCCCCCATAAACTGCGGTGGCACACTCATACATAAGCAATGGGTGATCACTGCATCACACTGCTATGGCGGTTTAGACGGGTCAGAAAATCATATAATATTACATTTAAAGCTGTTCCATATTGGGCAAATGCTTGCAAAAGTATTCATATCCCTTGAACTTTTCCACATTTTGTCATTTTACAACCACATACTTAAATGTATTTTATTGAGATTTTAAGTGATACACAAACACAAAGTATTGCATAAACGAAAATGATACATGGTTTTCAACATTTTTAACAAATGAAAATCAGAAAAGTGTGACATGGAAAAGTTTTCAGCACCCCTATATCCATACTTAGTAGAGCCACCATTCACCGCAATTACAACTGTAATGCTTTGGGGTTTGTCTCTACCAGCTTTGCACATCTAGAGACTGTGATTTTGCCCCATTCGTCTTTATAAAACAGCTCAAGCTCAGCCAAGTTACATGGAGAGCATCTGTCAACAACAAAGTTTTACTTCTTACCACAGAAGCTCAATGCAATTTAAGACTGGGCCATTCTAACACATGAATATTCTTTGATCTAAACCATTCCACTGTAGCTTTGGCTGTATGTTTAGGGTCATTGTCTTGCTGGAAGGTGAATCTCCTTCCTAGTCTCAAGTGTTTTGTTGCCTTCAACAGGTTTTCTTCCTGGATTGCCCCTTTAACTCTGACCAGCTTCCCTGTTCCTGCTGAAGAAAAGCATCTCTAAAGCATAATGCTGCCACCACCATTTTTCACAGTGGGGATGGTGTTTTCAGAGTAATGAGCAGTGTTAGCTTTCCTCCCCAAAAAATAATGCTTTGAATTTAGGCCAGAAAGTTCAACATTGGTCTCATCTGACCACAGCACCTTCTTCCACATGTTTGCTGCAACTGCAAACAGCAATCCATATGTTTCTTTGAACAATGGATTTCTTCCTGACACTCTTCCATAAAGGCCATATTTGTGGAGTGCATGACTTATGATAGTTGTCTTCTTGCATACAGATTCTCCCACCTGAGTTGTGGATTTCTGCAGCACATCCAGAGTGACCATGGGTCTCTTGGCTGCTTCTTTAACCAGTGCTCTCCTTGCTTGATCTGTCAGTTTGTGTGGACGGCCATGACTCTGTAGGTTTGCAGGTGTAGATTACTTTTTCTATTTTTGGATGATGGATTGAACAGTGTTCATTGGGATGCTCAAAGCTTGGGATGTGTTTTAATGACCTAACCCTGCTTTAAACTTCTACAAAACTTTATATCTGACCTGTTTGTTGAGTTCCTTGCTCTTCATGATGCTGTTTGTTCACTAGTGTTCTCTAACAAACCACTGAGGCCTTCACACAACAGGTGTGACTAAGCTACACACAGCTGGACTCATTAACTCAAGCAGTTAATTGCACTGGATTTTATTTAGGGGCTTTAGAGTAAATAGCACATCACACTTTTTGGAATTTTATTTGATACAAATTTTGAAAGCCATGTATCATTTTCATTCCACTTCACAATGATGCAATGCTTTGTTTTTGTCTATCACTTGAAATCTCAATCAAATACATTTAAGTCTGTGGTTGTAAGGTGACAAAATATGGAAAAGTTAAAGCGGTATGAATGATTTTGCAAGCCACTGTAGCTGAAATTAGTTCTCTCTTCTGATATGTGTTTTGTGTCTAATATTTGCTTATTTATTGTATTTTTTTACTCTCATTAGCACATTGAAAGTGGAGCTTGGTGGCCACCCAAAGATATCCGCAAGTAAAAAACAACAAATGACCATTGACAACGCCAATATCCGCCATCCATTATATGAGCCCATCATATTACTGAAGCTTCCAAAATCCACTAACATTAAGGCGGCTATGCTGCCCTCAACATGTGTGACCCCCAGTGCTGGACAGAAATTACAGCTTTCTGGAAAAGGAGCCACTTCTGAAGAAGGTGAGAAGCAAATACAGTAGTAGTGGTATTAGTAACAGCAGCAGCAGCAGCAATAGACATACAGTAGTGTGAAAAAGTGTTTGTCCACTTCATGATTTCTTTTTTATTTTTGTCACTCTTTAATTTTTGAGATCATCAAACAAATGTGAATATTAGTCAAATACAACACAAATAAACACAAAATGATTTTTTTTAAATAAAAGTTTTTATTAATAAGGCAAAAAAGCAGCAACAACTGCGATTAAGCGTTTGCAGTAACTTGCAATGAACTGGACATGCTGGTGTGTTTTGGATCATTGTCCTGCTGCCCCAGACCATCATTTACTTTAGGTTTGATGTTCTTTTTCTGAAATGCGGTGATACTTTCATATCAGATGTCACGGGACACACACCTTCCAAAAATTCAACTTTTGTCTTGAGTTCACAGAATATTTTCACAAGAGTCTTGGGGATCATCAAGGTGTTTTCTGGCAAGCTGAGACAAGCCTAAATGTTCTTTTTGCTCAGCAGTGTTTTTTGTCTTGGCACTTGCCCAGTCTCTTTCTTATAGAATTCAGCAGCCAGAGTTCTGACTAGAAGTAAAAGAAGAGAGCACATCACCCCCATCCTTAAATCCCTGCACTGGATACCAGTATGTTACAGAATAGACTTTAAGATACTGTTACTGGTCTATAAATGTCTTAATGGTGCAGGACCAGCATATTTATCTAATGAGCTCCAGCAGTATGAGCCAAGCAGAACTCTCAGATCATCAGGAACTGCTCAGTTAGAGCTGCCTAAAGTAAAAACTAAACACGGAGAGGCGGCGTTTAGTTACTACGCTGCTCTTAAATGGAACCAGTTAACAGAGAGTGTTAGAAGAGCTCCAACACTAAACATGTTAAAATCCAGACTGAAAACCTACATGTTTGATCAGGCTTTCAGCTCAGTTTAAAACACTGCAGCTCCGCCCACTTTTATTCTGTAACGGCACTTTTATATTATGTTTTATTCTTATTTTAATTTTATTTCCAATTCCTTGTTGTTCTTTTACGTTTTTCATTTTACTTCTCTTTGTTTTAATCATGTATGTTTTATTCATGCTTTATTCTTATTTTATTTTTATTTCAAATTCCTTGTTGTTCTTTTACATATTTTTAATTTGCTAATTAGCTAATAAAGCTAATATGTTAGGTGACCGGATGGGCTTTTGTTCATAGTTACAAATGTTGGATATTTGACCTGAAGTATAAAAAAACGATATTTTTATTGATAAAATAGCTTTCCATTTTGATATTTGTACAGTGGAAAAAATCATTTCCAGACAATTTGACCAACCACAAACTGATATTTAATCAGACACATATGGTTCAGTATATCAAAGAAGAGTAACTGAGAAATGTTACTTTAGGTCCAGCTGCAGGAGATTTGATGTGCATGGAAGTTAATGCCCTCATCAAGACTGAGTGTCCAGAAGCTTCTGAAACTGGCCCAAACTACAAGCATATCTACTGTGGAAAACCTGACAAGGAGGAAATGAAAGTTTGCAAGGTAGGAAGATGTGTGTTAACTGTGTAGTACAGTAAGCTTAACATTTGTTGAGTGTATTGGAGGGGCGTTTTAATAAGACTACATTTGCTAGTGGGTTGGGGGGGTCAAACTCAGAGGAAGCTTAAGCCCCACCACAAGAAGAGATACAGAAAGAGAAAAGGGATAAGGAAAGAAGGAGGAAGATGGGGAGAAGGTGGGTGCGAAATTGTTCAACACGCAGGTTGAGATGAAGTGACGGTTTATATATACGGTGGTGAGTGGGAGGAGTAAGGGTGTGGATCAATCTCCCAAGATTAAGTTATATTCATAACTCCACTTTAGGTCCTAAATATGTGGCAGAATATACATGACAATGATAGTCCTACAACAATAATACTAGTACTAGTACAACAACTAATATTAATATGATAATAAATAACAAGTTGGGAATAACAAATATTAGTAGTGTGGACCACTACACACACACTGGAGCGACCGGCTCCAGTCTCTGGAGATTTGTTGTATGAATTCGGCTGTTTAGTAGGTGGTCCGTCACCATCTACTGTATCGGCTATACCTATATCGGCCAATAGCATTCGCTGAGATAGGTGACCCTGACCCCACCCACAAACAGTCAAAATCACCCCTTCAACACTCGAGCGCAGTAGCCTCACTCAAGCAAAAAGAACAGCCGCAGGCAATTCGCATAACGCATGAGGACCACTGTGAATTCAAGAAAAAAAAACACCCAAGAGGGAGAAAAGTAAAGATCGAGAGTGATATTTTGTTTAGTGTGCACATGATTCCCTTTTTCAGTTTCACATTTGCGCTCACGATCAGTACATTTGCACACAAAATGTACAGACAGGTACATTTTTTTGCGCCCCCGACTTTTGACATTGATGTAATGCCATAGATCAGGGGTGTCCAAACGTTTTTTGTTGGGGGCCAGAAGGAGAAATATATTTGAAGTCACGGGCCACACTCTGTAATAAAACAAATAATGAAATATACCACTTTAAATAATACTTTTTTCCTGATTATTACATTTACACACCATTTTACTTGACTTACTACCTTCATCTTTGACAGTGTTGTGTAAACTAAGATTTTTCAAATTGATGTTTAATTTCATGATGTTTCTTAATATTAAACTCCTTAATTATGGCAGCTTTTAGACTCTTTTGCCCCGTTTTTCTGTGCTAGAAATGCGCACCCTCTCCACTTTTAGACTCTTTGGCCCGTTTTTTTCCGCTACAACTTCACTCTCGCTGCTTTTAGACTCTTTGGCCTGTTTTTCTGCGCTAGAACTGAGCACTCTCTCCGCTTTTAGACTCTTTGGCCCGTTTTTCTGCGCTACAACTGAGCACTCTCTCCGCTTTTAGACTCTTTTGCCCCGTTTTTCTGCGCTAGAAATGCGCACCCTCTCCGCTTTTAGACTCTTTGGCCCGTTTTTCTGCGCTACAACTGAGCACTCTCTCCGCTTTTAGACTCTTTGGCCTGTTTTTCTGCACTAGAAATGCACACGCTCTCCGCTTTTAGACTCTTTTGCCCCGTTTTTCTGTGCTAGAAATGCGCACCCTCTCCACTTTTAGACTCTTTGGCCCGTTTTTTTCCGCTACAACTTCACTCTCGCTGCTTTTAGACTCTTTGGCCTGTTTTTCTGCGCTAGAACTGAGCACTCTCTCCGCTTTTAGACTCTTTGGCCCGTTTTTCTGCGCTACAACTGAGCACTCTCTCCGCTTTTAGACTCTTTGGCCTGATTTTCTGCACTAGAAATGCGCACGCTCTCTGCTTTTAGACTCTTTTGCCCCGTTTTTCTGTGCTAGAAATGCGCACCCTCTCTGCTTTTAGACTCTTTTTGGCCCGTTTTTCTGCACTAGAAATGCGCATCCTCTCCACTTTTAGACTCTTTGGCCCGTTTTTTTCCGCTACAACTTCACTCTCGCTGCTTTTAGACTCTTTGGCCCGTTTTTCTGCGCTACAACTGAGCACTCTCTCCGCTTTTAGACTCTTTGGCCTGTTTTTCTGCACTAGAAATGCGCACGCTCTCTGCTTTTAGACTCTTTTGCCTCATTTTTCTGTGCTAGAAATGTGCACTCTCTCCGCTTTTAGACTCTTTTGCCCCGTTTTTCTGCGCTAGAAATGTGCACCCTCTCCGCTTTTAGACTCTTTGGCCCATTTTTCTGCGCTACAACTGAGCACTCTCTCCGCTTTTAGACTCTTTGGCCTGTTTTTCTGCACTAGAAATGCGCACGCTCTCTGCTTTTAGACTCTTTTGCCCCGTTTTTCTGTGCTAGAAATGCGCACCCTCTCCACTTTTAGACTCTTTGGCCCGTTTTTTTCCGCTAAAACTTCACTCTCGCTGCTTTTAGACTCTTTGGCCTGTTTTTCTGCGCTAGAACTGAGCACTCTCTCCGCTTTTAGACTCTTTGGCCCGTTTTTCTGCGCTACAACTGAGCACTCTCTCCGCTTTTAGACTCTTTGGCCTGTTTTTCTGCACTGGAAATGCGCACGCTCTCCGCTTTTAGACTCTTTTGCCCCGTTTTTCTGTGCTAGAAATGCGCACCCTCTCTGCTTTTAGAGTCTTTGGCCTGTTTTTCTGCGCTAGAAATGCGCACCCTCTCCGCTTTTAGACTCTTTGGCCCGTTTTTCTGCGCTACAACTGAGCACTCTCTCCGCTTTTAGACTCTTTGGCCTGTTTTTCTGCACTAGAAATGCGCACGCTCTCCGCTTTTAGACTCTTTTGCCCCGTTTTTCTGTGCTAGAAATGCGCACCCTCTCCACTTTTAGACTCTTTGGCCCATTTTTTCCGCTACAACTTCACTCTCGCTGCTTTTAGACTCTTTGGCCTGTTTTTCTGCGCTAGAACTGAGCACTCTCTCCGCTTTTAGACTCTTTGGCCCGTTTTTCTGCGCTACAACTGAGCACTCTCTCCGCTTTTAGACTCTTTGGCCTGATTTTCTGCACTAGAAATGCGCACGCTCTCCGCTTTTAGACTCTTTTGCCCCGTTTTTCTGTGCTAGAAATGCGCACCCTCTCTGCTTTTAGAGTCTTTGGCCTGTTTTTCTGCGCTAGAAATGCGCACCCTCTCCGCTTTTAGACTCTTTGGCCCGTTTTTCTGCGCTACAACTGAGCACTCTCTCCGCTTTTAGACTCTTTGGCCTGTTTTTCTGCACTAGAAATGCGCACGCTCTCCGCTTTTAGACTCTTTGGCCCGTTTTTCTGTGCTAGAAATGCGCACCCTCTCCACTTTTAGACTCTTTGGCCCGTTTTTTTCCGCTACAACTTCACTCTCGCTGCTTTTAGACTCTTTGGCCTGTTTTTCTGCGCTAGAACTGAGCACTCTCTCCGCTTTTAGACTCTTTGGCCCGTTTTTCTGCGCTACAAATGAGCACTCTCTCCGCTTTTAGACTCTTTGGCCTGATTTTCTGCACTAGAAATGCGCACGCTCTCTGCTTTTAGACTCTTTTGCCCCGTTTTTCTGTGCTAGAAATGCGCACCCTCTCTGCTTTTAGACTCTTTTTGGCCCGTTTTTCTGCACTAGAAATGCGCATCCTCTCCACTTTTAGACTATTTGGCCCGTTTTTTTTCCGCTACAACATCACTCTCGCTGCTTTTAGACTATTTGGCCCGTTTCTGACACCTAGCATTCAAACTTTGAATCTCACGTTATAAAAACCTGCTTAAAAGCGGGCCAACTTTCATTCTATTTTTAAAATACCTCGCGGGCCGCTCAAAAAAGGGAAACGGGCCGCAAATGGCCCATGGGCCATAGTTTGGACATCCCTGCCATAGAGGAACCCATGCCCACTTGTACCAGCATAATGCTGGTCACCTGTTGTCACTTTCATTTGAACCACAGCAAGTGAACTCGACTCAAAATAGCTTATATTCCTAACTGTGCAGATTGCAGTCCCTAAAATTAAACTGACTTGGTGATCTACTGTGATGATTTTGGGGTAACAAGTTTTTTGGAAAACACTGGCTGAACTAACCTTTTTCCCTTGATCTTTATTCATTTGTTTGTAATGTGTTAAAGTTGTGTTCAGGGAGGAGTTAGGTTTTTTCACATAATCATTAAGGTATTATCATGATTCATATAAAACTGGACGACACCAATGTTTACTGCTACATACATATTTGATTTGCTTTGCAAATGTTATAGACACAAGTATACAGAGCTGTTCATATTGGACACTCTGAACACTGTCTTAACCTGACTAATCAATGATTAAATCATCTTGAGTTTTTTTTTTTAACAGAAGCATCTTTTTTCTTCTGTTTTCGTCTTTCCTCTCTTTGCATCCTAACAGGGGGACTCTGGATCTGGTGTTCTGAAAAAAGAGCAAGTGAAAGGAATGTTTAATAAGAAGAAGATAGTGGACATTCTGTATGGAGTTCTTATCTCTGGACATGGAGAATGCGAGGACAAATTTGTTTTTGCTGATATCTGTTCTAATTCATTAAAGAAGTGGGTAGACACTGTTTTGAAATCCTAAAGACAGTTCACAAAATTCTAAATGCTTGTTTTCCTTCTTTGTCTTTTACAAGGTAGACTCAGTAAGTTATTTAACACGTATTATTGTGTTTTTCCAATATAGTTGCTGTTGCATAATAAATATCAGTTCCTTAAAGAGTAACTAAACCCCCTGATTCTTGCTGACTCAGCTCAAATTTGAAGAGTAGTTTGGGAGGTACAATGGGTGATGTATGGGTTTAGTGACATGGCAGAAGGGAAAGCAGTTTGGGCTGATAGTGGTGAGATGCAGATGGTTTTATGTCACCAGGGAGCCTTATTATTGATTGACTGGTTTGCATATTGTGAGTATACAGACATCTTATACTGGGGAGGGTGCCAGCAGAGGGGGAAATTACCACAATAAATCATTTTTTAAAGGTTAGGAAATTGTTTGGTATGTATGTATATGGTTTAGGATTTAGTACCTCAGCAGCTTCACATGTATGTAATGGAAGTTAATGCAAAAAGTAATTTTGGAGCATTTGTATTAGTCTATTCATCAATAATTTCAATTAAAAACATTGAACATGTAAAAAAGTGTGTGACATCAACAACATTACACTCTTAAACGAAAATTTAATTTAAGAGAGTTTCAGTTTGTTGTGTTTGAGAAAATACATTGAAGTAACCAATAAAATGCTTAATCATATCACAAAAGTGCATCATTTTTTGCTAAGCTTGAGATAAACCCTGGCCTGCACCTGTGCTATTTTAACAGTACAGATTAATGGTCCAGGATGTTAAGTGACATGCCAAAGCATTTAGTCAGTATATAGTATATAGTCAGTAACACCATGGTAAGACATTATTCTGCTCACCAAGAAGAACTGCAGCTCTGTTTCACCTGTCCACTGTGATGCCACTTAATTTTTTTTCATTTGCCTGTGCCATGAACAGCCACACCATCATACAAAAATGTAACACCTGAGTGACCTGCTAAAAAACAACCAGGCTAGATTACATTGACGTTTATTGAATTCATGTCTAATATGTATTTTCTGAATTTCTCTGATATAACAGCTCATTTCTAATTCAGGTTAAATGTGCTTCCTCCTTTAAACAGCTCTAACATGTATTTATATCAGGCTACAAACAGGGCTGCTTTATGAATTCATGCAACACAACTATGTCTTAAAAGCATTTGACACTGTTTAACTCTTATTCAGTGTGGGCATACCTCTTGCTAATGTTACTTTATTTTTTTCCACTTACTTTTTAAGTTAACTGATCATTTATCAGTTTTAAAATCTGTTATTTCACTTGTTTTAGTGCTTTTTAAAACATGTTGATCCACAGTATAGAGGCTACAAAACTCAAACTATGCAGTCTTTCAAAACACCTTTAACCTAAATATCTAAAATAAAATGATGTAGCCTAAAATATACACTTGCTGCTCATCCAACACTTCTCATTCTTGACCATTTGCTATCAGCCATTACTCATCATTCTCATGTAATAGAGCTAACGTTACCTCCATCACCTCAAAGTCCCTGTGTTGTCCTAACTTTACTAACTTTACTACCCCAGATTTCTGCTCAGTCTGTCCCTCGGTTTCTCCCTCACAAGCCTGCTCTCCCTGTCTGCTGCTGCTGTCTTCACCTTAGGAGGACGCGGAGGCTACAGCAGTGAACCTGTCTGTGACTTTTACTCATGCAAAGTAGATAGATTTGAGGAGAAGGCCATAACTAATTTGCTATACAGAGAAACCTGGAATGGAGTGGAATGGAACGGAGTGCCAATTCTAATCACAATGCACTGTACATGTATTAGGTTTGAGGCAGTCAAACAAAATCCTGGACGATTTTGAAATTCCCCCCCCGACATTTTTTTAGGTCTCAAAAGTAGAACATGTCCGGGAAAAAGAGGACGTCTGCTCACCCTACGTTTACACAGGCTTTAAATGAAGCTCAAATCATTATGTTAGTTATTTCCAGTTCCCTCAATATCTAGGACAACACATATTTTGCACAGATGATGAGGGCACCACATCTTCTCAAACTGCCGCTAACAAAACTCCACAAGAGTTGAACACACATGGAGGAAAATGCAAACTGCTAATTTTATTACATAAGATAACATCAGTGCTGGATGATAAAGCACATGTTGAGTCACTGGGGAGAGGAAGAACCATCCCAACCATTCCAGGGCCCATGGAGATGGATAGATGTGGAATCAACTGGGATAAAGTCTGCAACCTCCTGGCTTACTTGGGTTTGATTGACATTTACTAAAGGCCATGTGATGTGTTGCAAAGCTGACAATGTAACAACAGTGTTCTCAAGTCTCACGCTTTGAGCGTGTGACACACGCATCTCAGCGAGTTCACACGCTCACACGCCACACATGGTATTTCTCACGCTTGCCAATCCATCGACTGTATATTATAATATACTGTCGTTGAGCCAATCAGAATATAGATCGCTCTGTTGTACTAGTCAAAGAGGCTGGAGTTTCAGCCAGAGTGTCAGGCGCGTGTAGAAAGTTCTGAAACACACTCCCCACATTGAACATCTGAGGACAACATCCCCCCCCCCCCCCCCCCCCCTTTGAACACACAAAGACCGGTTGAACATCTGAAGAAGAACTGCGCGCATCAACAACCCACCACCCCCCAATCTCACTCCCATCAAACTTCAAAACTTGAGAGCCCTGGTAACAACATCAGACCTATCAATATCTGGTTGTCTGATTATTTGCCTCATCTTTGAGCCTAGGAACATGCATCCTATCAGTGAGTAGATGCGAGTGACCTTTTTTATGAAACCAGATGACCGCCAGAGTTACTCATCATTTAGGTAGAAACCTAGATGTGTCCAGAGGACAAGAGATGTGACTGTGGCCTCATCTCTGAGTCTAGGTCAGGACCAACAGACAAAATGGAACCAGCCTACAACACAGTCCCACCCAACCCTGACCAAGACACCCCTGGACCACAGCAAAAAAAATCTGGAACAGATCTGTGTTTTCTTTATCTTGTTAACATAAGTAAGAAGTGAGTAAGGAAATCCTTGGGGAAATACACAGTATTACAGCAACAAAGGGATAAATAGCAAGGCACTCAGTACAAAAATCAAACAGCTCAATATATACAATATAAATAAAAAAAAAGGTCAAGAACTTCTAAGATTGTATTTATAAATAATTGCACATTGCCTCTTAGTTGCACAGGGGTAATGAAAAAATATTTAGCATTAAGTTACACTGAATTTTCTTCTGTAAGTGTGTTTATAAAGTCTGCGGTGTTTATCTGGTCAGCTGGAAGCAGTGCTAGTTGTAGAGTCTAGTTAAAACAAAAGCAGGAAGAAAGAACATGCGATACCGCTTGGTTAACATCCTCCTGTCTCCTACCATCTTCACTGGGTCTTGTGGGCTTTCCAGAACAGAGCTTTAAAAAAATAAAGAAACAAAAATAAATGAATCTTCCCTCCCTCTCTAACGAAACACATGTTTGAGGTGTATTTACAAAAGTTATTAAGACAGAACATTAAGGTTAAATAACATATATCCATCTTCAATTACCTTTAACAGTTCATATTTACTCCCAACAGCACAAACAATAAAAGTAGTGGCCAGATGGTTTGGTCTGGGCAGCGTGGTGGTTGAATGGGTCAGGTGTCATGTTGCCTCCATCTGCCTACTCTCCTTATTTTTGTGTATTATCTTTATCTATTTTGTTCTATTCTATTTTTATTGTGTTCTTATTTTTATTTTATTTTATTTTATCTATATTTATCTATTTTAAAAGTTGCTCTTGGGTGTAAAGTGGACCGTGAGTTCACAATTTCGTTCCACCTCATGCACCACATGTGATGCGAATGACAATAATGTCCACATCTAAACTCCACATCTGCCAGCCACTGACGTGCAGACGCTATGGCCCAATGTGCTTGGGCAACTGCCCTTTTGCCGTTCTTGGCTGATATTGCCCTTCCGAGGGAGGGGAAAAAATAATATAGGCAAATATGCTTTCATATTTCAACAAGATTTTCTTTATAATTCGTAATTTTGATTGAAGTTTCGTAAAACAACGTTTTCAGAATCAATCATTCAGATTCAGACACCTCGAGAGATAGGCAAAAGGGAGGGGCGCGGGAGTAGTGGGGGACACGCAGCACGCTTCACCAGAAAAAAAGTTTTTTTTAACTTTTAGTGTGAAAGTACGCTGCTACCCTGTTAACACTTTACACTGCGTACATTTTCACACTGTAATATATTTCAATAAAGACAGTGTGCTTTTTTTGTGGGGGGGTGCCCTGGTGCCCTTTCTTCAGGTTAGAGCAACTGCCCTTCAAGAGTCCTGTGCACGTCCCTGCTGCCAGCGCTTTTTTTGCGAGGCAGGACCAGGATCAATCAGTCAGCTCCTCCCTCACACAGGTAATCTGCAGGAGTGACTGAGACAGAGTGAAGGAGAGCACAAGTATGAGGTAGCTAAGAAAGGGAAGGCAACAAAGAAGAAAAACTCCCTTTATAACATCACTTACCACTGTCTTGTTTTTTCTTTACTTTTTCGTCCTTTCTTTTCTAGCTTCCTGATGGGTAACTGGGGTTGTTACTCTAAAAATATATAACAATTATAATATTGTATAGTATTAAGATTAACAAACACATTTTAATGTCAGATAAATATGATCTAAATAAATATTTTAAAAAAGCAGTTTTTAATTGCATTTATGAAGGGAAATAACAACCGCCCATTCTTCTTTGCAAAATTGTTTTGATTGTTTCAACTACATTGGAGGGTTTTTGAGCATTAACAGGGTCCCATTCCACAGGATCCCAATCAGTCTCCAAAATTTCCATTTTGTTTTTTAAAGCCTTTCAGAAGTGGACTTGTTTGTGTGCTGTTTGTGTAGATGTAACATGACACACACCTTCCAAAAGTACCACTTTTATCTAATCAATCAACAGAATATTTCCCCAAAGTTCTGGGGATCATTAACATTTTTTTTTGTTGTTGTTGTAAGATGGGCTGTGGTGTTTCGTTTTGATCAGTAGTGTTTTTTTTTTTTTGCCTTAGAACAGTATTCTTTCTTATTTTTGAATCATTAACACTGACCCTAACTGAGATAGGTGAGACCGGCAGTTCTTTAAATATTGTTCTGGGTTTTTTGTGACCTCCTGAATAAGTTGTCCATGCCCTTTTGGAGTAATTTCAGAAGGCCAGTCATGGGATGGTTCACTTGTGTTTCAGTGTTTTCTCCATTGGTGAATATCAGCTCTCACTGTAGTCCAGGGGAGTCCCAAAGCCTTAAAAATTACTTTGTGACCTTTGCAGAATAATGTCAATGTCTAACAGTAATCAGGTCTGGTTGTGGCTAGTGAAACTGAATTCAGGTTTCCAAAAAATGTGATGAAAAAAATGTGAAAAAATGTCAATGAAATCATCATTTAAAATCTGTCTTTAGTTTTTACTTAGATTATCTTTGTCTGAACTTTGTTTGTGTAAATTGTAAAAATGTATGACAACAAAGCAAATACATGTACATACAAATCTGTAAGGGGCAAATATTTTTACAATTTTTATATTTTATTGAATACACATTTTATAATAGTGGCTTTACAACAGTGGTCTACCAGGCCTTGGACAGTTGTTACGGCCAAATTGTTTTGTACTGTAGTTTTAGAAACACATTTTGATCCCGCAAGCAAAGAAGCAGAGCGTGGTCTCAGAACAATGGACTGACCACCCCAGAATCTTGGTGAGGACTTGAGTGGTGAGAAAGAAAAAAGGAATGTGTATCATAAAGTCCCTGTATATACACAAGCTAACCGCTATTTTTTTTCCTTTATTCACTAATTGTTCTTTTTTCCTATTTGCATGGCTCATTTCTAATGTACAGTTTTTATCGCTCAAGGCTTAGCAAAAGATGTACAGGTAACGAGAACAGTTTCTTACGGAGCCCAATCATGCACACGATCAGTGATAACATCAGATCATTTCACAGCTAAACAGTAGATCATTGGTGTGCACATGAACCAGTTGGATTGGTACAACATTTAGCACTCCAACTGCATATATTAGTTTCCTATTTCCTTATATATAACTGAGTTCTTCTCTTTATGGTCTTCGTGCGCTCAGAGAGTGTGAAATCAGAAATGGTAATGCCACAGATGCTTCAGAAACTGACCCCGAATATTAACAAGAAAAATGGATTTTTAATCTTAATCTTAGTTGGTCTTGTTTTTGCGGCTGAGTTTGTTGAGAAGGACTTCATGTGCCCTTGTGAAGAAGTCCTTAGATGGGTGTTTTTCGTATTTTACCTGTTCGTTCCTGCCTTCATCACCTTAACGGTCACATATTGCATTATGTGTGAGCTGTATAAACAGGATTTTGTAAATCAGAAATCTGATGTTGAAAATAAAGGTCAGAAAACTCCTGAAGAAAGACGAGAACAGAGATCCAGCCCGATTGAGAAAACTGACGAGGAGAGTGATGAAGCGGAAGGACCTCGGAATTGCAGATTCTTCTTAAAGTGTTGCATTCCAACTGTCACTTGGATAATCCTGTTCTTCAGTGATGGAAGATTTGTGGCTTGTGTGGTTACAGAGTTAATGGAAGGATATGCTGACAGCAATCCACATCCACCATGGGAATGGTGTCACAAACAACGAAACCTGACCCATGTACAGGAACGTGCAGAGACATCTCATAAATATTCCAAGGTAAACTTGCATATTCTAGAACCAGGTGTGAATTTTGTGATCCTAGGCAAAAGTGTTCAATCAAATCCATAAGTGTTAATATATAGTGTTTATATAATTCTCACTGGGCTACAGTTAATTTAACACAGTCAACAGTGTCAGAAATATAACTATTTCAGTGTTGATCTAGTAACTCTGGTAGTGTTAAAAGAGAAACTCTGATAAGATCTTCTCTAGAGTTCAATTAAAAACAGTCACTGTTGTTTGCAACTTTACAGTGTTTATGTAATTTTCAATCACTAGAGTTAATTTAACACTTGTGTCAAAAGTAATAAATTTCACTTTGTTAGTGCTGATGTTTTAAATCTAGTAGTAAAAAAAACTAAAAACTTTATACTCATCCAACATCAATGACAGTTAACAAATCCATGCTCCTATGAATGAAACATCAAGGGCTTTCATAAAAAACAACACATACTAAAAAAACAATATATCTGTTCTATTAACTGGATTTTTACTGTGGGAAAAATACATATACATATTGTGCTAAATTTAAAGTCTTTTGTTTACAGTGCACCGTAAAAATTAGCTTTTAAAATATCAACTAAAACAAACAATGAAACTGCACCACATACATGGCATGATCTGGTCCATAAGCACATGGAAGTTTGAACGGCTTATGAAACTGCAAACTAGTAACTTTCCCCTTTAGAAACTCTTAAAGCACGGTAATGCTCAATAAAATATTATTTTAGTTAGAACAATACCTATTTATTAGTACCTGTTTACAACCATATATTCTTTGCCATCAATCTGAAACCATTTCCTGGAATAGATACTTTCACTTACTGGAATTTCTATATCTTTGGCCAGCTCTTTACCTCAATTAAAATCTGAAGAGAAAACAAAATCATCTGCGTACACATTTTACGTTGCAAGCTTAACATGATTTTGTGCAATTAATGTTTTTGGTGTGTTCAATGTGCTTTGCCTCAAACCTAGTACTCAATAAATATAAAAGAGAACCAATCTTGCTTATGCACAAAATATGTGTATGTGAAGATAAAATGATGCTTCAGTACTGAACTTCAATTGGGGTCAACGCTGTAAAAAGCAAATGGGCTCTTTGCACAACTACTTCCGCATTCTCGTTAGTGCTGCTCCAGCGTTTCCGGTTTGGCTTTTCCGGTTTTTCACTACAGTCGCAATGGCAGTGTTTTTCAGCCGGTGTTTGCAAGAGCTTCCCAAAATGAACATAAACAACGTTCATCGGATATGTAAGGAGACCAGCAAAGCCCCCACTAGCAAGCTGGAGAAAGGCTTTAAATTATACGCGTCTTCATACGTACACAACTACGAAGGTAAGGATTTTTTTATCTTAATTTTTCTGTTAGACGACACAGGCCAGTGTTAGCTGGGATAGCTAGCTAGCTAGCTAGGTACACTACTGTTAGTTGTGTTAGTTTCTCATGTTAGTGTTAGTGTGTTAGTATCTTCTGTAAGACAAAAATGAAGTCTTATGTTGAAGCTGTTGTTCATGATATTTATTTCTATACCTATATTCCATGTAATGCGTTATATTTACCTTGTTGTGCTAAAATGCTATGTGAATAATGCTAACACAGAGCAACAGCATGAAGACGCTGCTAGTTTGATTAGTTACAAACCAATAATTATCTACCTGATTAATGTACCAACTGTACAGTCATTTTGTATGTTGTTATTCAGTTTCGAATAGGGACAGGCTGTCAGGTGAAGTCAGCGTGAGAGCCTTGTGCTACAGATCCAGGAGGAAGAACGGGTCACCACACAGTTTACGAGTAGGGAGAAAGTGTAGTGATAAAACAGAGGGTTCTGTGTCTATAGCACAGCAGAGTTTAGCATTTATTATACACTTTTAGCTGTTTTGTTCTAAGTGATTTTTTTTGGGAGGGAGCAACATAGATCTGTTGGAATTCAGGAACTAAGTTTGACCCTTTAGGCAGTGTTTTTCAGTCCAGTTTCTTGACCACTCCACACAGTATTAAGCATTTCATGATTCAACATATCTGATCAATTTATGAAGCCACTAGTAAAGTGGCTCATGTAAGTTACCAGAAATAGAGTAAAAAAACTGCTCTAGGAATGTTGGTAAACTAGGGTTTAATCATATGAACTCAACACATTTATGTATTTACCAAATTACCAGCTTTAACTTAGTTAATAAGCTAGAAAAACACAAAACTATTTAGAAAATGGGGTCTCTGTGACTAGGTTGTAGTTTTTTTTTCTTTAAAGTTCAGATGTTCAAATCAGTGTTCACTGTTCTTTTACTAACAATACTAACACAATTTAAGGGTTTTAGTTAAAAACCTAAAAAAATGTTCTTCTAACCAAAACCTACTGTCATAAAATAAGCAAGAGGTTCCATGTTCCATTCTTGGGGTCTGTATGGCATACACATTTTTTGTTTTCTCTTCATTTTAAAACAACTTTTTTGCCCAGCGCGCACCAAACCCAAAACCAAAACTAAATGAATCAAAAGCTAAATATTAGATACCTAAAAATGTGATATGAGATCCCCAGGACTGGTATAGGGAACCCTTGAATTAAGCGAAGTCATTACTAATTTTGCTTTCACTTTTACAGATCAGGCTTCGGGATTCTTCTCCTGTTGTGTTGACACACACATGCTGTTCATGTGTCGCAGGCACTGCTCTTTGCAACCACATAGTGGCTTTGCTTTTCCAAACGGCACATTTTTCTCAGCTCAGTGTGCCAGTAGTCCCCCCTGTACACGGCTGTACTGAAACGGAACAACGCTGGCACAAACCTCGGACAATTGTAAGTTTATAATTGTCATCACACTCGATAAGCTTTCTAATTTAATGCACTGTCTGGACTAATTACAGCATCTTTTGTCTCTCTTATTAGGGTGTAAAGCCAGGACCCATCAACAGCATGGTGATCACCAAACCTGTGCCAAACCGGACATCTCAAGGTGGGGTTAGGTAAGGTGATTCATTTCTTCACAAATCTACTTATTTTACCAGCAGTAATATTTTTTATAGAGTCAAATTTGTTTTACACAAACACAAATAAAATCTGCAATCAATATTTTAATAACAAAAAGGAGAAAGTGTATGTTGCAAATTTCAAACAAAAAAATGTATATAAAATTGTATATTTTAATTTAAATATTTTATTTTAGACTCTTGGACTGAAATCAAATCATAGACTGGGTAAAAAATGCAAAACTGCAAAGAATAATAAAGTAACAAATAAGCTTTAACAATATATACTTAATAAATATATAATTTATTTCTATTTTGAATTTGCAATATACACTTTTCCTTTTGATTATTACATTTTTGATTGCAGATTTTTGTGTAAAACTTTTGGCACCAATTTAACTCCACAACTTTACCTGCTCCACCACACCTGAAATGTAGAAATGTGGAAATGTAGGAATGTATAAATAATAATTTAAATGCTTACAGTTTGGTATTTTTTTCTGTTTATTTTTTTGTAGAAGCGGACTCTACAGAGGCATGGTGGGCCCTTTACCGGACCCATGCATGTTTAGAATTGCAGAGGCTTATGAAAAGTTTGCACTTGAAGACAAGCCACTAGTGACCACCATGGGCATGGGAATAAAGAAGCCAGCTGTTCAGTGTGCTTTTGGTATGGCGCAGGAGGGCAGTGTATTGTCATACCAGCAGCCTGTCTTATGTCGTGCCGTTTTTGACGACTCTTAGGCCACCCTTAAAGGGTAGCCTGGGCTAGCTAAAATGAGCTCTTTAAATTTATCTAGTCATGCATCGGTGTAAAAAGTTCTAAGTTCAAAAGCAATAAGATAAAAATAACAGACGAGTGCCTCGAGTTAATGAAAGGAGAAGACGCAGTTCTTGAAGTTCTAAGATGATCTTTTATTGCTTGAAGTCAGCCAGGTTCAGTCAAGAGAGTTCAGGTCTTCTGATGAGACAATGGTTTTACACACATTTTTATACAGTCTTTGGGTGAACAAAAGGTGGGGGCTTTAGGCTCCACCTTTTACCGTTATATAACCATTTTTCAGTTGAACATAATTGTTCCCAAACATGACCATCTTTAGGGAGGTTTTTCCGGTCACGTCTCTGGGCGCGGTGCCATTTTTCCCATAATTAAACTTAATTGTAATCAAATCAACATGGTATGGTTTTTTTAAAAAGACATGACCTTCACCTGTATAGTTTTCCCGTGAGAGCTGGGCCTATGTGGACATCTGGTTTGGCTAATAAACTTAGAGATGGCGGTTCCTGGGAACTCATCCAATTATTTCCTGGGAACTCATCCAATTATGGTCTGTTATCTATAGCAGCTGTCTCCCGTGCCAGGTACATGTAAACTTGTTACAGAAGGAGCAGACAGAGGATGAGCGAACCTAATGAACTTGCTCATACAAGGCCTGCTGCTCATAACATATGGGGATTCACATCTATCGATCTTCGATATCCTATTTTAGGCCCCACACTTACCATCACGGCACATCACACTGTATCCTGATGCTCCATCATTTCCTCATCTGCCTCTGGAAGACCACCACCTTGATGCACCCACATGTGCTTTTGTGTGCACTGAACAGGAGCTTTTTCACCTGAAAGCTTTGGAGGTGTCACTTAACATGGCTCACCAAATTGAGGCTTCAACTCAGGAGCAGAGTTCCTGTGCTGACTGGCATGTGTTTCGCCAGACTAGAGTGACAGCCTCACGTTTTCGTGAGGTGTGTCATGTCAAAGGGCAAAGCAGAAATGAAGAGAGGTGTAGAGATGGAGTCCGGAGCAGCATCTGAATACTGCAAAATGCTGAATGTTAACTACACTCCATGTGGTCTAGTCATCCACCCAGATGCTCCCTGGCTTGGTGCATCCCCTGATGGTGTTGTATTCGACCCAACTGAATACCCCCAGTTTGGCTTGGTGGAAATAAAATGTCCTAATGTGAAGAACTACATTGACTGTAAGTATCTGCACATGGAGTATGGATGTTCCAAACTAAAGAAGACTCATGCGTATTACTGGCAGATTCAAGGTCAGTTACTGATCACTGGGTTGCAGTGGTGTGATTTCGTGGTGTGCGCTCAGGAAGACATCTTTGTGGAACGAATTTACATGGATGCAGATGTACAGAGGCAAATTCGTGAGAAGACAGACTTTTTTTACTTCTACACATACATGACAAAATACCTGTCAATGAAACGTTAAAATGTAAAAATGAAAACTGAATCTGTTTACACTTGTTACAAATGTTACATGTTTTTATTGTACAAAGTTTACAAAAAATCATACAGAATCTGCACAAACACACCTGAATCACATCATAGGTTTAATATATATGAGGTGTGTCTAAAATAACTGTGGCTTTTAGTACAATCGGCTCTTTTACAGTTTAATATATCGTCGCTGTCCCAAAAAAAAATAAAAAATACTCAATTTTTGTCGATTTTTAGTTTACTACATAATTTGAACAAACAAACAGTTCCTTACACTGTTTCACAATTTATTGTTCAATGGAGCAATAGAAACTCTTTAAAATGACCTGAAAAACTCTTTTTACATTGACTTCTATTGAAAGTTTACAAGTTTTTTTCTCTTTCCTGTACAGTTGCTGTTTTGGAGATAAGTGTTTTTCATTGGACAGCGACGATAAACATTGTGTGAACATAAACTAAATAGTTGGAAATGGAATGTTCTGTATACAATTATCTACTGCTATAGTATAAACATTTTGCACCCATAATAAGTATCTGTTAAATCCTAAAAATTCTTTTTTATACTTATATATTACATTATTCATATATATATATATATATATATATATATATATATATATATCATCTATTATAATATATTCTGTTCTATTTTAATAAATATTATATATTCTATTCTATTTTATATTAAATATTTTATATTATATTAAATATTATATATTATACATTCTATTATATATTCTATTATATAAAATATTATATATATATATATTTTATATTATTCTAGTATATATTCTATTAATTATTCTATATATTCTATTATATATTCTATTAATTGTTCTATATATATATATTCTATTATTTTTTATATTTAATATTCTATATATATTATATATTATTCTATTATATATTATATTAATTGTTCTATATATTCTATATTCTATTCTATTAAATATTCTATTATATTTATATTAAATATTCTATATATATTATATATTATATATTCTATTATATTCTATTCTATTTTATATTAAATATTCTATATTATTCTATTATATTCTATTCTATTTTATATTGAATATTATACATTCTATTATATATTCTATTATATAAAATATTATATATATATATTTTATATTATTCTATTATATATTCTATTAATTATTCTATATATATATATATATTCTATTATTTTTTATATTTAATATTCTATATATATTATATATTATTCTATTATATATTATATATATTATATATTCTATTATATTCTATTCTATTTTATATTAAATATTCTATATTATTCTATTCTATATTCTATTATATTCTATTCTATTTTATATTGAATATTCTATATATTATATATTATATATATTATATATTCTACTATATATTATATTATTATGTATTATATATTCTACTATATATTATATATTAATGTATATATTATTTATTAAATAGTAATTTCTTCAATATATTGAACAGATACTTTATAGGTGCAAAATTGTGAGTTTATATTCTTATTAAATTATATGTTTACTTAATGAAATTGTGCACAAATAAAACAAAAATAATTCTTGCGATGAGTATGTGTGTGTGTGAGTGCTGCAAACTATATACATGTTTTGGTACATTGGCTATTCACATCAGGAGCTGAATCTGAACTGATTCTCTAGAACTATAGAGGAGATGGACTCCCTGGGACTGGAGTTATTTAACCCATGCCTTAACCAGTGCTTTGTTTTGATAATTTGACAAAAGGCATGCCACTGTAAACAACTGGCTAATGTTTACTGTATGGGTAAGAGAAATGACACCATCAAACAACTTGTTTTGTTTGATTCTCCTAATTACACGTTCTACATGTACTCTAAGTCGAGCTATGGATTGGGTTTCAGTAACCTGGTATGCAGGCATCTGGTTTTGCTTTGACAGAAATGGTGGGCAGTACACTTTGCACTTCACACAATCAGTAATGAGAAAGCCCTTGTCAACCATCACTGCCATTCCTTCAGTGAGCAAATTGGCCAACCCTGACTGTTTGAACAGCTCTTTGTCACTCACTGACCCAGCATAAAGTGAGGAGACGAATGTCACAGGACCATGTGGGGCTATGCCAACCAGGCCCTTCATGGTGCAGTGTGACTTGTATGTGGAGTACATCTCACTTTGTAGGAGTGGTGATGATGGTGTCTGGCACCTGAGCTCAGTGCAGTCCAAGATTACCTGAGTATCAGGATAGTCTTTGTATTCAGCAGGGAGATTGTTTTTCACTTCCTCTTGCGACAACCAAATGCACACAGATCCTAGAAGCGTGTAAAGGTAGTTTGTCCACGTTGAAATTATTCTGCTGACTGTGGAAGGATGGATGTTAAAGCGGTGTCCCAAGTCTCTCTCCTTCAGGCCAACAGAGAGATGCACGAGGAAAAGGAAAAATTCATCTACTGGCTGCAGCACCTGCCTCTGTGGGGGTAATATTGTAAAATGTCAAATTAATACAGGGAAATCTCAAGAAATTAGAAAATCTTTGAAAAGTTACTTTATTTCAGTAATTCAGTTCAAAATGTGAAACTCATATTATATAGATGTAATACACACAGAGTGATCTATTTTCAGTGTTTATTTATTTTATTGTTGATGATTATGGCTTACAGCCAATGAAAACCCAGAAATCAGTGTCTCAGAAAATTAGAATATTATATAAGACCAATTGGTACTTTTGGCAGTGTGGGCAGTGAACCAAGTCCTGTTGGAAAATGAAATCTGCATCTCCATAAAAGTTGTCAGCAGAGGGAAGCATGAAGTACTGTAAGATTTTGTGGAGTTGATCCACTGTGTTAGTCTAAAGTCAGTGCAGTTTTGTTTTCCTGGAAAATCTTACAGCACTTCATGCTTTCCTCTGCTGACAAATTTTATGGAGATGCAGATTTCATTTTCCAGCAGGATTTGGCACACTGCAGAAAGTACCAATTGGGTCTTATATAATATTCAAACTTTCTGAGAAACTGATTTTTAGGTTTGATTGGCTGTAAGCCATAATCATCAAAAAATAAAATAAACGCATAAAATAGAGTGCAATACATCTGTATAATATGAGTTTCATATTTTAACTGAATTACTGAAATAAAGTAACTTTTCAAAGACTTTTGAAAAAAATATTTTTTTCATATATATGTATATTATTACATGTACAAACAATCTACTTAAAGCATTTTAAGACGTTCCTGAGGCACAGAGACTGAAGCTGAGACTGCACTGACAGGTGTCATACACCACAACTACTACAACTATTAAGTAAGACTGTACATAAGACAAAATTTATAACATCAGGTAATTTATTCCAAATATTACAGTAACATCATAATATGTTAATCAGGTATCATCAGTTCCTTCAATCCTTCATTAGTTTCTTTGTTACTAAAAAAAGTACCGTACCCCTGACTGTCGTGAATGGGTCACGTCTTCGTTCTTCTTAGCTGCAGCTTTGGCTCTCGAGACCCGAACCATTTTGTGGACGGATGGCTCAATAAGCCACCAAAACGACATCAGGTGGTCATAGCTTGGGAATCTGTAGGCAAAATAAGTATATTTATGTTACGTTTTACGTGTCAACTTGTCAGTGCATTGCTTAAATAGCTAACTAGCTGTGTTTACTACACGTTACCTGGTGTAAAATCGGATGTCCTCGTCGGAGCCGGCGAAACGTTGCAGCCCAAAAGTTGTCTGGACACGTAGTTCTTGTAGCTGATTTCTCAGCTCCTCCACTTCACAGGACAGATCTTCGTTTTCAGCACAAGACATGTCTAGCGATGATGGCTCAGGAGCAGAACAATAATCGTGATCCATTGTAAGATCAGCTGGTGGATCATCAAGGCAGGTAGGTTCAGCTGGCCTTTCTCTTCTCTCCCATACACTTAGCCTTGGAGCCTGTGTGCTGTAGTCGTTCCATTGAAAAAGCAGTGGCACTGCATCCTTTGCCAATCTTCTCCGACCTTCTGGCGTTTTTGGGTCTACCAGGTGGTCTGGTATGAAGTGTCTGCTGCAGACCTTTGTATGCGCTGAAATGGTAAAGTGGTCCTTGCGGATGTTTATCAGCCACTGTGTCCTTAGATCATTTTGAGCCGGGAAGCTATGAAAGCTTATGGTTCCATTAAATTTAGCAGACGCTGTGCAAAAAGGAACACAACAGTGCTCTGTATATTGTTTTTGCTGTTTCTGAAAATGTTCCGACTTGAAAACTTTACGACGGACACTCATTTTGAACTCAGACTAGCAAAAGTAGGAGGTTTTGTGTATGCCGGCGAATGTAAACAATACAACCGGAAGCATCCGAGCCGTATTATTTAAAAGCGGAAATGCGTCAGAGCCCAGAGTGCAAGGAGCGCATTATGGGTTTATTGTTTGCAACAAGAGAAGCAAAAGATTCCAGTTTCAATTCTCAGGTGGTACCAAATGTCCAAAGATTAATGGAGTGTTTTTAGCAAGGCACATAATTGGAACTGAATTTAGTCCTAAACAGTTTCCACTGCTCTAAAAATTCTTTTTTTTGGGGTGTTTTTTACACACCAGGTATCTATATTCAAATCTGTGAAAGTAGATCAAGGTTTGAGATAAAATTCTCCTTCTAATACCTGAATAACTGATTGAGCTCATACTGAGCCACTCAGTATGCATGATATCAAATGAAAAATTGTTTCAAACATGCAAAACTGCAATGCGTTCAATGATTAATATCTTTTAACACCATACACAGTGTTAATTAACTTAATTAACTTAAGTTGTGGGTTTCACAGTTCATTTAAAAACTTGCCTTTTCATGCTATACAACTCTTGATGTAAATGGTCACAAACAGCAGAAAAATTGCCCACTGGAGGACAAAGAGAATGGCATGCATTGCCAAATGATCTCCTGTTATTTCCACTGAATATATGTAAATACATTCCAACTACTTTCAAGCTTTTTAAGGTCTGAAATCAAAGGCTGCAGAATCAGATCTAATCCGTATTTTTTAGGTCTTTTTTAGGTCTTTTTTAGGCAGTGAAACAGAGACAATAAATGCATATTGTTACGTCTAGCGCTGAAAGTGCTCCTATATCTCCCACACTCAGCTCTTCCTGTGATCCCAAGTCTCCGGCCCAGGATGCACCACACACTGACATCACACCCAATCATACCATACATGTCAAGTCTCCCGTTTTGGCCGCGATACTACTGTATTTTACTCCTTTTCCCGCCGTCCTCCCGTATTAGTATTTTCCCGTACATTTCCCGTATTCTATTGAAATTTAAAAAACGTTATTATTGAGGCGACTGACCGCTGTGTGTGCCGGTTCAAGAAGAAAGTCCCGCCTCTCAGGAGAAACAGCCAATCAGCTTGCGGATGAGGGTCAGTGTGTGGAAGCCCCGCCCCCCTCCTCGCTGTGAGTTCAGGCAGCTAGTCGGAGCAGCTGATGTTAAACAGATCTGGATATTCAGAGATTTTTCTAAAAGAAAGATAACGGAGTTAAACATGTAAACTGTGATGAGATTGTTTCAGATAGCTGCTTAAAAAGACTCTTCTCTGAATCAAAACACACAGATGAAACCCACTGTGTGGTTAATAAAATACAGCTTGTGACTCATTCAGCTTAACTTTAAAATTAGGTAGATAGATGGTCAGGGATTGAGAAAAATCTATATATATATATATATATATATATATATATATATATATATATATAATGTTCAACCTGCCCTGATGTACCAGATCAGCCAATAACTATATTGTATAAAATAGTGCATTCCTGCCAAAAAAGTTTATTTAGGCTGTATTATAAGAACATGCCTTTTGGTTGTTAGAAATGTTTTACAGAATTATATGTTTTACATATTTAAATGAGGAAGGGAATGTGTGATGTCAAATGGAAACCACATGCTTAATTAATAAATTAATTACTGGTATATTCATATAGTGTACAAAGCCTTCATTACCCTCATATTCATTCATTCGTACACTCATTAGTTAATGGTGAGGAGTTTAACCTTGAAGTTATTAATGTGTTTGTTCCTGCTTCATCCTTACTTACTGATGAGTTCATCCTTAATGAATGCCTTATTTAATGTCATGACATGTACCCTTATTATAAAGAGTTACCAAAATTACATATGTAGGAATGTACACTACATTTCAGTGTCAACAAATGTAGACCTATTACATTCTGATAATCTAATTGTAGTTTGTAAGTGGTACACAGGTTGTTATTTTAGATTTATTGTAAAGCTGTCTTAAAATGTAAGGGATACTGAACCTTGGTTGGGCTAGTAGGATGGCTCGAAGCGGGCGGCGGGAAATATCCCTTATTTTTAAATCCAAAACTTGACAGGTATGCACCCAATCCCGATCACATGACACAGCACATGACACTTCCAGGAAGCAGATCACCGGAATTCTAATCGGCTGTGATAGGCCCTATTTAAGGGGCTCAGTTCTACCTGTCCTATTATTGACAGTTTATCCTTGTACAATGCATTTTCTTGCCTGTATTTTTGATCTCTTGTTTTTGACCCTGCTTTGTATTTTTCCAACCTTGATTACTGCCTGTGGACTGTTTCCCATTTCTGTTATGCTATATCATTAATACTGCTGTTTACTGGTATTGACCTTGCTTTTGTTTGACCATCCCTCTGCCTTATACTTTTGTAAATAAAGTATTTTTCGATTTACATCTGAACGTGTCTGCACGAGTTCTGCCCCACCATGACAGAGTATTCAGCCATACATTTAAATCAGATAGCAGATGTCGAGCTAATTAAGTCCACAGAACTGCCTCTCACTGGATATTTTCTCTTTTTTGGACCATTGTCTGTAAATCCTAACAATGATTGTGCGTTAAAATTCCAGTAGATCAGCAGTTTCTGAAATACTCAGACCAGCCCGTCTGGCACCAACAACCATGCCACGTTCAAAATCACTTAAATCACCTTTCTTCCTCATTCTGATGCTCGGTCTGTACTGCAGCAGATCGTCTTGGCCATGCCTACATGCCTAAATGCATTGAGTTGCTGCCATGTGACTGGCTGATTCAACATTTGCGCTAATGAGCAGTTGGACAGGTGTACCTAATAAAGTGACTGGTGAGTGTATATTTATACACATCCAAAGTTGTGTGAATTAATGTTCTGATGTTGTCTTGTGTTCCAGGTGGTTGGGTTTGTTTGTCTGTTCCTTGTCTCGGCTATGATACTGATTTATAAATGTCATGGAACACGCAAAGCCTACAAGCAACAGGTTAGTACTCCAACCAGTGCATGTGTTAACCTGCAGTGGTGAAAACTGTATATTCTAACCATGACACTGTTATTTTAACAGACACACAAACAAACTGCAGAGGAATATGAAGGAATACCCTTGAAGGAATTTGCCAAGGTGGATGAAAGCGGAAATCTACAGATATAAATGCTGACTCAAAAAAACTGAAGAGGACCCTGCAAGAACTCATCCATCCATTACTGTCAGCATTTTATTTTAACACAGTACAACTTTGAGGACTTTTTAAACTGCTAATTCCATGCTTGAAAGTGAAAGTGGAGTGATTTCAGTGTCTGTTCTGGCTAACTATTTAATTGATAGAAACTGTTCTTAGACAGTTGTGCCTCTTTGGAGCTTTTCTTCTAAAACCTCTTAATGTAGCCTACTTTTTAATGAACATTTTAAAATGTAAGTACTTTTTAACATTTAGGAATCATTTTCATCATGCTTGTGTTAGAATATTGTAGTGTAGTCATTGTAAGCAAGCAGCTAGCAAACAGCTTTTACTTTTGTAATTTTAGTAAATATTCTGGTCTGTTCATGGATGAATTGATGGACATGTGTTTTAAATAAAATCATTAAAAAAGTTATATATAGTTATATAGTATATATACACATATTTTTCTGTGAGATTTTTTCTCTTTTTTTCTCTTTATTTTAGAAAAATACATTGGGGATGGGGGGACAGTTCTAGTGATGGGAATACCGGCTCTTTCTAGGGAGTCGGTCCTTCTGGCTCGGCTCACTAAGAAGAGCCGGCTCCTAAGTGGCTCCTTAGATTTGTTTCGTTGCCTAAAGGAATTATGTGTAAACTGAATTACTAGTCTAAAAACATACATTATATGAAATATGGATTATTTATATTACTTTATTTATACAAAAATAAATTGTGAAATGCAAAAACAAAGGCCCATCTCAAGTAAACAAACAGTCCATTCTCTAAATGTGTATATTATTTGTAAATTTGCACCTACTGTATATACACTGAAACAAACAGCACAGAACAACATCAACTTTACTTCACTTTTGAAATACTTTAGAATTCCTAAGAATACAAAATGTCTAAAAACTCTACAAATCTATGATGAGCCTTCACTGGCCTAATAATAATTCTATATTTTTAGGAGATTGTGGAGGCCATGCACTTTTTTTTGTTTACTAGATAATTCCATATGAGTCACTTAAGTGTTTTCATGTCTTTAACATTAATCTACAATATAGAAAGTAATTTAAATACAAAAAAACATTTAATGAAATGATGTGTCCAAATTTTGAATGCTACTATATATCGTCGCTGTCCAATGAAAAACACTTCTCCATTTTTGTCGATTTTTATTTTTTACATAATTTGAACAGACAAACTGTCCCTCACACTGTGCCAAAATTTCTTGATGAACGGACCAATAGAAACTCTTCAAAATGACCTGAAATAAACTCTTTTTACACTGACTTCCATTGAAAGTTTACAAGGTTTTTTTCTCTCTCCTGTAAAGTTGCTGTTTTGGAGATAAGTGTTTTTCATTGGACAGTGACGATATATATTTGCAAGATGACACACCCCAGTATTTGCCCAAATGAACGACCACAAGGTCAGTTAGAAGCCCCTGATTATTAAATATTACCTGCACACCTGCAGAGTCTCTTTTACAATACAATATGAAGGAATTTCTTGATTGCATTCATTGCAGTATTGATGTCAAGAGCTCTACCACTGCTAATCTGGATTTTAATGATTTACACGTGGGTTTAATTCATCAATTCAAATATGCCCAATGGCTACCCGCTATTACAATATAATATAATATAATATAATATAAACCCTGGAAATACCGACAATTTTTTACCCTCAAAATTGGCAGTCTTTAGTGTTTAGGGTGCTGAACTGCAAGCAGAATCCACTTAAGGAGCTACTTTCAGAATAACAACTGGGTCAGGTTCCTCGTTAATTTGCAAGTGAGTTCACGTAGTACTTTAGTTACGTAAAGGTTTGGGATACACTCCTTAATTATTGATCAATATTAAGTATGAGTTAATAAAGTCCTTAGTGTTACAAAGCTTTTGGGAAGCCCACCCCTGGGTAGTATATCTAACTGCACCTTAACAGCCATAAAACTAAAAGATGTGGTTTATAGTTTATAGGCCGAATCACATTCTCAGGACAAACTAGTCTTTCCAAAGTTCATTTGTGACCAGACCTGCCAAAATAACCCACACCAAGATAGCAAATGAACCAGAATCAGTTTTATCTGGACCAAATAGTGAGTTTTTAATCAACCATACCATTTTAATCTGAGCTGCTGCCTTGATTCATTTACCCTTCTAATGGTCCTAAGCATGCAGTATGAGAACTATAATATTTACAGTGGGTTGTGATTATAATAAGAAACTGGATAATGTCTCACAATTTAAATTACAAACAGCTCTGGAAAAAGACCACTTAAAAAAATTAGTTTCTTTGATTTTACCAAATTGAAAACCTCTGGAATATAATCAAGAGGAATATGGATGATCACAAGCCATCAAACCAAACTGAACTGCTTGAATTTTTTGAACCAGGAGTGGCATCAAGATATCCAAAAGCAGTGTGTAAGACTGGTGGAGGAGAACATGCCAAGATGCATGAAACCTGTCATTAAAACCAGGGTTATTACACCAAATACTGATTTCTGAACTCTTAAAACTCTTAAAATGATGAATATGAACTTGTTTTCTTTGCATTATTTCAGGTCTGCAACATCTTTTTTGTTATTTCAGCCATTTCTCATTTTCTGCAAATAAATGCTCTAAATGACAATAATTTTATTTGAAATTTTGGAGAAATGTTGTCGTAGTTTCATAATTGTAGTTTATAGATTAAAACAACAATGTTAATTTTCTCAAATATTTACCTATAAATAGCAAAATCAGAGAAATGTATACAGAAACTGAAGTGGTCTCTTAATTTGTTTCAGAGCTGTATGTTGCATTTAACATATTCCCCTTCACCTTAAAATTACCAGTGTGGTTCTCAACAGCTTCCTGTTTACGTCATATCTTACTGAAGGTGCAGAATTCAGCTCTTTGCGGTTGGTGGTGCATAACTTGATGTTCACCATTTGTGATGATGCCAAAAGCTCTGCACTCTGAGACTCAGGAAGTTCAGATTTCTCTATTATCAGGTAGTGTTCTACACAGCGTGAATCAGAAATGGGAATGCCACAGATGCTTCAGAAACTGTCCCCGAAGATTAACAAGAAGAATGGATTTTTAATCTTAATCTTAGTTGGTCTTGTTGTTGCGGCTGATTTTGTTGAGAAGGACTTCATGTGCCCTTGTGAAGAAGTCCTTAGATGGGTGTTTTTTGTATTTTACCTGTTCATCCCTGGCTTTATCACCTTAACGGTCACATATTGCATTATGTGTGAGCTGTATAAAGAGGATTTTGCAAGTCAGAAATCTGATGTTGAAAATAAAGGTCAGAAAACTCCTGAAGAAAGACGAGAACAGAGATCCAGCCCGATTGAGGAAACTAACGAGGAGAGTGATGAAGCTGAGAAGAGTGATGAAGCTGAAGGACCTCGGAATTGTAGATTCTTCTTGAAGTGTTGCATTCCGACTGTCGTTTGGATAATCCTGTTCTTCAGTGATGGAAGATTTGTGGCTTGTTTGTGTACAGAGTTAATGGGAGGATATGCTGACAGCAATCCACATCCACCATGGGAATGGTGTCACAAACAACGAAACCTGACCTATGCACAGCAACGTGCAGAGAAATCTCATAAATATTCCAAGGTAAGATGCTAGTCAAATAATCGTATGATATTGAAATATGATTGTGATGTGAAATATTAGTGCATATTCTAGAAACAGGTGTGGATTTAGTGAATTTGAGTCCTAGACAAAATACAGGAAAGGTGCTCCATGTATACACATTTAACATTAACAAATTTCATTAACATCAACAGTAAGCCTTATTAACTGAATGAATAATTTTTCAGTATTGTTTTTTTTTTAAACACCTTTATCAATTTAATGGAAATTCTGACATTTACTTGTGCTTTCTTATTTGGGATTTGTTCCATTTACAAAACAATAGAATCTGCCTTCATAAGAACCGAACTGTTAACAATTCAATAGACTGGTCCATTGACATTAATGGGGCTTGATCAAGTGTTTACATACTGTTGTTGACTAGTGAAAACTTTGTATATGCATTCGTGTTGTTCTTAACTTTTCACTGCTTTAGAGTTTTACATTGGGTTTGTCTGTGATACACACTGCTCAAAAAAATAAAGTGAACATTAAAAAATAACACATCTTAGATCGCAATGAATAAAAATATTCCAGTTGAAAATCAGTCCATAGCATCAGTGCCTTCATCCTGCAGGAACTGCTGACACACTTCAGCCACATGAGGTCTAGCATTGTCCTGCATCAGAAGGAACGCAGGGCCCACTGCACCAGCATATGGTCTCACAATGGGTCTGAGGATCTGTGAAAGAGCACAGGACGCCAATGGCAAATTGGCCAGCCTGTTCTCTGGCAAATGCCAATCCCCCGCACAGTGTTTAGCTGTGAGCATAAGCCCCACTTATGTACGTCGTGCCCTCATACCACCCTCATGGAGTCTGTTTCTGACAGTTTGAGCAGAAACATGCACATTTGTGGCCTGCTGGAGGTCATTTTGCAGGGCTCTTGCACCGCTCCTCCTGTTCCTCCTTGCAAAAATGCAGAGGTAGCGGTCCTGCTGCTGGGTTGTTACCCTTCTACAGCCCCCTCCGTGTCTCCTGGTATCTGCTCCATGCTCTGGACACTGTGCTGACAGACACAGCAAACCTTCTTGCCACAGCTCGCATTGATGTGCCATCCTGGATGAGCTGCCCTACCTGAGCAGCTTCTGTGGGTTGTAGACACCGCCTCATGCTACCTCTATGGTGAGAGAACTGACAAAATGCAAAAGTGACCAAAACATCAGCCAGAAAGGACAGGTTGATTTCAGAGAAGTTTCATTGACTTGGAGTCACATTGTGTTATTTAAATGTTCCCTTTATTTTTTTGAGCAGTGTATATAGTAATTTAACATCAACATCTAAAGTTGTGTAAACTCATGAAATTGTTTGGCTATTCAACACTGCACTGATGTTGTCTTGTGTTCCAGGTGGTCGGGTTTGGTTGTCTCTTCTTTGTCTCGATTATAATAATGATTTATAAATGTCGTGTAATACACAAAGCCAGCAAGCAACAGGTTAGTACTCCAACCAGTGCATGTGTTAATCTGCAATGGTGAAAACTGTACATTCTAACAATCACACTGATATTTTAACAGACACACACACAGACTGCTGTGCAATATGAAGACATACCATTGCAGGAAGGTGCCAGGGCAGATGAAAGCTGAAATCTACAGATGTTCACAAAAGGACCCTACAAGAATTCATTCATCCATTACTGTCAGCATTCTATTATTTTTGAAATGCTTTGTTTGTTTGTTTGCTTGTTTGATTTGCTTTTCAATTTCTCTTTCCAGTTTAAACCCACTAGCTAGAACTGTACCTTATATTCTACCACTGCTAGGAGGATAAAGGCTAGAATGATCTTGCTCTGAGACACATAAAGTTCAACAAATCCTCTTAAACTGTAGCTACTACAGTTAGACGGGAAGAATGTTAAATGCTAATAATGTTATGCCAGCTAATGCTTCAGTGTCTGTGCTGGCTAGCTATTTCATTGATAGAAACCATTCTTAGACAGCTGTGCAGCTTTGGTGCTTCTTTTTGAAACCTCATAATATACTTCTTCAAAATGCAAGTACTTTTAACAGTTAGTAATAGCTGCTGCTCTTGCTTGTATTCAAATTTCTTATAGTTGTGTAGTCATTTTACAAGATACTAAGCAAGCGAACAGCTTTCAGTTTTGTGCTTTTAGTCTTGTAATATTTTGTTCAGGTGTTTGATGGACATGTGTTTTAAATAAAATCTGCAAAAAAGTGAGTTGTGCTGATTTTGTGGTTGTTACTGGACTTTGTGGTGGCCAATCCATGTGTAATCATGCTCCCTGAACCCTGCACTCTTTCACAATTACAGCCTGTTGAATCCTGGCATTGTCATCTTGGAATATGCCCGTGCCATCAGGGAAGAAAAAAATCCATTGATGCAATAACCTGATCTTCATTCTTTCAGCACAAACAGTAGGCATGATGGGTGCATCCCTACACTCGCCTTTCGGGATGTCTGAGATGAAGGCATCTGTTTTTTAATTATATTTTTATTTTATATAAAGCTCTGGTGTGAAAATCACAATATAGCTAAGTAACCAATTATTATCATTAACAAAAATTAACGAAAGAACTAAAACTGAAAGTAAAATAGCGTCAGAAAACCATGAGGAAGCTGCAGAATGGTATTAGAATATGAGCTTGATGGAGATAAAAGCACGTGTTCTGTAGTGAAACAGGAAAAACAGTGGAATAAACACCACGCAGCTATTAATACCTGTGAGTAGCTCATACACCTGAACACCCCACGCGGAAGAATGAACTGATAAATTATTTTTACCTCTCTCTCTTTTTCTCTCTCTCTCTCTTACTCACTCAGAGTTAATCATTTTGGCGAAATGTAGAGTTTACTGAGTTTTTGAGTTTGTTTATGTGTTTCTCAGATTGAGCTCTCTTATATGATATGTAAAAACTAATAAAAATTAGCAAACCCACTCTAAAAACGAACTGAATTGGAGCAGAAAAAGTCAAAACAAAATTAAATTAAACTATAATGAAAATTTCAAAACTATTATAACCTTGTAAGTTACAAATTAAACTGTTTAAAAAAGTTGCACCAGTTAGAATGTTATAATCACACAGCTCTAGCCGAACGTGAGATCCTCCACTTGTCTGCGTTGGACATGCAGCGCTGTGTGCAGCTGTTTTTAAAAAAACATTTTTATTAAATAATAGGTCTGTGCTCCTTCAGTGTTTTAGTGTTAATTAACATTATTCTGAACAGATTTTGCTAATTCAAGCGGCCCGAAAACAGCCAGTTTATGGGTCGGGCTCGGGCTCATAATGACAGAGAACAGGTCGGGTTGGGTCCGGCTCATAATGAGTTTATGGGTCAGGCAGAACGTGCACGGGCTCGGGCCGGGTTGGGTCAGATTTTTGGGGCATGATCTAAGCACTGATGTCTTTTGACAAATATTTATAACAAATGAGAGGCTACTCACTGCATCAGCCATTCTTAAATAATTTGTTGCCAATTGAAACCTAATCACTCATGCTGTAATGATCCAATGGGAGGCTCTTGCGTATTTACTCCAGTTAAATCTAGTTCAATTCAGGTAGTGACTTTTTTGGCCAGGCAGACCTTTTTTATTGTCCAAGCCTCCTCAAAAGACGTACAGGTAAAGAGCACAGTGACTGTCTGGCCAAAAAAAGGTCACCCCCTGGAAATACAGGGATGCACTCACATCAACAGCCAGCATCTCCACTCTCACACACTGCAATCATGCTCTTCAGACCTGTTGCAACAGGACAGGCAACCCAAGCAATTGCTATTTATTAATTGAATGCAACGACAAATCTTGTGAGAGGCTGTTTAAATTGTGTGATGGTCTTTGCAAGTACAACAACACTTATCAGAATCCCCCTCGAGGGGGACCCTCCCAATAGTTACTCACAGTAGTATATAATCAGACTGGAACATGTTCAGCAGTATCTATTCACACCAGCTGTTCAGTGTCTTTAACAGTAGACCAGATAAAGCTACTGACTATCTGACATTAGTTTCACTTTCAAATAATGGTAACAACACACCAAAACCTCAACCTATCCTTTATATTTGACAATATTTGATTACCTTTACAGGTCCTTATACACATCACAGTTTACTTAACTTAACTGAGTTTTTCTATGGTTATATATTTTTTTAGCCATGCTCTGGCTGAACTCTGTGTGCTGTGAAAGAGATAAGCTGCCCCACCACCTTCTTTAACAGATCAATTCCCTTTCTTTTTTCACTAATTTGCATGGCTCATTTCTCATTTGCATTTTTTATTGCCCAAGACTCATCAAAAGACATAAAGGTAAAGGGGACAGTGTCCTAGACAGCTCAGTTAAACACAAAATTAGCACTAACATGGAGAAATTCAGACTAAACACTACACATCTCACATTTCATTTCCTAACTGCACACTGGATAATTGGTATTTGCATGCACCAACAACCTTTTACACTCCAACAGCAAATACATTTGAACTGCAGTTTCACAGTTTCAGTTCACACGTTTCTGCTATACACAGCGTTCACTAATGCATATGTGACAACCACATCCTGCCATAGACAAGAGTTGCATCTGTGAAGCATATGATTAACTCCTATATGTAAAGCTTGAAAGGTTCCAAGAAGAGGGTTTCACACTAGTCAATCTGTTCCATACCTGAACATGAATCCACCCCAGTATGATCACTAACCATGCATGAGCATAAAACTGGAGCATGACGTCTGCAAAGCTGCATTTGTAAAAAATTGACAAATCAAATCAAATTTATTTATACAGTGCTTTTTACATCTCATGTTGTCACAAATCAGCTCTGTGGTAGCAGGGCAGAGATTTAGACAAAACACTGAACATACGATACAGAACCCCCAGTGAGGCAGAGGCAAGAAAAAAACTCTCAGAACGAAACCTTGGGAGGAAGCGAGGCTCACATGTACCTTTTATGTACCATTAAGGATAATATGTAAAGGGAGACCCATCCTCCTCTGGTCAGACAACTTATAAATTAGTAAAAAAAATCCTTACACTTCCACATGGATTTAATATATTTAGGTGAACAGCCACACTAGCAATGAAATAAGTAAGAAAATTTCTAGTTGGAGTTCATTTAAACTTTGATGTAATCTGTAGTGGAGAGTGAGCAACACGTCTGAGGGAGGTGGCCTAAACTAAGCGTTCAGCAGCTGATCTGTGGTGGGTGACGAGGAAGTCTGACTTCCAGAAACTTCCATCAGTCTGGCCGGACAGGTGACAGGAGAACCTGAGGTTCGGACATTCATCAGTATCGGGCCGGACAGGTGGAGGACAGAAGGATGGATTTTTTTTTACTGGATTTTCGAAGAACAGACAACATGCAACATTATCAGTGTGGCTAATGACTCTGAATAAAACAGCCTAACTAAAAGGAGCGAGCATCCTTGTAACAAGCAGCAGCATCACTGTTTTGCATACCTAATAAATCTCAAGGCATGTGAGAATGCTGTGTGTCAGCATGCCCAGAACCACTTTGAATAATACAATCTTCTAGATCTGGACAGCAATCTCAAAACCGTTTTCATTAGCGGGGGGAGTAATCCAGAATTGGGTATCTTAAAAATATAATACACAGCACCAAGGGGTTTAATATTGGGGAGGGACATATTTGCTAATCTGAGCCAAAGCCCACCCAATAGTGTTGTCATGAATGACCCAGGCAGGGAGACGAGGAGACGGACGCAAGTGCAGGTAGGGCGAAATAAATAAATAATTTATTAAATAAATAACAAAGAAACAAGGAACAAGTAAACAAGTAACAAAGATAAACCAAAAACCTATAACCAAAATAAACAGTGAAACAAAATAACATAAACCTAAACAAACAAGAGATACTAGAAATAAACTTACAGGGCTAGGGAAATAAATACAAGGAAATAAACTAATAAACACAAAGCAGGGGTATCTACAAGGAGCTAAGGGAGACGGAAATAAACAAGAAACTAGAAACATGAACAAGGAATAAACACAGAAACTAAGACGTGAAGAACCGAGGCTATGAAACACTGAGATAAACTATGAAGTACAGAGAGAGAGACGAAACAACAGGGGAAGGTACAAAGACCGACCAAGGACAAGAGACAAAGGAAGGCTTTATAGAACACAAGGGAAGTGGAAACACCTGGGGCTAGGGGGCGGAGCTACAAATTAGAAACACGTGGTGGAAAACTACTGACAGGAGACACAGAGGGGCACAGGTCACGTGGGAATAACACAGAGACATGAGACAAGACCAGGACGTGACAAGTGTCTTAGAACAACATTTGTGGAATTACATTTAATCACAAATAATAAATTTTTTCTGTATTCTGTTTATTATTAGTTACATCCATGTAAATGTCACTTTACAACCTAAACATGTTACTCCACATTACATTTACTTTTAGAAAACAATATGCGTGCAATGTCTGAATTATATACAAATGACAAAAACTAATCAGGTGTTAAAATAATATTACAGATTTGGTTGTTAATATTATTATTATTATTATTATTATGATTGGCATGTCAATTCTGTTGTATATTTACATTTTCACCACTCAGTTCTTACATATTCTACTGCATATTCCCACTGTTCTGCATATTCAAGAGCTTTCTCTGTTTAAAGGCACTTAATAAAGTAAGTGGTGGTATGATATGTCTAATAAACTGCTGGATTTACATAATGATTGATTTAGGCTTCATAGGGGGCTAAAGGATTTTAACAGGTAAACTCAATAAAGGATTGTTCATCAGCTGATTATTTGGATCCAGTGGAAAACACAATTTAGAGGCAGTAATCAAGGTTAAGAAACTGCTTTAAACTACAAACATAAAGTACTGTACTAAATACTGCATATCCACAGCATTCAGCTTCTAGCTAACTAGTTTTTTTCACTCACTGTAATTTACAGTAAGTTCTGCAATCCTAAATTAATAAACACAGTTTGAAAATGAAATGTGTTGGGAAACAATATCATTTTCAAATCCACAAATCCACCTGGTTTCTAATATTTACTATATTAGATTGTACATTTTTATCTACACTTTACTGGAGTAATTATTTTTCAGACCATGTTTTACCTCTGCTCCTACATGTTCACACAGTTATCTGTACTTTCTACTCCTTCCCCTCAATACTTCTATTAAAAAAATATCTCCATCAGGATAGAGTGAATCTGATATTGGTTAGATAAAAAAGTATAAACAAATACTATCTTTTATACACGATCTGTCACACCTGTACACATCACGACCGCGCTCCAGCAAGAACATCCCTGATTTTTCAACATTAACATTTTAATATAATATTATAGTCAATATGGCTTTTAGAAAAAATGTGTTTTGGGAAGGTTATTTTTTTCTAGTGCACTATAGGCCCCTGTGGCACGACCTAAGCCTTTGTCCTTAATGGCTTCTTTTTCCCCCTTACATTATTTTTATCTTTATACTTTAAGTAAATTTGACACCAGAACTTTTACACTTAAGTTGATACTTCAACTTGCACAGAAATATTTAAACTCTAGTATCTATATGTCACACAAGACCAGACAGTACGATCCAAACGCAGGTTTAATTAATCCAATATCAAAAAATAAATGTGTGAGTAATGAACAGATAGAGAACAGGTGAGCAGATTAAAACTGGGGAGAGAGCGACCTCCTGTGTCTAGGAGGTGAACTGCCAGGGTCGGTCGTGACACCATACTTCCACCTGAGTAATGAATGTGAATACTTTTGACGCCTTTATCCCAGTGTAAGTTAAGAGTGTCTATTGACAAGAACATGGTAATATGGTTATAAATAAATATACCATGTTTTGCAAGCAGATTTTTAGGAAAATTGCCATAGTATAAAAACACTCAAATTTAGAAATCTAAATAAAAGAAAAGTTTACTTGTTTCCAATCAGAACAGTGGGATATGGAGACCTAGTATTACACTGCCACCTAGTGGTCAGGCTGAATTAAAACATCTTGTGTACCAATAAGGAAAAATATAAAGCTTTTGGGTAAAACATATCATTCTAATGTTTATTAAAAACAGAATGAGGCCTACAAAGAAAAGAACACGGTACCTACTACAATCAAATATGGTGGAGGTTCAAATTAAATTTGGGATTGTTCATGCTCAAGACATTATGAAATCTGAAAATTAAGAAGTAACAAATCCGTTTACTCATGTTGTCCAGCCCCAAGATAACACATGTAATGGCAAAGATTGTAAAACCAGGCACAAGTCCAGCATGAAAGAATGTTTGTTCTATTCATGCAAGGGCAAACAAAGTTCAGTTCCACCAATTTCTCAACAACTGGGTAAGGCTAAGAAAAAACATAGCTCTCTACGGGGCTCTTTTTAAGCTTGTCTCTAAAAAATAAAATAAAAAATCATTGTAGCATGCACCGTGAGTCAGGGACGAAAAAACTAAAAATGAGCATGTGTGGTGATGAGTTACAGAGATAAAAGGTTCTTGTCTTCCTGTGTGGTAAGCAGGCAGTACGAATTTTAGTTTCATATTTAAAAACATGCTTTGCACACACACTACTATTAAAGTTGGATTAAAACACATCAGCTGTGCATGGTCTGGTGTGATCACTTTGAAAAAACGACTTGAGAGGTGTTTCATTAACAAATCATAAAGTAACAACATATATAAAACTACTACCAGTATCATGCATTCTTAATTTCAGAAATATCCAGTCAAAATGAAAACTGTTATTAAATGTATATTTACAGCAAACAGTCATGGCCAACAGTGTTGGCACCCCTGAAACTATCTCTCCTAGAAAATGATTGCAATTACATGTTTTGAAGTATATGGTCATTCTCAAGCTGGAAGATCCATGATGTAGCACTGAAAAGTGGCCATATGAAATGTGCCATATTATTCAGCCCCTTGTGTTTATACTTTGTATCGCCAACTTTTGCTGCAATTACAGCAGCAAGTCGCTTGTAGCTGCAAGTCCATTGTAGATTTTGCTTTATGTTTTGGATGATTGTCTTGTTGGAAGATAAATCTCCGTCCCAGTCTCAGGTCTTTTGCGGACTCCAACAGGTTTTCTCCTAGAATGGTCCTGTATTTGGCTCCATCAATCCTATCAATTTTAACCATCTTCCCTGTCCCTGCTGAGGAAAAGCAAGTCCAGACCATGATGCTGCCACCACCATGTTTCATTTTGGGGATGGTGTGTACAGGGTGATGAGCTGTGTTGCTTTTACGGCAAACATAATGTTTTGCATTGTGGCCAAAAAGTTTTTGCTTTCATCTGACCAGAGTACCTTGTTGTCTCACTTGTTGTTGATTCTACACAAAAAAATACAATTTCATATATTTGTATGTTTGAAGCCTGAAATGTGGCAAAAGTTTGAAAAATTCAAGGGGCCAAATACTTTTGCAAGGCACTGTAAGTTCCAGTTTCAAAAAGCTAGGTTTCGTCCTACATCAGGGGTCTTCCAGCTGGACAATGACCCCAAATATACTTCAAAACGAGTAATTGCAGTCATTTTCTAGGATAGATAGTTTCAGGGCTATGACTGTTTGCTGTGAATCTACATTTTGTCTTTGACTGGATATTTCTGAAGTTAAGAATGCATGATCCTGGTAGAAGTAGTTTTATATATGTTGTTTCTGTATGATTTGATATTGAAACACGTCTCAAGTCATTTATTCAAAGAGTTCACAAAGCCACTAGACCAGACCTGGTCATTATACGGCCCGCGGGCCGTGAGATTGTTGGTAAATAAAAGGAAATAGTAAATCTGTCGCGCTATCCGCACCAAAAACCTGTGTGCACGTCTAAACAGTGTATTACGGTAGCCGCGTGCACAGCGGAGCTGGAGTTGCGGAGGCACGCGCTTCTCCTGCAGAGACTGAAAATAGAATAGAAAATAGTTTTACACCTAAATAAACATGATTTATCCAGATCTAATCAACTAATATACACCAGAAATACAACAGGTAGATCAGGTAGCTACAACATCTGTAGATCAGTGTAACATTTTAGAAATGTTTGTCATATAAATTAAGCAAATCAAATGGTTATCAAATGATAACTGCTGAACATTGTGTAACATTGTTCATTGTATTCAATATGTATGTTTCCAGTAGTAATACTGAAAAATAATACAAGAGTTTGGAGTCCTATAAAACAGAAAAATCAATGAGTTATTATATCGCATGACTAAATTCTTCTCTAAAGATATCTTTCTCATGTATTCAAGACATATATTTCCAGTGATATTACTGTATCATTTTACAGTAATGGGATGCCAAACAAAAAAAACTATATTCAGTTGTTCACATAATACACTTGTTCATGCCCAAAACAGGCTAGTTTTCTCTCACTGAACACAAAAAAAGAACTGAGGTAGAAAAAATATACAAATACATTTATTGCAAGTTACATGTTCATTGCATCACTGTAATGTTTCAAGTGATGCTGGTCTTTGATAAATGTCATCACATGTTTATTACATAATTATATAATCCACTACATTTAATTGTATTATTGTAATGTTTCATTTACTGTTTTTTTTTATATAAAAAGGGTAATTATAAATATATACATAAAATTATAAATATGTATATATATATATATATATATATATATATATATATATATTCGGCAGAACCGAGTTAAGTATATTAGTCTGGCCCTCTAAAACCGTGGCAATTTCTTATGTGGCCCCTTGGGAAAATTAATTGCCCACCCCTGCACTAGACCATGAAGAGCTGATGTGTTTTAATCCTACTATAATAGATTTGTGTGTGCAAAGCATGTTTTCGATTATGAAACTAAAATTCGTACTGCCTGCTTACCACACAGGAAGACAAGAACTTTTTATCTGTGGAACTCATCACCACCCATGCTCATTTTTGTTTTTCCTCCTTGGTGCACAGTGCATGCTACAATGATTAAAAAAAAAAATGTCAAAGAGGCGAGCTATGTTTTGTTCAATCTTATCCTCCCTGTTGTTGAGAAATTGATGGAACTGGGCTTTGTTTGCCCTTGCGTGTACAAAAGAAACATTGTTTCATGCTGTACCTATGTTTTTGGGCCTGGTTTTACAATCTTTGCCCTAACATATGTTGTCCTGGAGCTGGACAATAAGTGTAAACGGTTTGGTTACTCTTTTATTTTACTTTGTACGTGGGAGGTCTTCGTCCTGCTTGATGGCAGATATGTAGCCTGTGCATTTTCATACTGGGAAGGAATTTACACAAATGATTCGATTCCTTGGTGTAAGCCAGTGGGAAATGGATCTGAAATTGCGAAACGCCGTCTTGAAACACAGGAGTTCTTTTTTTGGTCTGAGGTGAGTGATGACAGGCTGAGATGTTTGTAACTGAACATGTATAGCTCGTATATCAAAGGTTTTGGGACTTTTGGGATGTTTTTTAAGGCATTACTAGTGATAGGGGGAGTCCTATTAAATGGGTTGGGTAATTGGCTGTATAACTTGGGAGAAAATGGGAAACAAATTAGAAGTAAAATAAAAAAAATGTTTTGGGACATTTTGCCTTCTACAAGGGTCTGTTTAATAATTTGGACAACATTAAACCTATTGTTTTCCAGTACCACACCTCTGAAAGTGTAAAATCATTAAAATATTGATATGAGAATGACATCACACGGCTTTAATAGAAAATGCATGGCCAAATTATACATACAAGGTCAGGTTTAAACACCCATGATCTCTGCACAAATATTATTTAGCAAGCTGCATCTTAACCGGAGGCTTTTGATAACTGTTTTGGCAGAATTGTATTTGGATGTTTGTCCTCTTTTTTTGGCAGTACTGGTAGTTCAATTTAATTTTGTTGGTTTTCTGACTGATCTCTGATTGGGCTCTAAGTCATTGTGCTGTTGGAACAGCAAAATGGTTTCAACTCTGTTGGTTTGAAGGTTTGAGGTTTATCCTCAAGATTATGTATTGCCTGTCAGCCACAGTCTATGATGCTAACACTATTTATTAATTTATTAATGCGTGATTCAGTGTTCCTGGGGTTAAAAGCCCCCCTTTACTCTAAAAGAATGGTCTCCTCTTACCATAAAACTTTCCTCCAGAAGGCTTTTTTTTATTAGTACCCTCCTTTGTGTAAGGTTCGGCATAACCTCAAACCATTTGGTATTCACCAATATCTTTAAATAATTTAAAATAGGTCTTTAATTAGAAAAGTTTCTGAGACAAATTTCTGCATCAGATTCAAGACATGGCACAAACATAATACATTTGTATGTTGACATGAGTTTGTTCTCGTGCAGACAGAAAATCATACACGGACACAGCTTAGTTGGTTGTTGCTCTCTCTCTATCTCTTTCTACCCCTCTGTCTTTGTCCTTCTGACTTACTAAGACATTTTTGTAGGACCTTACATACTTAAGAAACTGCTTTGAACACTGCATGGGGGTGCAGGAGAAGGAAAGATAAGAATTTAGGTAGGGGTATGTGGGGACATTATCTTTAGGGGGGTTGATGGTCATCAGATGGTCGTCACCTTGGTTGGGGTTTCAAATTATCATATAAACCGCTTATAAACAAACGGTAAGCAAAATCAACTTTCTCCAGAGACAGATGACCATCAACTCTTTTCAGGTGGTTTAGGGTTGCAATGTTATCAGTATAAATGGGAAAAGGGGGATAGAGAGTGAGACAGTTGAAAACCTTAAGAAAGCGCAATTTGTTGTTGAAGGCAATGCACACTAATTTTAACTATATTAAAGCAAGCTGTATGATTTAAATATGTCCCAGGAAAAATAACACTTAAAACCTTCACGTGCCTATAGTGTGTAGTATTTAAAATTCTTTGTGGTTGAAATATAATGTACAACATTTCACATTTCTAAACTAACGTATGTCAGAAGAAGCATTAGGTTGTTGACCAGAGACCCTTTACAGTCTACTGAATCGACAGAGAGTGGGAGAGTGGATATATTACTTCAGCTACTGAGGGTTTTTAATGTGAACAGTATTTTGTGCAATGTAAATAGACTATGCAGTTATATTTATTATGTTTCGTATTTTGTGTTTCCAGGTTTTTGGATTCGTCCTGATAATAGAAGTTTTTCTCTTGTTAACATTGCTGTACTGCAAGGGTGGTCAAGGCCCTAAGGCACAGGCACAACAGGAAACACATTTGGAACTTTTGCAATACCAACTTGAAAATGTACCTGTCAGCGATCTACTGGAAATGACAACAAATGAAAATGAAGTTTAAAGAACAGTGTTGACTCCTTGTTTGGGTAGTTGTTTGAAAAATGCATTAAAATGAAAGTAAAACAGTGTAATTCAAATGAAATGGCAGACTGTGATATGGAATAGATTTTAATTCAAGTGGTAAACATATAAGAGTTGTTCAGAATATATAATTCCAGCACTTATCTGTATAGTACGTCTTTAATTTTTGCAAATATGAATATTTTACATTTTATATTAATAGGACGGTGTCTGCGTGTCCTTTTAATTTGCTACATTATTATATAAGACTTTTTAGCGGTGCATATAATTACAGGTATGATATTAAAATATAAAGTAAAAATAATGACTATGATACAATGTTTTCTTTTTGACATAAAAAGAATCAGACAGTTTGAGTGGTCCAGTGGGCTAAGCGATGCCACTATGTTCAGTAGATCGCTGTTCGAATTCTATTTATGTAGCTTGCCATCAGCCACCGGAGCCCTGACAAAGCACAATTGGCCTTGCTCTCACTGGGTGGGTAGATGGCGCTCTCTCCCCACATCACTCCAAAGGGTGATGTTGATCAGCACAAGGCATCTGTGAGCTGATGTATCGGAACAGGGTCGCTGCGCTTTGCTCTGAGCGCACTGGCTACTTGACAATGCTGCATTAGTTTGTTGGAGGAGGCATTTGCTAGTCTTCACCCTTCTGGTGTTTGGGCATTACTAATGATAGGGGGAGTCCAAAGGAGTGGGTTGGGTAATTGGTTGTGTAAATTGGGGAGAAAATGTGATAAAAATTAGAAAAAAATGCATAGCACTGACTTCCATTCATATTTAAGAATGTTTTTTTCACATTCGGTAAAGTTGAAAATATGGAGATTTTGCTGACAATTACATGCATTGCTCCTCAGTTTAATGTAATATTTTTTTATACTATTAAAATGCCTTCTGTGCCCACTGTTATCTGATAATCATGCATATTTCCTGTAGGTTACTGTAGTTACTGTATATATTTTGTCTGTTTTTACTATTTTTATTCTCTTCCTTTTCTATTCGCATTTTTTTCTGTAAAGCCTTTGGAGAAACTTTGTTTTAAAAAAGTGATATGTAACAGCTTCTTCTTATTTCTATTTTACTCTTTATCTTACAGTCTTTCATTTTAACATGTTCTAAATAAATGTAATTATTTGTAAATGTCATTGACTGAACCATTTTATGTTAGTAAGAAGCCTGCATTTGTCATCATAGGCTGTTTATGCATGTGTATTTTACATATTTTTCTTTATTTCTCTTTCTATTATAAACACAATAAGTGCTTTGTTAACTGTGTCCTATTGGTTTGTATGTGTCACAGAGCAGACGAAAGACCTGGTTTGGGGGGGTCTGCATTTACTGTAGAACATTTGAGTTCATCAGTAATGTCAATCAACGCACGTCCATGAACACCCAAAAAACACACACACACATTTATGCACAAGCCAGCACACGTAGGCACAGACATGCAGACAGACAAATGCAGACACACACAGACTTGTGGTTAATCCTTCCTGTTTGTTCTCACATTCAAAACTCAAATCTTCTTGACAGACATGCCACTTTCACACTGTGGTTTTTCATACTCTTGGTAGCTGTCAGATGATACCAAATTTAAAACAGACAGACAGACCCCTGCATGTTACATTCAGTGCTGCCACTGATATTGTTGGATTGCCAGCCATTAGGAAAGCAAAAATGATCAAAGGCTCTGCGGGAGAAAAACTTTGTAAATAAGGACACTAATATAAAAAAGATAATGCCAATCAGCAGTGTTTAAACTCTAATTAAGAAGAAAGCCATTACTATGCCAGTGCCACAAGACAGCCTGCTAATATGCATCATACATCATACAGCCTGCTAATATGCATTATTAACCTAATTGTTAATTTCCTGCACAACACAAAACAAACAAACAAACAAAATAAAAACCTATATCAACATCAAGTCATTCTTTCAAAATGCACGCTCTCTGTTTCAGAACTACGTACAATCAATTCCAGTGCAACCACTGTCAAAATAATAACAGCTAGTGACATTGCTGAAACACTTTACTTTGGCCACAAATTGTCTACAAATGGTTGAGTGATATTTATTATATAGAACTGTAGAGTAGAGTCTGTGGCAGTTATTCAATAAATAGAATGAAACTACTCCTCTCCCTTATCCTGACCCAACTATTCCTCTCCCTTATCCTGACCCAACTATTCTTCTCCCTTATCCTGACCCAACTATTCCTCTCCCTTATCCTGACCCAACTATTCTTCTCCCTTATCCTGACCCAACTATTCCTCTCCCTTATCCTGACCCAACTATTCCTTTCCTTTATCCTGACCCAACTATTCCTCTCCCTTATCCTGACCCAACTATTCCTCTCCCTTATCCTGACCCAACTATTCCTCTCCCTTATCCTGACCCAACTATTCCTTTCCTTTATCCTGACCCAACTATTCCTCTCCCTTATCCTGACCCAACTATTCCTCTCCCTTATCCTGACCCAACTATTCTTCTCCCTTATCCTGACCCAACTATTCCTCTCCCTTATCCTGACCCAACTATTCCTCTCCCTTATCCTGACCCAACTATTCTTCTCCCTTATCCTGACCCAACTATTCCTTTCCTTTATCCTAACCCAACTAATCCTCTCTCTTATCCTGACCCAACTATTCCTCTACTTTATCCTGACCCAACTATTCCTCTTTCTTATCCTGACCCAACTATTCCTTTCCATTATCCTGACCCAACTATTCCTTTTCTCTTATCCTCACCCAACTAATCCTCTCCCTTATCCTGACCCAACTAATCCTCTCCCTTATCCTGACCCAACTAATCCTCTCCCTTATCCTGACCCAACTATTCATTTCCTTTATCCTAACCCAACTATTCCTCTCCCTTATCCTGACCCAACTATTCCTTTCCTTTATCCTAACACAACTATTCCTCTCCCTTATCCTGAACCAACTATTCCTTTCCTTTATCCTAACCCAACTATTCCTCTCCCTTATCCTGACCCAACTATTCTTCTCCCTTATCCTGACCCAACTATTCCTCTCCCTTATCCTGACCCAACTATTCATTTCCCTTATCCTGACCCAACTATTCCTTTCCTTTATCCTAACCCAACTATTCCTCTCCCTTATCCTGACCCAACTTTGCCTTTCCTTTATCCTAACCCAACTATTCCTCTCCCTTATCCTGACCCAACTATTCCTCTCCCTTATCCTGACCCAACTATTCCTCTCCCTTATCCTGACCCAACTATTCCTCTCCCTTATCCTGACCCAACTATTCCTCTCCCTTATCCTAACCCAACTATTCCTCTCCCTTATCCTGACCCAACTATGCCTTTCCTTTATCCTAACCCAACTATTCCTCTCCCTTATCCTGACCCAACTATTCCTCTCCCTTATCCTGACCCAACTATTCCTCTCCCTTATCCTGACCCAACTATTCCTTTCCCTTATCCTGACCCAACTATTCCTTTCCCTTATCCTGACCCAACTATTCCTTTCCTTTATCCTAACCCAACTATTCCTCTCCCTTATCCTGACCCAACTATTCCTTTCCTTTATCCTAACCCAACTATTCCTCTCCCTTATCCTGACCCAACTATTTCTCTCCTTTATCCTGACCCAACTATTCCTCTCCCTTATCCTGACCCAACTATTCCTTTCCTTTATCCTAACCCAACTATTCCTCTCTCTTATCCTGACCCAACTATTCCTCTCCCTTATCCTGACCCAACTATTCCTTTCCCTTATCCTGACCCAACTATTCCTTTCCTTTATCCTGACCCAACTATTCCTCTCCCTTATCCTGACCCAACTATTCCTTTCCCTTATCCTGACCCAACTATTCCTCTCCCTTATCCTGACCCAACTATTCCTTTCCTTTATCCTGACCCAACTATTCCTTTCCTTTATCCTGACCCAACTATTCCTTTCCTTTATCCTGACCCAACTATTCCTCTCCCTTATCCTGACACAACTATTCCTTTCCTTCATCCTGACCCAACTATTCCTCTTTATCCTGACCCAACTATTTCTTTCCTTTATCCTGACCCAACTGTTCCTCTCCTATATCCTAACCCAACTATTCCTCTTTCTTACCCAGACCCAACTATTCCTCTTTCTTATCCTGACCCAACTATTCCTCACCCTTATCCTGACCCAACTATTCCTCTTTCTTATCCTGACCCAACTATTCCTCTCCCTTATCCTGATGCAACTATTCCTCTCCCTTATCCTGACCTAACTATTCCTCTCCCTTATCCTGACCCAACTATTCCTCTCCCTTATCCACATAATTTATTTCTCTCTCTCTCTGATCCTATAGCTAGACTTAGTCACAAACTCAGTCCACACAATCCTCTTTTTTATGTGTCCATGTCACTGACAGCACCTGGCTATGTCCCATGCTAAGACCAGATCAAGCTGAGGTTTGCTTATAATAGCCTTTTATTTATTATTAATAATCTGAACATTCAAAATTATGTATCCATTTTAATAGACTTACACCTGCTATAGCTGCAGAAGTAATTGTTTATGCTGTATTTAACGTTTGGAACATGACATTAAATTTTGCCATGCTGTAGGCATCTGTAAATAAGATAAGAAAGATCCAGAATTGTGATAGTGGGTACTCTTGGTTGTCCATAAATTGTAAGCATGTTTTAAACATAAAATTGGTTTGAACTGGTTGGTGCCTTACATGTAGTGGTCATTGTGTATTAAGTACAGGTATTGTGCATGTAAACAATAGAGGAAAACTGTAAGCTTTTCAGGTCCAGTCAATAACTGCAAATGATGAAGTGATACAAATTCCACTGTAAAAAAATGCTAGGGCCTTAAAGGAAAACAAATGAACCAAAAACTGTCAAAAATGTTTTGTAAAAAGAGAAAAAAAAACATTAGTATATTGTAAAAGCAGTGGTGTGCAGTTAGTATAGTGGATACCTCTGCAACATCCCCTGCCGACCTAAACATAGTTGAATATTATAATAACTATATATTCTCTGTCTCGACTTAGTTATATGAATTTAATACACATTAACAGGCCACAAACACAGCTAGAAACAACAAAAGTCCATGTACCATGTACAACAAAACACAACAATCAATGCTTAATGGTCCTACAAGTACAGCCATTCAACAAAGATCACTCATTTGTATGCTTACAGTATGCCAGAACAGCCAAAACATTAAGTTCACACAAAAACTCACCAGTCAGGCGGCTTATTTTTATGAATTAGTTTCACATTGAAGGGCAGCCTTGAAAAGGGCTTTTTAATTAGAAATGACACAATATCTGTCTCATTTGCAGCCGCTATTATATAATATGTAGCTAACTATTGACCTAAGCCAGCATGCACGCGGTTTTACAAATAACCAATGCGTAGCACCTTCAACAGAATGTTGAGAAGGGGTTAGACAGCCATGGCCCTGCCCCCGTAGTGAAAATCATGAATCTGATTGGTTAGATTTTCCTATGACTTTGCTAGTAGACTCATTACTATACCCTTCACAAAATCAGTAGAAGGGGCAAACAGACACAGGGGCAGAAGCCATGTTTTTTATTTTAGTTAATTTATGAAATATATGCTTAAAATTTACAATAACGATGAAATAATATGTATTAGACATTTTTACCCCTTCTCTGAAGGGTTAGAAGGGCCTTACTGCACACCACTGTGTAAAAGTATATTATAAAAAATCTTATTTTTTAAGATTTCTTTTTTTTTTTTTCAATTAGTAAAGCACAATTTTGTATAGTGTTACAAAAACCAGCTTAATATTGGAAAAGCAGGTCTCAGTTTCAGCACTGAAGAGAAGAATTAGAAGTCTGACAGTGGAAGTATAGTAAAAAACGTTTGTAAACGTGTGTATACATAGTGATATAATGGCTGCACACACTGTGATGTTGAGTTTGTATTGCTCTATATAATGTAGGGATTTGTGTTTAGAGTTCGGCTAAAAGTGTGTTTTAGAAAAGCGAATTGAGTCTAAAGCAGAGAAAGAGCTTAAAGTTTAGTGTACCAGGTTAACAGATTGAGTTAGGTTGAGTAATTAGTTCCCAAAATTGTGTTACAAGTACCATTTTTGGGTCTCACTATGGGCCCTATTTTAGCGATAGCGATATTTAGTCTATAGGACACCAGTCAATTGTGAATCACGCAGCTGGATTTAGGGGCGTGTCCTTTGTCTTTGGCATTGTGAAGGTGCAAAAAATACACCTTCTGCACAAAAGGCATGAACTCATTCTCTTAATGATTCATGGGTGTGTTTTTGGGCATAATGTGAAATAAACCAATCAGTTTGCAAGTAGTCATTTCCTTTAAGAGGCAGCTGTGTTCTGACTTTGGCGTGTTGGGATCTTGAGAGCGTTGTGCTTTGTGCATCTCAGTAGAGGATACTGACCTGCACGTTCACGCTGTGAAGATACACCCGCAGCTCGTTTACGGAAATTTTTTTTTATTCTGTTTATTGTTTATGTAAAAGCTGGGTTTGCAACACTGAATAACTGAAATTATTTTCACTTTCAAATTGTGGAAAAGCACACCAAAACCTCAACCTGTCCTTTATAATTGACAATATTTGATTAACTTTACAGGTCCTTACTTATCTTAAGTTTATTTAACTGAACTGAGTTTTATATCAGTACCCTTGCTCTGAACTTGCTCTGTTCTGCGCGATGAAAAACAGAGGAGATGAAGTGCAAAAGAGACGAGGCACGCTCTGCCATGCATCTCCTGCAGCCAGCGGCATTTTAGAGCGCTGGACGAGACTTTAATTAATTAATTCATATATTTTATATTTTAATAAATGTGATCTGGTGAAAAGAAATTAATGCTAACCTATAGCTTTATAGATCTGTGTATTTCGCTTTTTGAATAATTGATGGACAATGCAAGACACAAGAGCATGGTGGCAATGTGCTTTGATGTTTTTCAAATATAAAAAATATAAAAGTGAATTTCAGTTAAATAATAACAAAGTGAAATAAAATTAATTTATGTTCAGTCAGTCAAAGTGCTTCCCTCTTTTAATTTTTTTTATTTCCAAAACTGCAGGATATGAGTGAGAATGAGCATATGTCAAATTTTCCAACAGCAGAATGCCTATATCTGCTACAATTATTAAGTCTGTGTACTGAGCATCAATTTAAATCCTTATAAATGTCAGACAAAAAATTATAACTAATATTAACTTATAGTTACTGTGCAGATTTTTAAGTATATTTTATTTTATAGTTGATTGCTGAAGGCCCTGGGTAAGGTGTTTTTTGCTGTGGTAAAGAAGTGATGGTATGTGGTATTTTGCTTAGCGTGCACAATGCACACGGTAATCCAGTCATGGGTGCACAGCTGACTGTTGACTGTTGTCGTGGTTTAACTCGGTCAGTGGTGCACCTGTGTTTTCCGCCGCCAAGAAACTAAAAATGTACCTAAACACACATCACTTCCAGCCCACCACGCCCATCAGTGTAGATATTTCCTAAACTCCAACGCTATTTTAACGATGCGTGTGCAAGAAGTGAAAATAGACTGTTGACGGGGTGTAAGATAGCAATGCGCCTCACGACAAGCCTTGGGCAGGGTGCACGATAGGATCCTATAAATTAATAGTTATACACCTTGTTACCCATACCTAATATCCGGCATGTACATTTAAGCTGTGTTTGTGCACACATACTTCAGAAAATACACAGTCCAGTCAGAATATTATGACTACCTCCTCTTTTCTTTACTCATTGTCTTTTTTTTGCAGCTCCACTGATAATATAGGAGCACTCTGCAGTTCTATAATTACAGACTGTAGTCCTTTCATACATGCTCTTTTGGTTTGTTGTCTATTCTCAGACACTGGGGTGTTTAAAAAACAACTCCACAGCACTGCTGACTCTGATCACACATTAACACAATATAATGTGGTGGTCATAATATTCTGATAGGACTGTGTATGTGTGTGCATACAAATGAAATAAATGCCATTTCAGGTCTTTGTCTCTTCGGCCACTTTGTGCTTTTGAATATATATTGTGGGCTAGAGAAACCACAATCTACATCTGCTCATTTAGTACACAACTATTTATAGAGCACGGGTTTTTTTGGTTTCATGGTTTCCTGTTTTCTTCTTTTCGTGCATACTAATTTTTACTGAAAAAAAATGCTGAGAACATATAATGCTGATCTCAACACTAAAGCGGTTCATTCAGATTTTGAGCTGCACTGGGGTTGTGTTACACACAGTGTCCCATAAAAATGATACGAAACGAATTGACTGCTTTTTTTGAACAGTATCCTTACAGCAGTAATGCGCTCTTTAGCCTTGTTCTGGTTGCTCTTGAAAAAGGTCTTGAGAATGAGTTTGAGTGTCCTTGTACAAAAGGACTTGCAGTTGGACTCTTCACTTCTTGTTTATTGCTGCCCATGTTTATTTTTTTTGTCTTTGGACTTTACCTTCTGAACATTCAATGCAACTCTTCATTGAAAAGATCAAAGAAGTGGAAGTGGAAGTGTCTCTCCTGCTGCGTTCCAGCTGCCATTTGGATTGTCCTGTTCTTAAGTGACGGAAGATATGTGGCTTGTTTACACACAGTCATTAATTTGAAAACTGAAGGTGGCATGACGGAAAGAGTAACCAACAAAAATAACCCTACATGGTTATGGTGTGACCATAGCCAAACAGTGACCAAGGATCAACCCAACGTACTAAGTTCATATTTCATATCTAAGGTAAGCTACCTCTACTTTATTTTTTGTGTGAAATGCTGGTGCAGAATGGACTCTTGATATGGTCTGTTAGGTAAACACATTTTGACATTTTATTAGTCTGATAATGTGGTGCTGCCTAAATGCAATGGTCATTGTTCCGTATTGTATATATTGAAATATTTCACATTTTCCTACAACCCCATCGTGAGCTTTCCCACCACCCCTAGCCCTGTCCACACACCACTATGTTTTAGAGAATCGTACACACATTGAATCCTTAAATCACCTCCAGGAAAACACTTGCTTTAAAATATCAGTGTATCAGAGACATGGATGAAATTTTATTACATTATATAAAATAAATCATGAAGTGAAACATAAATTTAGTTTAATTATGGATTGTTTTGAATGATGATATGTACCCATTTCCTACACATTTTTGATACTCTGCAGATTTGTCTTGATTCACCATCCAATGATTGTCTGTCTTGGTTGTTTTTATTAAGATAAATTTTGTACCTGTTTATGTCCCAGAGAACAATAAATAATAAATAATGCAGGCAATTTACATTTACATTCTGGGCCGAAAATACAGAGTGCCAAATGCTGAGCTTGATTTCCATTAGTTTGAATGCTAAGCAAATCCAGTCAGTTCTCAGAAATGAGGCAGATAAACTGCTAGCTGTGGATGATCTCCCTTTCACTTACCACTTTAATAATTGATTTTAGTCGTCAGTTTATCAAAGAATATTGTCACCAAGCTATTAAGGGATTTTTTGCTTTAAATGGTAACGGATAAAACACAGTAATTGTAACACAGGAATTGTTACGGATCACATGATTTGCTTCAATAATCTCGTCATAGTTGTCCATTAGTGGGAGGAGGAAATGGGCTGATGTGTTTTTAAAACTGAGTTGCAGTTTTTTATTTTTATGTTTTCAATTTCCAAAACAATACATGCATGTGATATGAGTCTTAGGTGCATAAGAAAAAAAAGCCCCCCAACACACAATAGATCATAATATTACAGAATCGTAATAGTATAATGGAAGTAAATCAAAATAATGTAGAATAAGGTTGGCTGCAGAACAGTTTTACCACTGAATACCTAATAACGCATCCTCAACTATTTTTATGCCTTTCAAATCTCAATAACACTAAAGTCACCTTCTTTTTTGTAGTTTTCCATTCTACCTTAAATTGGACAACACTAACATCCCTGCGCTATTATAGCTGCTGTACCATTTAAGGTGGAATGATTTTTTTTTAAACCAGAGGTGACTGAATGCAACTGCAGTGCATGAACCAATCTTAATTCTGCCCCATATTTTGTATTCAGGAATACACTTTCCAGACCTTCATCTTTCTGTGTTAGCATGGCTGATAACCAAAGTCCTGAGCTGTCTCGTCCACCCTGTTGATGTCTGCTACGATAACATGATATCGAACAGTTTCATGATGGAAAGTACTTGAAGGATTTGGGTGCAATACATTACTGTAGGGCACTGTTAATAAGGTTACATGACACTTCTTTATAGGTATATATAAACATATTATAAATAAAAAAAAGTCTGCTTTAAGGTCAACTTTGATGTCTGGTTTATGTACGCTCTCAGTAGCTGTCACATCATTATTATGCCACATATTATGACATACCAAAAATAAGCTACAAAGTCAGTTGTCATTACATCTTATTTGACATTTTATTCTGCTATCTGGATACTAAATAGGGTCCCATTATTTTGGTCAGTGTGATTTTAAATTCTCTTCCTTGTAACAGGTTATCATGCTTTTTATATGCTGAATTAGGTGGGCTTCTAGGGGCAGAATTTAAGAAACTGTAACATTATGTAGCTGAGTTCATTTGCATTTATATTCTTGTCTTACTTGTTGGCTACACACAGCAAACTAGCAAGTAAATGGTGTAAAAAAAATGATTTTCCTTACGGTATGATGCATTAAGTAAAGTTGTATGGTCTTTTATTCCAGTTGTGTGGTTTCAGTCTCCTCTTCCTCATCTCGATTGTGGCGCTGTGTTATAAATGCTTCAAGTTTAAGTTTCTGGACTTCAGTGATGAGGTGAGTACTCCAACCTAAAGAGAACAACACTACATATTTTGTTAATGTAAGATAGCAACTAGGAATTCATGACTATTACTTATCAATCTTATTGTCAGTCATATAAGTATTGCAGTATTGCAGATATGACCAGCTGAACCCAGACAGCATATAGTCTATATACACTCAACAATACAAAAACAGTAACTTGCTCTTATAGCCTTCAACACTGAGACCAGCCAGTTAACTATTATATAACACATATGTAAATCCCAAGAGAAGGCAGCAGCCTGAGGGGAATGACTACACACTAATGGTGAGTGACAGGTGGGAGGACATGCCCAATATGCAAATAGCGTGACCAACATCAGGTTAAAACCCCTGCATGATTGCTCAGTAGACCCCGTTTAACTACAGAGTTAAACTGAGCATGTGCAGAGTAGTTGGCTTGCCCTTAACTAGAGTTCAACTACAATTTGTAGATTTTGCAACACAAACTATTTGGTTAAACCAGCTTTTAACAAGAAACTTAATAATGTTAGTTAAGATTATTAGTTTTTTATAGTTTATGGTGCAATGCAATATTTCTTGTTCTACTGACTTAAACATCACCTTAAGGAGAACAATTTTTAGTTTTGTTTTTTAGTGTAGCCCATCATTACCAAAAAAAAGTTTTTTTTTTATTTGCTCATATAATATATTTTCTCCACCTTCTCTATTGCCCCTTTATTGCTGTCTTAAAAAAGTCAAACAATGTCAATATTCAACAGTATGATCAACTTTATTCAATACTTTGGTCACACAGATCATCCCTCACATACTTTAAACTGGTGCCTGGTGGAGCTTCTCTACTTCTCCAGAGTGAAATCCAACATGTCCATGTGTGTGGGAGAATTCAGATGGATGAGAAAATTAAGTTGTCCAATACAGATTATTCATTTGCCAGAAAATGGCTTTTGTATTTTAGTGTTTAAAGGAGTATATTTAGTCTGGGTTAGTCAGGAAAGTGTGTTGAAACAAGACTTCAATTATTTTTGTCACTACAACTCAATTAAACAATAAATGAAAATAAAAAAAATATGCCAAATTCATATAACTTATTTGTTTTTTTCTTACAACCCTTTTTTTAAGTATTGGCCAAAGGCCATTAGAACTACTAGAGTTTAGAGTGTACTGTTCTACTGTGTTAGAAGGCAGGAGCATACAATTCTTTACAGTATTGGGGACAGGTCAGGACTGCAGGCAGGCCAGTCCAGCACCTGTACCCTCTTCTTCCATAGCAAGCCAACCTTTGTAATGTGTGCAGCATATGGTTTTGCACTGTTTTGTTTAAAAACAGATGGACATCCCTAAAAATATATTGTGTTAAAGGCAGCATGTGTGCACTAAGCTCTCAGTGTACTTTTCTGCATTTAGGCAACATCATGATGCCTTAACACAGATGTTGTCTCTCCAGGATCAGTCCTGGATATTAGATTTACATGTGTTCTATTTTGTTCTGAATTTAATGTTTGCATTTAAACATGTTTCTTTGTGTTTTTCAGTTGCCCTGCTGCACAGCCCATGGACAAACTTGTGGCTTGGCTCACTGTCGAAAATGCTGTGAAGCCCACAAACGCACATGCTGCGAAAGGCATAAAAATATGCCCTGTTTAGCTCACCCACCAAATGATATCCCTGCTGACTCACTTCAATTGGTCAACCGAAATCAAAATGACACGCCTCACGCACCCTGCACCAAAATAAACTGCCCATGTCTCTGTCACCAGGACTGTAACTGTGAATGTCACAAACCCTAGTCTTTACATCCCCCTTCACTTATTCAGTTCCATCTTTGTCACTGAGTCCTCTGTCATTTATTCAGCTCCGTCCCCTGTCACTCTGTTAGTTATTTCACTGTCACTGATTCAGTGTCCTCCTCTATCACTGATTCAGTTTTAGTTCTGTTACTGGTTCAGTTTTCTTTTGTGTCACTGATTATTTTTTTTCAGTCACTGATTCAGTTATTTTCACTGTCACTGATTTATTGTTCCCCTCTATCACTGACACCGTTTTATTCTTGTTACTGATTCAGTTTTCTTTTATGTCAATAATGCATTTATTTTATCAGTCACTGATTCAGTTATTTTCACTGTCACTGTTCAGTTATTTTCACCGTCACTGATTCAGTTATTTTCACTGTCACTGATTTAGTGTCCTCCTTATGTTGCTGATTCAGCTCCTTCCCCAGTCACTGATTCAGTTCCTTCCTTAGTTCCTTTGTTGTTGCTGATTCAGTTCCTTCCTCAGTTCCTTTTATGTTGCTGATTCAGCTCCTTCCCCAGTCACTGATTCAGTTCCTTCCTCAGTTCCTTTGTTGTTGCTGATTCAGTTCCTTCCTCAGTTCCTTTTATGTTGCTGATTCAGTTCCTTTTCCAGTCACTGATTCAGTTCCTTCCTCAGTTTCTTTTATCTTGCTGATTCAGCTCCTTCCCCAGCCACTGATTCGACTACTTCCCCAGTCAATGTTTCAGTTTCTTTCCGAGTTACTGATTCAGTTATTTCCTCAGTTCCTTTTATTTTGCTGATCCAGTTCCTTCCCCAGTCACTGATTCAGTTCCTTCCCCAGTCACTGATTCAGTTCCTTCCCCAGTCACTGATTCAGTTCCTTCCCCAGTCACTGATTCAGTTCCTTCCCCAGTCACTGATCCAGTTCCTTTCCCAGTCACTGATCCAGTTCCTTTCCCAGTCACTGATCCAGTTCCTTTCCCAGTCACTGATCCAGTTCCTTTCCCAGTCACTGATCCAGTTCCTTCCCCAGTCACTGATTCAGTTCCTTTCCCAGTCACTGATCCAGTTCCTTTCCCAGTCACTGATCCAGTTCCTTTCCCAGTCACTGATCCAGTTCCTTCCCCAGTCACTGATTCAGTTCCTTTCCCAGTCACTGATTCAGTTCCTTTCCCAGTCACCTTTCCCAGTCACTGATCCCGTTCCTTCCCCAGTCACTGATCCAGTTCCTTCCCCAGTCACTGATTCAGTTCCTTTCCCAGTCACCTTTCCCAGTCACTGATCCCGTTCCTTCCCCAGTCACTGATCCAGTTCCTTCCCCAGTCACTGACTCAGTTCCTTCCCCAGTCACTGATTCAGTTCCTTCCCCAGTCACTGATTCAGTTCCTTCCCAATCACTGATTCAGCTATGTTGCTGATTCAGTTCCTTCCCCAGTCACTGATTCAGCTATGTTGCTGATTCAGTTCCTTCCCCAGTCACTGATTCAGTTCCTTCCCCAGTCACTGATTCAGTTCCTTCCCCAGTCACTGATCCAGTTCCTTTCCCAGTCACTGATCCAGTTCCTTTCCCAGTCACTGATCCAGTTCCTTTCCCAGTCACTGATCCAGTTCCTTTCCCAGTCACTGATCCAGTTCCTTCCCCAGTCACTGATTCAGTTCCTTTCCCAGTCACTGATCCAGTTCCTTTCCCAGTCACTGATCCAGTTCCTTTCCCAGTCACTGATCCAGTTCCTTCCCCAGTCACTGATTCAGTTCCTTTCCCAGTCACTGATTCAGTTCCTTTCCCAGTCACCTTTCCCAGTCACTGATCCCGTTCCTTCCCCAGTCACTGATCCAGTTCCTTCCCCAGTCACTGATTCAGTTCCTTTCCCAGTCACCTTTCCCAGTCACTGATCCCGTTCCTTCCCCAGTCACTGATCCAGTTCCTTCCCCAGTCACTGACTCAGTTCCTTCCCCAGTCACTGATTCAGTTCCTTCCCCAGTCACTGATTCAGTTCCTTCCCCAGTCACTGATTCAGCTATGTTGCTGATTCAGTTCCTTCCCCAGTCACTGATTCAGCTATGTTGCTGATTCAGTTCCTTCCCCAGTCACTGATTCAGCTATGTTGCTGATTCAGTTCCTTCCCCAGTCACTGATTCAGCTATGCTGCTGATTCAGTTCCTTTCCCAGTCACTGATTCAGTTCCTTCCCCAGTCACTGATTCAGTTCCTTCCCCAGTCACTGATTCAGTTCCTTTCCCAGTCACTGATTCAGTTCCTTCCCCAGTCACTGATTCAGCTATGTTGCTGATTCAGTTCCTTTCCCAGTCACCGATTCAGCTATGTTGCTGATTCAGTTCCTTCCCCAGTCACTGATTCAGCTATGCTGCTGATTCAGTTCCTTTCACAGTCACTGATTCAGTTGTTTCCTCAGTTTCTTTTGGTTAAAGCATGCAAAAGCTACAAGATCTAGTAAACAGTTGTTAAAGCCTGAGTGTTGTTCTGAAATTGTGCTTCACACATAGGTCTGTACAGTGCACGGAGGGAATTAATCACGGTGTGAAGTATTAGAGCACCACCAGGGGGATAAACTATAGTGGGTTTTCATTCAATATTCGTTTGCACAATGTTTGCAACTAAGACAAGAAGCAAAGACAAATTATGCACATTAATTATTATGTATGTTTTGAGATGAGGCATTTCTTTCTATAAGACTACATTTAGCCTCCACTGTAAAGTAAAAAAAAACAACTGGTGGATGGGTCGTAGGATGAAATGATGTTAGTTGGGTAAACGGATGGATGGAGAATTAAATAGATGAATGGATGATGGCTGGATGGTTTAAAAACTGCCTGGATTGAAGAGTAATTAAACGTACCATAGTCGAACAGATATTTTCAATGGATGGTTGGGTATTTGGATAGATTGGATTGATGGATGGATGGGTGGGTGGATGAAATGATAGATAAATAGGTGTACAATAATGAAATAGACTATTTTTCCTTCTTTACATTTGAATAGTGTTTGTAATGCTGTTTACTGTCATAATAATATTACACATTTACACTTCTTAATTATTTTTCATTCTCTGGGACATTTATAGAGAGATCAGTCAGTTGCTTTTTACTTAAATTTTTAAATGTTAAAATCATATCAAGCCATACAGTTGAAACCTTACTGTCTGACATAAAAATCAGAATTTTGAGGCATTTTTATTACTTTCTGCAAAGTCAAAAGTTTCCATACCTTTAATTATTATTTGGTACCATGGACCTTTAGCTGTATGACTTGGGTCAAATATTTTGGATATCCCTCCACAAGCTTTTCACAATAATTGGCAGGAATTTGGGCCCATTCCTCCTGACAGAACTGGTGTAACTGAGTCATGTTTGCAGGTCGTCTTACTCGCTCCTGCCTTTTCAGCTTTGCCAATTAATATTCAATAGGATTGAGACCAGGGCTTTGTGATGGCCACTCCAAAACACTGACTTTGTTATCCTGAAGCCACTTTCTAACCAGTTTGGCAGTTTGCTTTGGGTCATTGTCTATTTGAAAGACCCATTTGCAAGACCCATTTGCGGCCAGGCTTTACCTTCCTGGCTGATGTCTTGAGCTGTTGCTCCAGTATTGCTACATAATGTTCTTTACTCATGATGCCTCTATTTGCACCAGTCCCTCCTGCAGCAAAACAACCCCATGATGCTGCCACCACCATGTTTCACAGTTGGGATGGTGTTCTCAGGCTTGCGAGCTTTCCCCTTTTTCCTCCAAAAAAATGACATTATGGCCAAACCATTCAAGTTCATCTTGGGGAGACAATGCCTGCCTGTCTCTTTCTTGAGGCTGGACATTCCTAACTTGTTTGTACTTGCGTATAATTGTTTGTACAGATGAACGAGGCACCGTCACACATTTTGAAATGGCACCCAAGGATAAACCAGACTTGTGCAAGTCCATACTTCTCTTGCTGATATCCTGGCAGATTTCTTTAGACTTTCCCATTATATTGCACAAAGAAGCAGTTTGTTTTAGGTGTGCCTTAAAATATTTCCACAAATATGTCTCTAATAACTCAGATGCTGCCAATGAACCTATTAGAAGCTTTCAAAGACATGGCATCATAAAATAGGCTGTTCCAATTTTTTTAAAGGCATAGTAATCTTTGTGTACGTAAACTTTTGCCTTTGCAGAAAGTAATAAAAATGCCTTAAAAAATCTCTTATTTCTAGTCACACAGTGAGAAACATGAATATGTTTGTATATATTGTATGTAAACTTCTGCTTTCCAATGTATGTAGGTAAAATTGGATACAATTTCAGGACAAAGCTGTCTTTCTGCTGTTATTTTCCATCAATATGTAAACTGCATTTATTTTTTTTACATTTTTATGTTTTCTCTTGTTGGTTAGATGAGCTAAATAAGCAAACTTAAATATTTGCTTAACTGAACTTGTGATTAAATATTGTAGATGCACCCTCCGAAAAGAGATACCAAGTTGTCACTAAGGTTGGAACATCTTTAGTACCCTGTTGGACTGTTTGGACCGTTTTTTATTTTATATGTGTAATAATAATGAAATAGCAATGTAACAAATCCCACTGTAACCATAAAAAACTGCACAATAATTTCATTCAGACAACTCAAAATTGTAGTTAAAAAGGTATTAATGCTCAACTTACTAAACAAATGTGGGGATTAAATCAGGCTCATAAAGACAGTTATGTGGGGATGATTTTTTTGTGTTTGATCTAAGCTCAACCTTGTTGTACCTTGAGGGTGGTTAACAAGTGCTTTTCATTTCTTTGAGAAGGCTATGATATATGTATGCTTCAATATTGTATTAATATATTAATAAACCATTTTATTGGCATTTCTTTTTGTCTGGTTACATTAGTATGATTGTGGGGCACGTGTTCTGTTTTCTGTCCTTCAAAGTAACTTTCTGGGTATATTATACATGCATAGTATACAGTCATGGCCGAAAGTGTTAGCACCTCTGAATTTTTTTTTTTTTTTTTTCAGAAAATAAAATATTTCTCCCAGAAAAGTATTGCAATTACTCATGTTTTGTTATACACATATTTATTTCCTTTGTGTGTATTGGAACAACTCAAAAACAGAGGAAACAAAAAAACAATCTCAAGGTTACAAGTCCATCTCCAGAGATCTGTGCGCAACACAATCAAGAGGTTTACAACCCATGGCAACCCAAGGTTGCAACGCATGATAGTCCTGCAGGCGCAGGGTGCATCAGTGTCAGCTCAAACTATCCGTCGACATTTGAATGAAATGAAACGCTATGGCAGGAGACCTAGGAGGACCCCACTGCTAAATAAGCTAGACTGCAGATTGCCAAAATGTATATAAATAAGCCAAAATCCTTCTGGGAAAACATCTTGTGGACAGATGAGACCAAGATAGAGCTTTTTGGTAAAGCACATCATTCTACTGTTTACCGAAAACAGAATGAGGCCTACAAAGAAAAGAACACAGTACCTACAGTCAAGTATGGTGGAGGTTCAAAGATGTTTTTGGGTTGTTTTGCTGCCTCTGGAACTGGGTTCCTTGACTTTGTGCAAGGCATCATTAAATCTGAAGATTATTAAAGGATTTTGGGTCGCAATGTAGAGCCCAGTGTCAGAAAGCTGGGTTTGCGTCCTAGGTCATGGGTCTTCCAGCAGGACAGTGACCCCAAACATACTTCAAAAAGCACCCAGGAATGGATGGAAACAAAGCGCTGGAGAGTTCTAAAGTGGATAGCAATGAGTTTGAATCTAAATTCCATTGAACACCTATGGAGAGATCTTAAAATTGCAGTTGGGAGAAGGCACCCTTCAAATATGAGACTTGGAGCAGTTTGCACAAGAAGAGTGGTCCAAAATTCCAGTTGAGAGGTGTAAGAAGCTTGTTGATGGTTATAGGAAGCGACTGATTTCAGTTATTTTTTCCAAAGGGTGTGCAACCAAATATTAAGTTGAGGGTACCAATAATTTTGTCCGGACCATTTTTGGAGTCAAATTTGCCTTTTTTTTTTTCTCTGTTTTTTTTTTTTGTGTTGTTCCAATACACACAAAGGAAATAAACATGTGTATAACAAAACATGTGTAATTGCAATCATATTCTGGGAGAAGTACCTCATTTTTGACCATGACTGTTTAGTAGCCACTGTGTTAAAGAGACTCCCAGGCACCGTTAGGACTTTTTTTTAAGGGTTATGTTACATGTAGTTTTAGAAATACTAAAAAGTTAAGTTTTTGTATGATAGACAATCCTGTTGCCTTTAAAAGTTGTATCTAGTCACACTGAAGATGCATCTTAGAAAAAATTGTAAATGCAATGAGGTCAAAGTAGATCCTTACTTCAGTTTAACATCAACAGGAGTTTTTAGTACTCCCTAACATGCATAGTGACTAAATTCACATTCGAAACTCTATGCAATAGTGTTGACTTTCACATTTTTAATCTTCCTCATGACTGAGTCAGGTATAAATATAATATAATATAGGCAAGACAAGGCAAGTTCATTTGAATCACAGTAAATGGGAAAAAAAGGGGCGGAGACAGACATTTAAATAAATCAGGGCTTTAAATGTACAAGACCATGTTCATGCTAAAGATTTATTTCCAATATATAGCTAAATGAACTACATCCCCAATTCCAATGAAGTTGGGATGTTGTGCAAAACATAAATAAAAACAGAATACAATGATTTGCCATTCCTTTACAACCTACATTCATTTGAATATCCTATAAAGACAAGATACTTTATTTTTAAATGTTAAAATCATATCAAGCCATACAGTTGAAACCTTACTGTCTGATATAAAAATCAGAATTTTGAGGCATTTTTATTACTTTCTGCAAAGTCAAAAGTTTCCATACCTTTAATTATTATTTGGTACCATGGACCTTTAGCTGTATGACTTGGGTCAAATATTTTGGATATCCCTCCACAAGCTTTTCACAATAATTGGCAGGAATTTGGGCCCATTCCTCCTGACAGAACTGGTGTTACTGAGTCATGTTTGCAGGTCGTCTTACTCGCTCCTGCCTTTTCAGATTTGCCAATTAATATTTAATATGATTGAGATCAGGGCTTTGTGATGGCCACAAAACACTGATTTTGTTATCCTAAAGCCACTTTCTAACCAGTTTGGCAATTTGCTTTGGGTCATGGTCCATTTAAATGACCCATTTGCGGCCATGCTTTACCTTCCTGGCTGATGTCTTGAGCTTTTGCTCCAGTATTGCTACATAATGTTCTTTCCTCATGATGCCTCTATTTGCACCAGTCCCTCCTGCAGCAAAACAACCCCATAATGCTGCCACCCCCATGTTTCACAGTTGGGATGGTGTTCTCAGGCTTGCAAGCTTTCCCCTTTTTCCTCCAAACAATTGACATTATGGCCAAACCATTCAATTTTAGTTTTGTCAGACCACAGGACATGTCTCTAAAAATAAAGGTTTTTGTTCCTGTGTGCATTTGCAAACATTAATCTGGCTTTTTATGTTTCTTTTGGAGTAATGGCTTCTTCCTGGCAGATTGGCCTTTCAGCCCATGTAAATACAGTACTCGTTTCACTGTGGATAATGAGACATTCTTACCAGCTTCAGCAGCATCTTCACAAGGTCTTTCGCTTTTGTTCTTAAGTTGATATGCACATTTTGGACCAAAGCACTAAGTTCATCTTTGGGACACAGTGCCTGTCTCTTTCTTGAGGCTGGACATTCCTAACTTGTTTGTACTTGCGTATAATTGTTTGTACAGATGAACGAGGCACCGTCACACATTTTGAAATGGCACCCAAGGATAAACCAGACTTGTGCAAGTCCATACTTCTCTTGCTGATATCCTGGCAGATTTCTTTAGACTTTCCCATTATATTGCACAAAGAAGCAGTTTGTTTTAGGTGTGCCTTAAAATATTTCCACAAATATGTCTCTAATAACTCAGATGCTGCCAATGAACCTATTAGAAGCTTTCAAAGACATGGCATCATAAAATAGGCTGTTCCAATTTTTTTAAAGGCATAGTAATCTTTGTGTACGTAAACTTTTGCCTTTGCAGAAAGTAATAAAAATGCCTTAAATTTCTTTTATTTCTAGTCACACAGTGAGAAACATGAATATGTTTGTATATATTGTATGTAAACTTCTGCTTTCCAATGTATGTAGGTAAAATTGGATACAATTTCAGGACAAAGCTGTCTTTCTGCTGTTATTTTCCATCAATATGTAAACTGCATTTATTTTTTTTACATTTTTATGTTTTCTCTTGTTGGTTAGATGAGCTAAATAAGCAAACTTAAATATTTGCTTAACTGAACTTGTGATTAAATATTGTAGATGCACCCTCCGAAAAGAGATACCAAGTTGTCACTAAGGTTGGAACATCTTTAGTACCCTGTTGGACTGTTTTTTATTTTATATGTGTAATAATAATAAAATAGCAATGTAACAAATCCCACTGTAACCATAAAAAACTGCACAATAATTTCATTCAGACAACTCAAAATTGTAGTTAAAAAGGTATTAATGCTCAACTTACTAAACAAATGTGGGGATTAAATCAGGCTCATAAAGACTATAAAGAAGTTATGTGGGGATGGATTTTTGTGTTTGATCTAAGCTCAACCTTGTTGTATGTTGAGAGTGGTTAACAAAATGTACCTACAGATGTTTCCTGTCTGTGTTTATACCAAAGCATTACATTTACTTTAAGTGCTTTTAATTTCTTTGAGAAGACTATGATATATGTATGCTTCAATATTGTATTAATATATTAATAAACCATTTTATTGGCATTTCTTTTTGTCTGGTTACATTAGTATGATTGTGGGGCACGTGTTCTGTTTTCTGACCTTCAAAGTAACTTTCTGGGTATATTATACATGCATAGTATACAGTCATGGCCGAAAGTGTTGGAACCCCTGAATTTTTTTTCCAGAAAATGAAGTATTTCTCCCAGAAAAGTATTGCAATTACTCATGTTTTGTTATACACATATTTATTTCCTTTGTGTGTATTGGAACAACTCAAAAACAGAGGAAAAAAAAAAAAACAATCTCAAGGTTACAAGTCCATCTCCAGAGATCTGTGCGCAACATTATCAAGAGGTTTACAACCCATGGCAACCCAAGGTTGCAACGCATGATAGTCCTGCAGGCGCAGGGTGCATCAGTGTCAGCTCAAACTATCCGTCGACATTTGAATGAAATGAAACGCTATGGCAGGAGACCTAGGAGGACCCCACTGCTAAATAAGCTAGACTGCAGATTGCCAAAATGTATATAAATAAGCCAAAATCCTTCTGGGAAAACATCTTGTGGACAGATGAGACCAAGATAGAGCTTTTTGGTAAAGCACATCATTCTACTGTTTACCGAAAACAGAATGAGGCCTACAAAGAAAAGATGGTCTACAATGAGGCCTACAGTCAAATATGGTGGAGGTTCAAATATGTTTTGGGGTTGTTTTGCTGCCTCTGGAACTGGGTTCCTTGACTGTGTGCAAGGCATCATTAAATCTGAAGATTATTAAAGGATTTTGGGTCGCAATGTAGAGCCCAGTGTCAGAAAGCTGGGTTTGCGTCCTAGGTCATGGGTCTTCCAGCAGGACAGTGACCCCAAACATACTTCAAAAAGCACCCAGAAATGGATGGATACAAAGCGCTGGAGAGTTCTAAAGTGGCCAGCAATGAGACTGGATCTAAATCCCATTGAACACCTATGGAGAGATCTTAAAATTGCAGTTGGGAGAAGGCACCCTTCAAATATGAGACTTGGAGCAGTTTGCACAAGAAGAGTGGTCCAAAATTCCAGTTGAGAGGTGTAAGAAGCTTGTTGATGGTTATAGGAAGCGACTGATTTCAGTTATTTTTTCCAAAGGATGTGCAACCAAATATTAAATTGATGGTGCCCATAATTTTGTCCGGCCCATTTCTGGAGTTTTTTGTAAAATTATGTAAAATGTTTTTTTGTGTTGTTCCAATACACACAAAGGAAATAAACATGTGTATAACAAAACATGTGTAATTGCAATCATATTCTGGGAGAAGTACCTAATTTTCGGCCATTACTGTTTAGTAGCCACTGTGTTAAAGAGACTCCCAGGCACCGTTAGGACTTTTTTTAAGGGTTATGTTACATGTAGTTTTAGTAATACTAAGAAGTTATGTTTTTGTATGATAGATAATCCAGTTTTATCTAGTCACACTGAAGATGCATCTTTGAAAAAATTGTAAATGCAATGAGGTCAAAGTAGATCCTTACTTCAGTTGAACACAGTGACGTGCAGACGCTATGGCCCAATGTGCTTGGGCCACTGCCCTTTTGCCGTCCTTGGCTGATATTGCCCTTGGAGGGAGGGGAAAAAATAATATAGGCAAATATGATTTCATATTTCAACTAGGGTTGTGCAATGATATCGTCTATGGTCATTTATGACCCAACATTGCGATGAATGGTAGCCATCACAATGTCACGCCCACTTTTTTGTTTTTCCAGAAACATGCACTGACCTGCTTTAGGTCTCCTTCACCTAAAACTTTAGCAGGGATTATACGGAAAAAGATCAAATCAGGTATATGACTTAAATGAATTAGAGTCAGGGATAAAAATTAAAATAGCCTACTGCTACAAATATGCCTAATTGGTATATTATTATATTATTTATTATTATTATATTATTATTATATTATTATTAAGATATTATTATTTATATCTAGGTTACAGCTTGTCTTCGTTTTTTTTTTCTACATGTCTTTATTAATTTTAAACATTTCAAGTCATTCACGCAAATAGAATAAGCCTGCTCGTTGTGTCGGAAACTTGCTCATTGTCAGCCAGTGTTGGGCAGGCTACTTTGAAACAGTAATCAGTTATATTTACTAGTTACTTCTCCCAAAAAGTAACTGAGTTAATAATGGAGTTACTCCACTATAAAAGTAACTAGTTAACAGTAAAAGTAACTACTGACTTACTATAAATTATGTAATTTCTATTATTATTAGAAAAATAACAAAAGAAAATAAACCCAAAATGTTGAAAAAAATATTATATACTATTTTAAAACATAGAAATGAAAAATGTTAAATGGTGTTAATATAACATAATATAATATAACAGCTGGATCAAACAGTTTAACCAGTCATAAAAAAGCGTGTCAATCATAAGGAAAGTGCGCGCGGCATTGCGATTTAAAGAAAAATGTTTTAATAAATAAGGTCCTATCAAGTGTAGTTAAATGTATAATATTAAATGGTATTAAATCAACATATTTATTGATATTAATTCAAGAGAAATCAGGCAAAATGCGCCGTGCCGTGCTCTCTCTCTCTCTCTCTCTCTCTCTCTCACTTTTCGCAAAGGGGAAAAGTGACCTATGGTCTGATGAGTTTTAAATTGTTTTTGGAAATGATGGACGTCGTGTCCTTTGGCCCAAAGAGGAAAAGGACTGTCCAGATTGTTATCAGTGCAAAATTCGAAAGCCAGCATCTTTGATGGTATGGGATGTGTTAGTGCCCATGGCAATCTGTAACTTGCATATCTGTGAAAATGGGCAACAATTCCACCTACAAAGCTTCAAACAGAGAGCCCTTTGTTCCTAAATGCTTATTGAGTGTTACTGAAGGAAAGGTGATGTAACACAGTGGTAAACATGCCCCTGTCTAAACTTTTTCAGAGTTTCCCCTGACAACTTGAGAATGAGGTTGTTGTGTAAATGGCATACATACAATGGCATGCAAAAGTTTAAGAATGTGTATTTTGTCTTTTGGGTAAGTTATGGATTGCATGGCTTTTTTTTTTCTTTAGATTATTCACTTTTATTTTTTAATTACTCTAGGAAGCCTTTTCATTTTGTACTGGTTGATCCATACGCTGAAGCTGCATTATTCACATGCCAACTACTCCAGCAAAAGCAGTATGATGTATTTTGGAAAAACAATGGATAAACAGAAGATGAATCCAAAACCAGATGACTAGAAACAGACAAACAAGAACACAAATCAGTTTAATTTGTTCATTAAGTTAGTGTCATTTGAACAATTCTGATTATGCTGATGTGTAAATTAGTAATCAGTTACTTACCTTAGACTGTCACGTCTGGTGCTGTTAGCTCCTCTGTCCCTTCCACACCCAGCTCTAACGGAGGCTCTCAGGTCAACAACTACACTACCCAGAATGCACCACCCGCTGACATCGGGCATACACCTGATAACGTGACACCTCACCTGCTTCCTCCAGGAAGTCCCGAATACTGATTACTGGCACTATATAAGAGCACACCACACAAACACCCACGCCGCGTATTGTAGGTTCTCCTCGTTACAAAGCGTTCTATATCTCTTGTCTCAGTTTATCTTGTGTATGACCTTGCCTTTGTTTTCTCGATGCTGATTATTGCCTTTGCCTCTGATACTGGATTGCTTGTGTATTACCTGGACTGTGTTTTCACTACTGCCTCTTGGATTACCTCTGACATTGGATATCTCGTGTATGAACTCTGGACTGTCTCTCGTTTATGGTATGGTTTTGTCTACATTGCTCCTGTTATTGGTGATTACCCATTTTTCTGTACCGACTACGTTTTACATCGGTTTATTTTATAATAAACACTGTTTGATCAGTATCTGTACGTGTCTGCATTCTGTACAAACTATGACATGGACATATAATATGATTCCTCTGCTGTATTCTGGTTACATTGTAAAAAGTGATTCTCATTTAAAGTAAATAATGCATAAAATTGTATATATAAAAAAGCAAACAATAAAATTACTTTGATGTTGTTTCTAAAAAAATTTATGTTTGATAAACATATAGGTTGAACTAAACAAGCTGATTAAAATCTACTTAATATTTCAGTTCAGAGAAACACTGATGAACTGAGTTAACACAACTTATTTTGATTCAGTTCAAATCAATAAAGCATTGGTTCAAATTTAGACATTTACACACGCATATCGGTGTGTGAATAAGGACTGGGGATGCTAGAGCTAACCTAGCTAGCTATCTAGTTGGAGAGGCAGTTTGTAAACAAGCTAAATGCTAGCGTGGATACTCAGGGTTTGAATAAGGACTGGGGACGATATAGCTAACATAACTAGCTATCTAGTCTAGAGAGGCAGTTTGTTAGCGAGCTAAATGCTAGCGTGCAGACTCGGTTTGTTGATAAGTACTGGGGGTGATTGTTAGTTGTTATTTTTGCAAAGCTGATCATCAGCACGTACTTGTCAATAAATGGATGCAAAAATGCAAACTTTTTCCTTTTTTAAGTCCTTTCAACGGCTCTTTTATTACAGTATAACTTTTAGGGTTCAGTTTGTGTCACACTATTCCCAGAGAGCACTCTTACTGATGTCAGCATGTAGTGTGGTGTTAAAACAAGCTACTCTTCCATCACTTAAGGACAAGTCTAACCAAACAAAAAAAACTCGGAATGTATGAACTATTGACATCAGCTTTTTGCTTTATACACATTTTTTTTTGTAACGTTTTTCACTGGCAGAAGTGTTCAACTTCCCTCCCAAGATGACAGCTTACAATATTTACAGACAAGAAATGTCCCCGAGTTGTACCCTGTGGTAACACCTTATGAACAGTTTACATAATGCTATCACATGACTTTTGCTCTATCAATATGCTGTATCTGTATTACGCTTACACATGTTCCAACCACATCCTATATTACACAGTGAAGTGATCTGTACCTGTTTCCACACAAGTAACAGATTAAAAACACTTTCCTAGTGGTTTCTGATTGAAAGGTCTGCATAAGCTCTGACAGTAACGGAATAATTTAATAATGAACAAAACAACTGAAAATGTGTGAATATTTTCATTTAGAGACCTGGACATTATAATAGTTCAATACACCTTTACAACTCACTCATACCTCACACATCACTAAGGTGGAGCTAGGCTAGGAAACATGAGAACCTAGGGGACTGCTTATCTTTATACTCCGCCTGTGATGTTTTCATTACACATACCCCTTGAACAAAAACATTTTTTTCACATGAAAAAACTGCTGCATTTTGTCTGTTGGATCTTCTTAGTTTAGATTCAGGAACAGTTCTGTCCATTTCAGGAACCAAAAATGATAGACAAATATATAATACAACCATTTATTGACACCCATAAGGGAAAGAATATCTTCTTCATCTTTGTCGTCATCTGCCTTGTTGTGGCAGAAAAGTTTATTGAGGCTGATTTTGTGTGTCCTTGTGAAAAGATCTATAGAGGACTTTTCTTCGGGATTTACCTTGTGATGCCTGCCTTTGTAGCATATGTTGCTATGTTGTGCATTCTAATAAACATGGATAAACCTGCTACACAAAGTAGGAGTTCTGATGTGGACACTGGGAGATCTCGTAACCTGGATAACCAGTCTGCAGAACGTGGAATATGTGATGTTAAATCCGGAAGATCGCATGTAGAAGCAGGTATGCTGACTGCAGGATATGGAAGTTTTGATGTGGAGTCTGGGAGATCTTGTGTAGAACTGGATTATCTGTCTGCAGAACATGGAAGATCTCAATTGGAGTCCAGAAGATCCCATGAAGAACAAGAGAACCAATTTTTAATAAGTGTGAATCATTCTGATAGAAAAGAAAACGCTCAAAAAAAGTCTGGAGATGCTGCCTGTAGTCCATATTGTCAGAGTTTTGTGGCAGTTATTGTTTGGATAGTCTTGTTCTTTAGTGATGGAAGATACGTAGCTTGTATTGCGACCGCACTAAGTACAGAACATGCTGTCAGCAGTAAAATTGCTCTCTGGGAGTGGTGTGACACAAACCGAACCCTGACAGCTAACCAGAATAAGGCAGAGATATCATATTATGCATCTAAGGTAAGCTACTGATTACTGATTTACACATTGATCAGAACTGTTAAACTGACACTAACTTAATGAATATTAAGCTGATTTGTGTTGTTTTTTTTCTGTTCCAGTTATCTGGTTTTGGTTTCATTTTCGTATTTTCGTTTTTTGCACTGGTTTATCAACTTAAGACTGCGTGGTTTGAAAGATGCTCACCATGCTGCTCTTCATGCTGTAAAGGATGCTGCTCTCCATGCTGTCAAGTATGCTGCGATGCAACCCCTGATGAGCTGACTAGCGCAGTGGTGGAAACAGATGGCTGAGCCATTTACAACCAGTTCTTTATAATTTACTGTTTAATAGATCATATGTGAGCGGTGTAGTGTAGTGACCACCAACATTGCCTTTCTTGTGACAGACTGGGGGGTTTGATTGACAGACTGAACAAGTCTATGACCCTACACCAATAAAATAAAAGATCTTGGGTATGACCTTTTACCTGTGTAACATTTAGATTTGCATGGAGAATATCAAGCAAAAGCAAAATATTGTATTCAATACATGTACACAGATCAGAGGAACAGGGAGTGATTTAAGTTATACTGTATGTTTTATGGCATATTAATGTAAAAATGAAGTAGTAGGACTGATAAGCTCTCGGTCATGTCATGCTTGCATTCACCAGCCAATTAAGCAGTAGATTATATCTGGAGTTAGAACAATCCCCTCACCGATCATGTTTCAATATGTTGGGGATTATTTGATGGGGCCTATTTTATTTAGCATATTTGTGAATTTTCTATGTTTCCATGTTGAAACCTTAAGCTGTAAGCTGTAGCTGTTAGCAATTTAGTGGCATGCAAGTCAGTACTCACACTCATAACTCATAACCTGTTTATACATTAGCTAAAGCTCTCCATTATCTCTCTGTACAGGTGTTTTTGTTATGCTATTTGTTTGTGCTCTCTGGGTTGACCAGAGAAGGATGGGTTCCTCCCAAGGTTTCTTCCTCTTAGTGTTGGTTAGTCTCAGTTTTTGCTTGCCACTGTTGGCACTATCACTGTGGTGTTAGCTTGGACCCGGACCTCTGTAAAGCTGCTTTGTGACAACATTAAATGTAAAAATTGCTATATAAATAAAATAAAATAGAATTGACTTGATTGTTCTGTGCTTAGCTGAAGCTGACTGGTATCTGAATATGGACCATGGAATCAATACACAATAGCTATAAAATACACAATAGCTATAATTTTCTCTGTTAATGCTTTGGGCATGTTATGCTTGAATTTATAAATGTTTGAATAAATCTTATCTGAAATACATTAAGTTTTTTATTTGTTTTTTCAGCCCAACTGTAAAATACGTTTGACTTATATTATAGTGGGTGTTTTTTCTGCTAATGACCATATAACACTACAAATAAACTGTGTCCAAAGCAAGATGTGAATGTAACTGTGACTTCTGTGTATCATCATGCAGCTTACATATTTATCCCCTTAAATATTATTTGCTTTTTTGTAAAAATTAACAGATTCTATAATATTCTATATTCTAAATAAATGAATAAATGTCCAAACTTTTGACTGATACTGTTTATTTTATATATTATATTATTATATATAAGTTTATATATTGTTATTCATGTTATTCATTTTATTCATCTGTCAGTGTAATGCACATATAACAGAGAGAAGAAAGTGTATTCCAAAATGTACTGTATATGATCACCAATACAGGTACATATTAACTGAAAATCAATTAATGTTGTTTTTACACCAAGAGTGAAACTGACTGACTGTGACACTGTGTACATTAAAATCAGGCTGACCAATCTACGCTGTGCTCCACTGAGCAACAGAGCTCTGTTTTCATTGTTGTACACCAAACAAATGACAGAATATCTCATCCTATTCAGAGCAGAACACAAAACATGTATACATATAATATAAAAATGTGAAAAAAGTTTAAAAAAATACATTCTAGAGCAGAGCTGGGGAATGATGGGGAGTTCTTTATAGAGACTTCATGGAGCTTGTTTGTCTTTGTCTGTTTGTCATCCTGGTCTGTTCATGTTCCACAAAGGTGACGTTATGTCATGGTTAAAAACTAAACAGGAAAATGCAGAATAAACATGAGGCAACTGCGGTCTAATGGTTCATAGATTCAGGAACAGTTCTATCCAATAAAGGAACATAAAATGATAGACCAGTTGCTAGAACCATTTCTTCCCAAACATTCTATAGAAACTTTTTTTTACCTTTATATTTATAGCAAACATTGCAATGCTTTACATTGTAGGAAACATGAAAAAAGTCTGCTATGACAAGTGGGATGACTTGTGGAGGACCAGACAGCCAACCCGAGGGAGGTGGGAGTTCTGATATTAATGTTGGGGTGACTAATGTCCCACCTCCCAGTAGTGGGACTCCTTTGGGAAAAGTGGAAACCGTGAAAGGCAGCAAATGCTGCATAACGTCCAAAACTGTCTGCCAGTGCTTTCAGTACTTGATTCCTAGTATTGTTTGGATTGTTCTTAAGTGATGGAAGATACGTGGCTTGTTATTGGACTATAAGTGCAGAACATGCTGAAAGCAGTCAGCAGACTCTTTGGGAACATGTGTGTATGCACATCTGTGTGTGTGTGCGCACGCACCTGTGTGTACAATACATCCTGTGACTGTCTTCTATAAATGCTTTGTAATAGTAAAGGTAGTTCAAAACACCAAAGAAAATCTAAAATTGGCCTGGGGTTTTAAAGGATAAAGCACAAATTTCACTCTATAGGTAGGTTTAAAATCGTTAAAGCATTTAAATGAACACTGATTCACAGTAAGAATTTCAATAAAACCCGATGCTTATTATGCAATGTTAAATTAGCATACATAATATGTAATATATGACAACTATATTAATACATAATCATATGTATTATACATATTTTGCAAGGAATTTATGCTGAGCAGCTCCATCTTCTGGTCAGTCGTAGAAAGGCATTTCTACCTGGCATAGTACAGAAATACTATAAAAAACTTTTTCTAGCAACACTTCAGTTTTTCTAACAAGCCTAATTGTCTCATTATCCAGGTTTTACAAAAAATAAGTGAGGATGGGGCTAATCTTTCAAAAGATATTAAAAAATTCAACTCAAGACCACCTGTTTATCCAGAAAAAAAGCATAACCTATTTGCTCCCATTAACTAGCTATTGGCCAGTATAAGGTATGTTTTTTTTCTGGATGACAGCTGGTCTTGAGCTAGATTTTACCTCCACCATAAATTTCTTTCTGAGATTTTTGTCATTTGTGGTGGGACTGGTATGTAGTTTAATAGCCAAATAAAATATCCAGAGAAAAATCAGTAGTAATCTACACGCGTGTCATTTTGAGCCGTATTACTTTTACATTGTACATTCCTCTTACATGTATAGAGTTTTTCTTCAGATTGTTAGCATGTACAAACACTTTAGTCAGATTGTGTAATCGGAATTAATTCACTCTAATTGGAGAAAGTCTTTGCACACAAACCTAGCCACTAATTGTATTCCTGCGGTCAAAATTAGTGAGGTCTGACAAAAAAAGGTAACTACAAAATCTAGCTCAAGACCAGCTGTCATCCAGGAAAACATACCTTATACTGGTCAATAGCTAGTTAAAGAGCACCAAGAGCACCAAAACATCATGATAAAAAATAAATTTCTTTTTTTAAATGAAATGGTATCACACACGAAAAAGTGATTTTAGATTATTTTTATATTGGCACACCAATATGTAAATTAATTCCTACTGATGGCTGCTGCCACCGTTATGGAAATGCAGATATGCACCGCTTGAGTGTCACCAGCCAGGATGACACCAGTATGATATAAAATAATTACAAATAATGCTAATTATAGTGGGTACATTACACAGTGTACCCTATGGAATGATGAAGCATCTGGTGCTGAGGCGGTAGTATGAGGGCCCCTGAAAGGCTTGGGTCAGCTCTGTGTAACAGGGATAATAAAACTTCCTAACGTGTTAAAATTTTTATTTCATATAAATTCATGGAGAATTCCCCGCCACGTGCAGTGATGCCGCGAGAGCCCCTATTTTAATAATCATGCGTTCTGTTGCCTGTATGTGCAGAGATTTGACCTGCTTAAACTTCTTGATTAGGAAAGCATTGTGGTGCATTTTTGGAAGATTTTCGTCATCTTTATTTTAAGAAACAATTAGGCTAGTTGCTGGACAATAAGTGTTGCTAGAAAAAGTTTTATAGTATGTGTACTATGCCAGGCAGAAATTTCTTTCTACGGTAAACTGGCCAGTAGATGGAGCTGCTTAGCATATTTTCCTTGAAAAATATGTATAATACACATGATTATGTATTAATATAGTTGTCATATATTACATATATGTATGCTTATTTAACATTGCATAATAAGCATTGGTGGTGTTGAAATTCTTACTGTGAATCAGTGTTCATTTAAATGCTTTAATGTTTTTAAACCTACCTACAGAGTTTAGATTCTCTGCCCGAAACTGACCTGACCCAATCTTTTTTTTAAATTCTTCATAAAAAAAATTACAATTTCATATCTTTATGTTTGAAGCTTAAAACGTGGCAAAGGTTGAAAAATTCAAGGGGCCGAATACTTTTGCACTGTAGGTCCCAGTTTCAAAAAGCTGGGTCTGTGTCCTACATCATGGGTCTCCCAGCTGGACAATGACCCCAAATATACTTCAAAACGTGTAATTGCAGTCATTTTCTAGGAGAGAATGTTTCAGGGCTATGACTGTTTGCTGTGAATCTACATTTCGTAGTTTTCATTTTGATTGGATATTTCTGAAATTAAGAATGCATGATAATGGTAGAAGTAGTTTTATATATGTTGTTACTTTATGATTAGTTATTGAAACACGTCTCAAGTCATTTATTCAAAGTGTTCACAAAGCCACTGGATCATGCACAACTGACAACTATAAATGATGTTATGTAATAACAAAAGTTTGTGAGAAGGACCACGCCCGAACTCTACGTTCTATCTCCACCCCGTATCAATCAACCGTCCTATAAATACCTCCCCTAACTAACTACCTCTTGTGACGAAAGTTCGAAACCCACCTCCTCCCCAACAACCCCCTTTTTTCTACTCTTCCACTTCTTATTAAATAAAAAGGGGGGGATATAACTGCACGCTTCTTCAAGCACGCAGTTCAGAACTCCAGCCCAAATTTCCCTGAGTTCCCTCCCCTTTTTATTTCTTCTTTCTCTAGGCGTGGTCCGCACTTAGCAAATAGATTTGTGTGCGCAAAGCATGCTTTCAAATATGAAACTAAAATTCGTACTGCCTGCTTACCACACAGGAAGACAAGAATCTGTGGAACTCAGCACCACCCATGCTCATTTTTGGTTTTTCGTCCTTGATGCACAATGCATGCTACAATGATCTTCCAATTTTTTAGAGACCTCCTTAAAAAGAGCCCCGTGGAAGGCTTTTTTTTGTTCAGTCTTGTCCTCTCTGTTGTTGAGAAAGTAGTGGAACATGACTTTGTTTGCCCTTGCATGAATAAAAGAAACATTCTTTCATGCTGTACTTATGTTCTTGTGCCTGGATGTACAGTCTCTGCCCTAACATATGTTGTCCTGGAGGCAGACAAGTGTAAACGGATTGGTTACTCTTTTATTTCATTTTTAATTTGGATAGCCCTCTTCCTGCTTGATGGCAGATATGTAGCCTGTGCAGCTTCAAACTGGGAAGGGATTTACACTCGTGATTCGATTCCTTGGTGTAAGCCAGTGGGAAATGGATCTGAAATTGCAACAGAACGTCGTCTTGAAACACAGAAGTTCTTTTTTAACTCTGAGGTGAGTCATTACATGCTGAGATGTTTGTAACTGAATATGTATAGTTCATGTATTAAAGGTTTTGAGACATTTGAGATGTTTTTGGGGCATCACTAGTGATAGGGGGAGTCCTATTGAGTGGCTTGGGTAATTGGCAGTGTAAATTGGGGAGAAAATGGGAAACTAAATAAAAATAAAATGTAAAAAAATGTTTTGGGACATTGTGAGTGTCTAGTCAATAATTTGGGGAAAACATTAAACATTATTTTTCGTAACGCATCTCTGTCATTACCACACTTTTAATAGAAAATGCATGGTCAAATTATACATCCAAGGCAGAATCCTATTTGGATGTTCGTCTGCTCTTTTTTAGCAGGACTGGTAGTTAAATTTAATTTTGTTGTTTTTTTTGACTGGAAGTCATTGTCCAGTTGGAACACCAAAATGGTTTCAACATTGTAGCTGATGGTTTGAGGTTTATCCTCAAGATTATTCATTGCCTGTCAGCCGTCATTACACTGTTATTAATGGATGGTTATGTGCTTAGGGGGTTGAAAACTCGCCTTTACTCTAAATATTTTTGTCTCATCTTACCATAAAACTTTTATCCAGAAAGCTTTTTCCTTGTACCCCCCTTTTGTTTGAAGTTCAGCATAACCTCAAATCATTTGGTATTCACCAATATTTTTAAAAGCATTTAAAGTAGAACTTAAATTAGAAGTTGTCAGATACAAAACATGGTACAGAATTGTTCGGCTCAGTATAAATACAGAATTTATTCAATTTTATTTGACTTTGTAGTTATATTTTTGCTATGTTATATATTGTGTTTTCAGGTATCTGGACTCGTCCTGATGTTAATAATTATTATTGGGGTAACAGTGCTGCACTGCAATCGTGGTCAAGGTCCTAAGGAAGAGGAAGCACAGAAAAAAAAATCTTATGAAATACCAACTTAAAAATGTACCTCTCCACGAACTACTGGAAATGAGACCAAATGAAACGAATGTTAACGAACAGTGTTGATTCCTTGTTTGGGTAATTGTTTGAAAAATGAGCAAATGCTTCTAAATCAGAGTAAAACTGTGTAAATCAAATGCAATGGCAAGCTATGATGTGGAATAGATTCTGGTTGAGTTGTTTTTAATGTCTGCAAATATAAATATTTTACAATTCATATTAATAGGACTGGGTCTGCCTATATAAATTTGCTACATTATTAAAGTTGGAAATATGGAGATTTTGCTGAAAATTACATGCTTGCTCCTCAGTGTAATGTAATATTTTTAATACTATTTAAATGCCTTCTGTGCCCACTGTTATCTCATGTTTCCATCACAGGCTCTTGACAACCTCTGTACATATAAAAGTGTGCATACTGCATGTATTTTGTCTGTTTTTACTTTTTAATTTTATTCTCTTCCTTTTCTATTTGCATTTTCTTCTGTAAAGACTTTGGAGAAACTTTGTTTTATAAAAGTGATATGTAACAACTTGTTCTTATTTCTATTTTAATCACAATAATATTGTCTTTATCTTATAGTCTTTGAATTTAACATGTTCTTAATGAATACAATTATTTGTAAATGTCATCGATTGAATTTTTTTGTTAATAAGAAGCCTGCCTTTGTCATCACAGGCTGTTTATGCATGTATATTATACATATTTCTCTTTGTATATTATACAACACAATAAATGATTTGTGAACTGTGTCCCATTGGTTTGTATGAGTTACAGAGCTGGTAAAACATGCACATCATTACACCTGATTAATGATGGACATCAGGGTTTCTCAGTAATCTGTCAATCAACACACACACACACACACACACACACACACACACACACATACCCTGGCAGAATTTGTGATATTTTTTTGTGACTTTTCAGAGAATATGGATGGCAATAGAAAAGGCTATTCGTGGTTAGTAGTTAAGCCATTTATTATCAGACATTATTATTATTATTATTATAAGCCAATTATTATCAGATTGTGTTTGTTCTTGTCAAATCAACAGAAACTATTCTAATGACCACAACCATAAGTTTCCATGTTACAGTAACACATGCGTTTAAAAGGCTAATAAAGGTAACTATTCTTACCGGTCATCTGTTTCCTTGTACTTAGTGTGTGTGTAAAATGTCAGTGGGTTTCTGGGCTCCTGACAGACCCCTGCGTGTTACATTCAGTGCTGCCACTGACATTGTTGGATTACCAGCCATGAGGAAAGCAAAAAAAAAAACATATAAATAAAAAGATCAAAGGATCTGAGGAAGAAGATTGTTAAACTTTGTAAATTAGGAAACTGATATAAAAAAGAGAATGCCAATCAGCAGTGTTTATTCTCTAATTTAGAACTAGAAAAAAAAAGAATTCTGTTAAAACCAAGCCAATATCAGGTAGACCAACAAACCTTTCAGCCACAAAACACCAGGAAAACTGTTTCCCATGGGCTTTCAGTCAATATTCATTTTCACAATGTTCATTAATAAGCAAAGACAAATTATGCACAATAATGCTTATCTGTGTTTTGTGATGAATCATTTATTTCTATAAGAATACATTTCATAGTAAAGTAAAAAAAAAAACAACAACTGAGGGATAAATGGGTTGTACTGTCATAATAATATTATATATTTGCAATTCTTGATTCTTTTTAATTCTTATATTTATTATATTTATTTATAAATTTATATAGAGATTGTCAGTGGCTTTCTACTTTAATTTTTAATTGAACAATCATATTAAGCTCTAAGTAAAACTGGATACAATTTCAGAACAAAACTGTGTTTCTGTTTATATTTTTCAACAATATGTAAACTGTATTTTTTAGGTTTTTATATTTTCTCATGTTGGTTAGATAAATAAGTTCTTTGACAAAGCAAATTTAAATATTTGCTCAGCTGAAAAGGAACTTGTGATTAAACATTACAGATGCTCCCTCAGATAAAACATACCAAGTTGTTACTAGGGTTTGGGCCTCAAGGGAAGATCTTAAGTACCTTGTTGTAGAAGTACCTTGTTTAAGTATGTTTTCAGTGGCTTAGACAATTTACACTTACAAGGAATAACGTCAATAATGTCAATATTAGGCTTACCCCAACCACACCCTATGTTACAAAGTGAACAGACCTGTTCCTGTTTCCACACAAGTAACTAAAAGACTAAAAACATTGTCCTAATGCTTTCTGATTGAAAGGTCTGCATAAGCTCTGACAGTAACTGAGTAATTTAATAATGAACAAGGTGACTAAAAATGTGTGAATATTTCCATTTAGAGACCTGGATATGACAGAAGTACAATACACCTCTATACACCTCTATGTCTCACTCATACCTCATACATCACTGAGGTGGAGCTTGTCCAGGAAACATGAGAACTGAGGGAACTGCTTATTTTTGTACTCCGCCTATGATGTTTTCATTACATGTTTGCGGTAAGAAAAACATTCTTTCACTTGAACAAACTTTAGCTTTTTGTCTGTTGGATCTTCTAAGTTTAGATTTAGGACCAGTTTTGTCCATTTCAGGAACCAAAAATGATAGACAACTATATAATACAACCATTTATTGACACCCATAAGGGAAAGAATATCTTCTTCATTTTTGTCGTCATCTGCCTTGTTTTGGCAGAAAAGTTTATTGAGGCTGATTTTGTGTGTCCTTGTGAAAAGATCTATAGAGGACTTTTCTTCGGGATTTACCTTGTGATGCCTGCCTTTGTAGCATATGTTTCTGTGTTGTGCATTCTAATAAACATGGATAAACTTGCTACACCAAGTAGGAGTTCTGATATGGAGTCTGGGAGATCTTCTAACCTGGATAACCAGTCTGCAGAACGTGGAATATGTGATGTTAAATCCGGAAGATCGCATGTAGAAGCAGGTATGCTGACTGCAGGATATGGAAGTTTTGATGTGGAGTCTGGGAGATCTTGTGTAGAACTGGATAATCTGTCTGCAGAACATGGAAGATCTCAATTGGAGTCCAGAAGATCCCATGAAGAACAAGAGAACCAACCTTTAATAAGTGTGAATCATTCTGATAGAAAAGAAAATGCTCAAAAAGATGCTGCCAGTAGTCCATATTGTCAGAGTTTTATGGCAGTTTTTGTTTGGATAGTCTTGTACTTTAGTGATGGAAGATACGTAGCTTGTATTATGACCACACTAAGCACAAAACATGCTGTCAGCAGTAAAATTGCTCTGGGAGTGGTGTGACACAAACCGAACCCTGACAGCTAACCAGAATAAGGCAGAGATATCATATTATGCATCTAAGGTAAGCTACTGATTACTGATTTACACATTGATCAGAACTGTTTAACTGACACTAACTTAATGAATATTAAGATGAGTTGTGTTGTTTTTTTTCTGTTGCAGTTAGGTGGTTTTGGTTTAATTTTCGTACTTTCGCTTTTGGCACTGGTTTATCAATGCTGGTCAAGCTGTAAAGGATGCTGCTCTTCATGCTGCTCTCCATGCTGTAAAAGATGCTGCGATGCAACCCCTGATGAGCTGACTGGCACAGTGGTGGAAACAGATGACGGCTGAACCATTTACATTCTTATGATTAGCAACAATTTAAGGATGGGGATGATTTTCTTGTTGGAACATGCAGCAATGCAGAATTACATCACTTTAATCAGGTTTTTAAATTCTTTACAATATACTGTCTTTCCTGTGACAGACTGGAGGGTTTGATTGACAGACGGAACACGTCTATGACCCTACACCAATAAAATAAAAGATCTTGGGTATGACCCTTTACCTGTGTAACATTTAGATTTGCATGGAGAATATCAAGCAAAAGCAAAATATTGTATTCAATACACGTACACAGGTCAGAGGAACAGGGAGTGATTTAAGTTATACTGTATGTTTTATGGCATATTAATGTAAAAATGAAGTAGGACTGATAAGCTCTCGGTCATGTCCTATTTTATTTAGCATATTTGTGAATTTTCTATGTTTCCATTGTTGAAACCTTAAGCTATAAGCTGTAGCTGTTAGCAACTTAGTGGCCTGCAAGTCAGTACTCACACTCATAACCTGTTTATACATTAGCTAAAGCTCTCCATTATCTCTCTGTACAGGTGTTTTTGTCATGTTATTTGTTTGTGCTCTCTGGGTTGACCAGAGAAGGATGGGTTCCCAAGGTTTCTTCCTCTTAGTGTTGGTTAGTCTCAGATTTTGCTTGCCACTGTTGGCACTATCACTGTGGTGTTGGCTTGGACCCGGACCTCTGTAAAGCTGCTTTGTGACAACATTAAATGTAAAAATTGCTATATAAATAAAATAAAATAGAATTTAATTGATTGTTCTGTGCTTAGCTATATAATATAATATAAAAATGTGAAAAAAAAAGTAAAAAAAAAAAATACATTCTAGAGCAGAGCTGGGGAATGATGGGGAGTTCTTTATAGAGACTTCATGGAGCTTGTTTGTCTTTGTCTGTTTGTCATCCTGGTCTGTTCATGTTCCACAAAGGTGACGTTATGTCATGCTTAAAAACTAAACAGGAAAATGCAGAATAAACATGAGGCAACTGCGGTCTAATGGTTCATAGATTCAAGAACAGTTCTATCCAATAAAGGAACATAAAATGATAGACCAGTTGCTAGAACCATTTCTTCCCAAACATTCTATAGAAACTTTTTTTTACCTTTATATTTATAGCAAACATTGCAATGCTTTATATTGTAGGAAACATGAAAAAAGTCTGCTATGACAAGTGGGATGACTTGTGGAGGACCAGACAGCCAACCTGAGGGAGGTGGGAGTTCTGATATTAATGTTGGGGTGACTAATGTCCCACCTCCAAGCAGTGGGACTCTTTTGGGAAAAGTGGAAACTGTGAAAGGCAGCAAATGCTGCATAACGTCCAAAACTGTCTGATTCCTAGTATTGTTTGGATTGTTCTTAAGTGATGGAAGATACGTGGCTTGTTATTGGACTATAAGTGCAGAACATGCTGAAAGCAGTCAGCAGACTCTTTGGGAACATGTGTGTATGCCAGTGGCGGATGCTGGTCTTTCAAGGAGAGGAAGCTCAATTTCGGCCTACATCTTAACATATGTAGTTTTATTTATACAAAAATTCTACTCTCCCTGAGATGTTTTTTTTTTTGTAAACAAAAGGCATTATTTTCAAGTTTTCACTACACAACAAAAAGGTACCCATTCTTTACATTGAACACTTACATAAAAAAGATGCTATGACATGAATAAACATAAAATTATCAGTAAAAAAAAAAAAAACATTACGCAAAATTGGTAAAGGAAAAAATGCAGGTAAATTTAGTTTCTTTTTTGGACAGTTTTAATTTCCTTGAATAATCACTTTATTCATTTAAATTATTTTTTAATGATAACACAATACTTACTACTTGCCCCTATTCATTTATGTCCTGAGATGGTTTCATCAAGAGGCATGTACAACAGTACATTTTATTTGTTACAGCACTTCCAGTCAGCCAGCTCACTTTATCATACCAGGACAGCTGAAAAGACCTGTTACTTTTCCCCACCTTTTACACCCAATTAATCTGAGCAGTTTATCTGCCCTGCTGTTAAACTCTTTAGTTTTTCTTTGTAAGGAAGACTATCAAATGGCTTCTCCAAAATCCGGTCCACAACATTAAAACTGTCTGACATTATGTGCAGCTTGCACTGGCGCGAGGCTAGTGTGAAGTGTGTCCGTGTTTTACACTAAAAGATAGCTGATTCGCTCATTTCGCTGTCAATCAAAAAGGGGCTCCGCCTCAGACAGATGATCCAATCATCATGCAGAAGCTGAGCGTCCGGGCCGGCCGAGGCCAGCCCACTGCCCCATTGACCCCCAGAGACGCTGAGCGTCCGATGGGCGGGACAAAGCCCAGCATTTATCCAATGACTCGTCTCGTTTCGCCGCGCGCTTTGCTCCGCTATTGAAGTCTGTGGACGCTCACCGTCCGCACTGTTTAAAGCAGCGCTGCGGGAATGAGTGAGAGGAAAGCCGCGGCGTTACCAGAGATAAGAAGCTGATTCTGAACTAAGTTCAGTGCGTTGTAGCGCATATTTAATCAGTGACATGTACACACAACAGTACAAATGTAATCACTTATTTTTTTTTTACATTTTAGGGGAAGCTGAGCTTCCCTTGCAGTCTTAGAGCAATCGCCACTGGTGTATGCACATCTGTGTGTGTGTGTGCGCACGCACCTGTGTGTACAATACATCCTGTGACTGTCTTCTATAAATGCTTAGTAATAGTAAAGGTAGTTCAAAACACCAAAGAAAATCTAAAATTGGCCTGGGGTTTTAAAGGATAAAGCACAAATTTCACTCTATAGGTAGGTTTAAAATCGTTAAAGCATTTAAATGTACACTGATTCACAGTAAGAATTTCAATAAAACCCGATGCTTATTATGCAATGTTAAATTAGCATACATAATATGTAATATATGACAACTATATTAATACATAATCATATGTATTATACATATTTTGCAAGGAATTTATGCTGAGCAGCTCCATCTTCTGGTCAGTCGTAGAAAGGCATTTCTACCTGGCATAGTAAAAATAAAAAACTTTTTCTAGCAACACTTCAGTTTTTCTAACAAGCCTAATTGTCTCATTATCCAGGTTTTACAAAAAATAAGTGAGGATGGGGCTAATCTTTCAAAAGATATTAAAAAATTCAACTCAAGACCACCTGTTTATCCAGAAAAAAAGCATAACCTATTTGCTCCCATTAACTAGCTATTGACCAGTATAAGGTATGTTTTTTTCTGGATGACAGCTGGTCTTGAGCTAGATTTTACCTCCACCATAAATTTCTTTCTGAGATTTTTGTCATTTGTGGTGGGACTGGTATGTAGTTTAATAGCCAAATAAAATATCCAGAGAAAAATCAGTAGTAATCTACACGCGTGTCATTTTGAGCCGTATTACTTTTACATTGTACATTCCTCTTACATGCATAGAGTTTTTCTTCAGATTGTTAGCATGTACAAACACTTTAGTCAGATTGTGTAATCGGAATTAATTCACTCTAATTGGAGAAAGTCTTTGCACACAAACCTAGCCACTAATTGTATTCCTGCGGTCAAAATTACTGAGGTCTGACAAAAAAAGGTAACTACAAAATCTAGCTCAAGACCAGCTGTCATCCAGGAAAACATACCTTATACTGGTCAATAGCTAGTTAACGAGAGCCAATAGGTCATTTTTTTCTGGATAAACAGGTGGTCTAGAGTTAGATTTTTTAAAGATTAGCCCATCCCCATTTAATTCCTGCAAAACCCGGATAATGAGACGGCCCTTCTTTATGATCACTTATTGTGGTTATTAATTTTACAATGGGTAAATTGAATGGTGTGACAGCACAGCCGGCCCAAGTTAGCTGCTAAAGCCACCAGGGGCACCCCAAGAGCACCAAAACATCATGATAAAAAATAAATTTCTTTTTTTAAATGAAATGGTATTACACACGAAAAAGTGATTTTAAATTATTTTTATATTGGCACACCAATATGTAAATTAATTCCTACTGATGGCTGCTGCCACCGTTATGGAAATGCAGATATGCACCGCTTGAGTGTCATCAGCCAGGATGACACCAGTATGATAAAATAATTACAAATAATGCTAATTATAGTGGGTACATTACACAGTGTACCCTATGGAATGATGAAGCATCTGGTGCTGAGGCGGTAGTATGAGGGCCCCTGAAAGGCTTGGGACAGCCCTGTGTAACAGGGATAATAAAACTTCCTAACGTGTTAAAATTTTTATTTCATATAAATTCATGGAGAATTCCCCGCCACATGCAGTGATGCCGCGAGAGCCCCTATTCTAATAATCATGCGTTCTGTTGCCTGTATGTGCAGAGATTTGACCTGCTTAAACTTCTCGATTAGGAAAGCATTGTGGTGCATTTTTTGGAAGATTTTCGTCATCTTTATTTTAACAAACAATTAGGCTAGTTGCTAGACAATAAGTGTTGCTAGAAAAAGTTTTATAGTATGTGTACTATGCCAGGCAGAATTGTCTTTCTATGGTAGACTGGCCAGTAGATGAAGCTGTTCAGCATATTTTCCTTACAAAATATGTATAATACACATGATTATGTATTAATATAGTTGTCATATATTACATATATGTATGCTTATTTAACATTGCATAATAAGCATTGGTGGTGTTGAAATTCTTAAAAATTCTTCACAAAAAAAATTACAATTTCATATCTTTATGTTTGAAGCCTAAAATGTGGCAAAAGATTGAATTCAAGGAGCCGAATACTTTTGCAAGGCACTGTAGGTCCCAGTTTCAAAAGGCTGGGTCTGTTTCCTACATCATGGGTCTTCCAGCTGGACAATGACCCCAAATATACTTCAAAACGTGTAATTGCAATAATTTTCTAGGAGAGATAGTTTCAGGGTCATGACTGTTTGCTATGAATCTACATTTCGTAACAGTTTTCATTTTGATTGGATATTTCTGAAATTAAGAATGCATGATACTGGTAGAAGTAGTTTTATGTATGTTGTTACTTTATGATTAGTTATTGAAACACGTCTCAAGTCATTTATTTAAAGTGTTCACAAAGCCACTGGACCATGCACAGCTGATGTGTTTTAATCCAACTGTAATAGTATTGTGTGTGCAAAGCATGTTTTCAAATATGAAACTAAAATTCGTACTGCCTGCTTACCACACAGGAAGACAAGAATCTTTTATCTCTGGAACTCAGCACCACCCATGCTCATTTTTGTTTTTTCGTCCTTGATGCACGGTGCATGCTACAATGATCTTTAAATTTTTTAGAGACCTCCTTAAAAAGAGCCCACTGGAGGGCTTTTTTTGTTCAGTCTTGTCCTCTCTGTTGTTGAGAAGTTAGTGGAACATGACTTTGTTTGCCCTTGCATTAACTATAGAAACATTCTTTCATGCTGGACATATGTTCTTGTGCCTGGCTTTACAATCTGTGCCCTAACAAGAGTAAAGGGATTGGTTACTCTTTTATTTCATTTTTAATTTGGATGGCCCTCTTCCTGCTTGATGGCAGATATGTAGCCTGTGCAGCTTCATACTGCAACGGGATTTACACTCATGATTCGATTCCTTGGTGTGAGCCAGTTGGAAATGGATCTAAAACTGCAACAGAATGTCGTCTTGAAACACAGGAGTCCTTTTATAAATCTGAGGTGAGTAATGACATGCTGAGATGTTTGTAACTGAATATGTTTAGCTCGGGTATCAAATGTTTTGGGACATTTTGCTCTTTATAAGGGTCTGTTCAATAATTTAGAAAAAAAACATTAAACATAAATCTTTTGCTGTATTGCACCTCTGTAAGTGTAAGATCATTGAAATATTAATATGAGAATGACATCACACACCTTTAATAGAAAATGCATGGTCAAATTACACATCCAAGGTCAGGTTTAAACACCCGTGATCTTCTTTAGCAAGCTGCATCTTAACCAGATGCCTTTTAAATAACCATTTTAGCAGAAATGTATTTGGATGTTTGTCCGCTCTTTTTGGCAGGACTGGAAGTTTTTTTGTTTATTTTGTTGGTTTTCTGACTGACATTGTCCGGTTGGAACAGCAAATGCTATGTTCAAATGCTGATGTTGCTGATGTTTTGAGGTTTATCCTCAAGATGAATCATTGCCTGTCAGCTGTTATTACACCATTATTAATGGGTGATTTAGTGTTTCTGGGGTTGAATTTAAGTTCTGTTTTAAATGCTTTCAAAGATATTGGTGAATACCAAATGATTTAAGGTTATGCTGTACTTCAAACAAAAGGGGCATACACATAAAAAAGCATTCTGGAGGAAAGTTTTATGATAAGATGAGACAAAAATATTTAAGTAAAGGGGGCTCTAAATATTTTTGGCTCATCTTATCATCCTATCATTTCACCAATATCTTTGAAAGCATTTAAAACAGAACTTAAATTAGAAGTCTGTGGGACAATTTTCAACATCAGAATCAAGACAGGACACAGAATTGTATAAAGCTGTGCTCAGATTTATATAAATACAGAATTCATGCAATTCTATGCTCAGCTAAAGCTAAGCTAATATTTTGTTTAATTTAAATAGACTTTGTAGTTATATTTTGCTATTATGTTATGTTTTGTATTGTGTTTTCAGCTATCTGGACTCATTCTGATATTATTCAATATTCTCCTGGTAACACTGCTGCACTGCTGTCAAGGCCCTTAGGTACGGGCAGCACAGGAAACACATCCTGAGCTTACGCAATACCAACTTAAAAATGTGCCTCTCCATGAACTACTGGAAATGAGACCAAATGAAACGAAGGTTAAAGAACAGTGTTGATTCCTTGTTTGGGTAATTGTTTGAAAAATGAGCAAATGCTTCCAAATCAGAGTAAAACTGTGTAAATCAAATGCAATGGCAAGCTATGATGTGGAATAGATTCTGGTTGAGTTGTTTTTAATGTCTGCAAATATAAATATTTTACCATTTATATTAATAGGACTGGGTCTGCGTATATGATTTTGCCTAATTAATAAAGTTGGAAATATGGAGATTTTGCTGAAAATTACATGCTTGCTCCTCAGTGTAATGTAATATTTTTAATACTATTTAAATGCCTTCTGTGCCCACCGTTATCTCATGTTTCCATCACAGGCTCTTGACAATATCTGTACATATAAAAGTGTGCATACTGCATGTATTTTGTCTGTTTTTACTTTTTAATTTTATTCTCTTCCTTATCTATTTGCATTTTCTTCTGTAAAGACTTTGGAGAAACTTTGTTTTATAAAAGTGATATGTAACAGCTTGTTCTTATTTCTATTTTAATCACAATAATATTGTCTTTATCTTACAGTCTTTGATTTTAACATGTTCTTAATGAATACAATTATTTGTAAATCCATTGATTGAATATTTTTTTGTTAATAAGAAGCCTGCCTTTGATCATAGGCTGTTTATGCATGTGTATTATACATATTTCTCTTTGTATATTATACAACACAATAAATGCTTTATAAACTGTGTCCCATTGGTTTGTATGAGTCACAGAGCAGGTAAAGTATGCACATCATTACACCTAATTTGGGGATCTGCATTTACTGTTTCTCAGTTTCTCAGTAATCTGTCAATCAACACACACACACACACACACACACACACACACACACACACACAGGCAGAATTTGTGATATTTTTTGTGACTTTTCAGAGAATATGGATGACAATAGAAAAGGCTATTCATGGTTAGGAGTTAAGCCATTTATTATCTGACTATTGTGTTTTTTTTTAATCATAATGACAACAGAAACTATTCTAATGACCACAATTATAAGTTTCCATGTTACAGTAACACGTGTGTTTAAAAGGCTAATAAAGGTAACTATTCTTACCGGTCATCTGTTTCCTTGTACTTAGTGTGTGTGTAAAATGTCAGTGAGTTTCTGGGCTCCTGACAGACCCCTGCATGTTACATTCAGTGCTGCCACTGACATTGTTGGATTACCAGCCATGAGGAAAGCAAAAAAAACAAATAAATAAAAAGATCAAAGGATCTGAGGAAGGAGACTTTTAAACTTTGTAAATAAGGAAACTGATATAAAGGATAATGGCAATCAGCAGCGTTTAATATCTTATTTAGAACTGGAAAAGAAGGAATTCTGATGCAGAATATGGGGGCAAGTAGGCTGCATGTGCGAGTTACCTGATGTCAAACAGCACAGAGACAAGTCTCAAAATTGTAATTAATGTGTGTCAGTACCAAATCTGAAAAAATAACCAGTCTGAACAATATATAACATTTATTGTTACTGAAAATTAAAATTTCTTTGAAAATTGGTGGTAAAAAAACAATACCACCCTCCCCTATAAAACAATTCTATAAATATTTATCGTGCCTAACTTTTTTATTGTGTTTTATGAAAATGGCCTTTTACATATTTTTATATGTTTTATACATTATTACAGTTTTTTAACAACTGCTAAAAATAATTTACCAGTCCTTTTTCTGCAGCACACCTACCTCATACAATTATCCAAATAGTTCATTTCTGCACAAAAGCTAATTTTATTGTCACAACACAAAAACCTGCATCAACATTAACTAATTCTCTCAAAACACTAACACGAGTATTCTTTTCTCTTTATAGTCAATCACAATGTGACCACTCTCCAAATACTAAAAGCTAATGACATCACAGAAACAGAATCACTGTTTTTATAACTTTTATAACATTTATTTTTGAGTGTCAAATGCGTGCCATTTTCGACACATAATGTGATTGATCGATATTTAAAGTTTTTTTTACAATCACTAACACTTTTATTTGATCTGTAGTCACATTTTTAAAACTCTAAATACACTTACCGTATTTTTCGCACTAAGGTGAACTTAAAATCCGTATTTTTTCCCAAAGATCATCAGTGCACATTGTAATCCGGATGCATCTTATGTATGCATTCTACCAGTCAGGTTGAACTACAGCATTAGGAGCATACAGGAGTTTCAGTTTAGTTCTCCAGCACCGAAACTGAAGCAGTATTAGCATTAGCCACACTAAGTGCTACCTCTTTCACCATTTAGAGGTGAGTATTATCGACCTGTAGCCTGCTGCTAACCCCGGTTAGCAGTTCTGGAGCACCATTAGCATTAGCTGCTAAATGCACTAAGCACTAGCTAGCTCTTTGGCCATTCAGAGGTGAGGATTATCAGCCTGTAACCTCCTGCTAACCCCAGATAGCACTGCAGGAGCAGCATTACCATAAGTCGCTAACTGCACTCGATCCAAGCTCTTTTGCCGTTAAGGTGTAGTCTGTGCAGTATTTAGTAAACCATGGGGTCATTTTTACCTAAGAGGAAAAAACTGAACACAAAAAATGTAAACTTACCTGCTTCTTCAATAATAATTTGTCAAGAGAAGTGCTAAAGCACCAAAAACTCTGCCCTTTATCAACCAAAGTGCCCTTTTGAAACTTTTTTTTTTATATATATTATTATTAAGATTTTACTGAGGCTGGTTTGAAATGATCTTTTGAAAACCTGAGCGATTAAAAACGAGTGAAAACAGAATGCCCTGAAATCAGCTCACACACACCCGACCCCTCTCTTCCTCTGTCACGTGACCCCGTGCGGTCGCGCTCAAGGCACATGCGCTGCAGCAGCAGTTCAGTTCAGCGAGTCTTCAGCACAGCACGCACAACAATAGATAGGCTTCTTCTCCCCCGTGTCCCACCAGCCAGGTAACATACACATCAAGTAAAATCGTACAGTTTGCCCTCTAAGCCCAACGTGAAATCATTTTGTTGTGCAGTAAAATGTCTCATACAGCACCAAACTACTAAGCATCTTTAGCTGACTGGTCACCAGATAAACTAGCCGCTCTAGCCCAAATCAATGATAGATAATGTTTTTTTTTATAATGAAGTGTTCCACGTGCGCTAAAAAGTGCCTTTTTTCCCCTTGAGCACTTGCCCCCCAAAATTTCTGTGCACGCCACTGCTCTCACTGATTCAGTTTTCTTTTATGTTGCTAATTCAGTTATTTCCTCAGTCACTGATTCAGGTCTATCCTCTCACTGATTCAGTTTTCTTTTATGTTGCTGATTCAGTTATTTCCTCAGTCATTGATTCAGATCTATCCTCTCACTGATTCAGTTTTTGACTCTATCACTTATTCTGATTCACAAATGTAATTATTTTCCCTGTCACTGATTCAACTACCTGTCATGAATTCCTCCTCCATGACTAATTTGGTTTTATGTCCTTCAAGATTTACATCTGTGAAACATCCAGTTCCTAATTCTGTCAATGATTTGGTTGAAGCTGCTGTGATGTATTGGTACTTCATGTTGTGTCACGCAACACCACCGCCTCGTACCTCCAATATGTATTATGACTGAAGTAGAATAAAGCAGTGTGATAGTACCCACCTCAGAGTCTGGTTGTGTTATTGTGAGCTCCCTACTTTGGGCAGGATATAGCAAAATGGCGACAAGTACAGTGACCCACTCGTGTCATTTTCTGGTGGAGAAGGCTCAGCATTAACAAGGGAGGGAGAATAATTCCAGGAACAGACAGTTCGCAGTCTGGAAGAGGGGGAGACTATAGCACAATACGTTGCCATTTTGAAGAAGTTATCTGAGCATTGTGATTTTGGTGCACATTTACAAGATGCCCTGCGTGATAAGACTCGTTTGTGGGCTCAATAATGAGACTATTCAAACGAAACTCCTGACGGAGGCCAACCTCAATTTTAAGAAAGCAGTCGAAATGGCATTGGCAATGGAAACGGTAGCGAGGAAATCACTACATTTAAAAAAAAGCTAATTGAAAGTGCATGCTGTGTCCGCATCTTCACCACAGGGTGGAGACAAATGCTTTCGATGTGGCAAGATTAAACATCATGAAAGGGACTGCTATTTCAAGGAGCAGCAATGCCACAATTGCAATAAAAAGGGCCACATAGCCCGTGTGTGTAGAAGCAAAAGGAGTAAAACAAAGCAAGCAAAGTCAAAACAGGACAGTAGTAAGAGTAAACAAAAAAATACAAGGACGCAGACAAAGGCAAAATTCAAGTGGCAGCTAAAATTTAATCAGAAGGAGTCATCAGCAGGTTCAGACTCTGATTTCACCTTGCACATAATATCTGCAGTAAACACAGAACAAGTTAAGGCAATTAAAACAGGACATGTAGCATCATCAATAATAATGATTAAGCCATAAATTTAAGGGCAGTCAGTGGATATGGAGCAGGACACTGGGGCCCCTGTATCCTAGATCTCCAGTGAGCTACACAAAGACAAATTTGCACACTTACGTTTACGCAAGACAGACATCGTTCTAAAAACATACACAGGGGAGTTACTGCAGCCCGAGGGAATGCTGAAGGTGTGGGTTAAGTTGAACAAGCAGAGGGCTAGGTTGCCTTTATATGTGGTAAAAGGAGAGGAACCACCACTGTTTGGCCGTGAATGGCTAAGAAACATCAACTTAACTGGCGTGAAATCAAGACAGTGCAAACAGAGTGTTCGTCCAGTGGTGAAACTCTTGAGAATGTCCTAAATCGCAACACTGAAGTGTTTAGCAAGGAACTGGGGACACTGAAAGGATTCGAAGCTTCACTGACGCTGAGGCCAGACCAGCAGCCAAAGTTCTGCCGAGCTTGAGTGGTACCGTATGCGCTGAGACCCAAAGTGGAAGCTGAAATAGAGTTCAGTTCAGCGACTGGGCAACCCCTATAGTGCCTGTCATGAAGAAAAACGGTAGTGTGAGGATATGTGGTGATTTTAAGGTGACTATAAATCCAGCCCTGTGCGCTGAACACCACCCAATACCTCGCATTGAGGATTTGTTTGCATCTTTGTCTGGGGGACATCGGTTCAGCAAGCTGGACCTGTCACAGGCCTACCTTCAGGTACCGGTTAATGATTCTAGGAAATATCTTACGTTCACCACCCACAAGGGCATGTTCTGCTACAATCGTTTACCATTTGGAATTACTTCTGTGCCTTCCATATTCGAGAGAATTATGGACCAAGTGCACCAAGGGCTACCAAACGTGCATTGCTTTCTTGATGACATTCTCATCATAGGACATCACAGCATCACAGCACCATCTGAGAAATCTCGAAGCCGTACTGAGTCATCTTGGTAAAGCTGGGCTCCGAGTCCAAAAAGAGAAATGTGAATTCTTTAGAAGCTCGCTAGAGTACTTGGGGCAGACGATCAATTCTGTAGGGCTCCACAAGTCTGATGATAAGATCAAAGCCATCTGATCGACATCTGCTCCCGTGCCAACTGATACGACCCAGTTGCGCTCGTTCCTTGGGCTAATCAACTATTGCGCGCGCTTTGTCCCAAACATGTCGACCCTTTTACACCCATTAAATGCGTTGCTACATAAGGGGGTGAAGTGGGAATGATCTGGGATCAGCTATCTAGCAAAAGTGTACTGACGCATTACAATCCCAGACTGCCAGTTATACTCGCCTGCAATGCCTCACCCTATGGGGTGGGGGCAGTCATCTCACATTGACTGCTAAATGGAGAAGAACGACCCTGTACTGTCCTCTATTCACATCGCATTACAAGGGATAATGTGACTTGACAGTCAGATAAACACCTTTCTTCAACCACGACTCTGAAGACTCTTGTCTGTTTGTCCACAGGTTTAATGATCTTAAAAAGGGTGAAACTGTAAAGAAATACAGTCCAGAATTAACCTGGTTGTACAATTATTTACATATTTACCATAAACAAAAGGAAAATCTACAGTGCATGAGTTATCTTAAATTACAAAGACTAGCATAAGCATATAAACACACCATGAACTAGCATTTAACACAGGCACATGTAACTCTAGCTGACACTTCCAAAACTTGTTAAAACATAAAAATACTAGCCTATACTGATGCAGTTTTATGAAATGAACATAATATATTTTAGATACATACATAGGGATTCCTTCAAAACGCAGGATGAAAACAGATTTCAGCAGAAGATGAACTGGTAGATGGCTGACTACTCCCTGTGTGTTATAGCAACAACATCCTGTCTGGCCTCAGTTTAACAGGAAACAGTAACCTAGACATATTCTAAAACTCACCACAAGGTGGTGCTGTTCACTAATGAAAAGGCATTAAAGTTTACATTGAACTTGTAACTGAACAGACCCATATCCTTCGCTTCGCAAACGCTTAGCAAGGCAGAGCACAATTATGCTCAAATTGAGTGTGAGGCATTAGGAATAATATTTGGGGTCAGATGTTTTCATTCATACCTCTATGGCCGCCATTTTACCCTACTGACCGATCACCGGCCCTTGACAACCGAGCAAAGCAACACCGTCCATGGCTGCGGCAAGATTCACTCATATTCACTCACACTCATGGCAAGATGGCGGCGAGCAGTAGTGCAGCGGCTTCTCACGCTCCTAGCGAACACCCTATTTTGAGCTGTTTTTACGTCGGTTCTGAACCCAACTTTACGCGCCCCACGCGTGTGAATTACAGCAGAACTGAACTTCTGAGGATTAAGGACAGTTTGGTCAGTAAAACAGCAACTATGGACAATAATATCCGAGCTACGCTGGGCGAGCTGCAGCTCCTCCGCGCTCCGGCGTGGGGGAGCGGATCGCTGCAGACAAAGGGCAAGAGGAGGAGGCAGTGCGAGCGGCGTCAGAAGAGAGGAAAACGCGCTGGGGTGCTAGACAGGCTAAAGGCTAATGCTAACCGACCCCCGATTCCGTCGCTTTTCCTCTCTAACGTCCGCTCTCTGGATAACAAGCTGGACCTGCTGCGGCTGAGGATGAATGTTTCTGAGGAGATGAGGAACTGCGCTGTGATTTGTCTCACGGAAACCTGGCTGAACCAGACCATGCCAGACTCAGCCTTCCAGCTCGCCGGCCGGCAGCTCTTCCGAGCGGACCGCAGCCAGCTATCCGGGAAAGCCCGGGGGGGCGGCTTGTGCGTCTACATAAACAAAGGTTGGTGCACAAACTGCGTGTTGGTAAACAGCCACTGCTCCGAGGCGACAGAACAGCTGACTGTGAAGTGTTGTCCTCACTATCTGCCTTGTGAGTTCTTGGCGGTGTTCGTGATTGCTGTTTACATAGCACCGGATGCTAATGCTAACAACGTGCTGAAGGAGCTTTATGACAACATCAGCTCGCTTCAGAACAAGCATCCGGACGCGTTCTAGTAGCGGGGGATTTTAACCACGTAGAACTGAAGAACACGCTGCCGAGGTTTTACCAACACGTGAACATTCCAACGCGAGGTAATAACACGCTGGACCGTGTTTACTCCTCTGTGAAAGACACTTACAAAGCCTTCCCCCGCCCCCACCTCGGGCTATCGGACCACATCTCCATCATGCTGGTCCCCGCATACCACCCCCCACTGCGACGCTCAAAACCCACACAGAAAACCATCACGGTGTGGCCCAGTGACGGCGCCGCTGTGCTGCAGGACTGCTTCGGCTGCACAGACTGGCAGGTCTTCAGGGAGGCTGCTGAGTGTGAGGGGGAGCTGGATCTGGAGGAATACACATCTGCTGTTCTCGGGTACATCAGCAAGTGTGTGGAGGATGTCACTACTACCAAGACTGTGACTTGCTACCCGAACCAGAAGCCCTGGCTTAACGCAGAGGTGCGTTCCCTGCTGAAAGCCAGGGATGCTGCCTTCAGATCTGGAGACTTGGATGAACTCAGGAGGGCTAGAAGAGAGCTGACTGCTGGAGTTAAGAGGGCAAAAGCTGCATATGCTCAGAAAATCCAGGGACACTTTTCCTCCCAGGATCCACAGAGCATGTGGAGGGGCATCAAGTGCATCACGGACTACAAATCTAACGTTGCACAAAGCTCCAAAGACCCATCCCTGCCTGAGGCTCTCAACACGTTCTACGCCTGCTTTGAGAACCCTGACACAACCCCCAGCACCAGACTCCCACACTCACCAGGAGAGGAGCCCCTCAGCGTGACACCAGCAGAAGTAAGGAGGACGCTGAGGAGGATTAACCCCCGGAAAGCTGCCGGCCCAGACAACATCCCCGGACAGGTGCTAAAAGACTGCGCAGACCAGCTCTTGGACGTCCTGGCCAACATTTTCAACGTGTCCCTCATCCAGGCAGCTGTCCCCACTTGCCTGAAGACCGCCACCATCATCCCAGTCCCCAAGAGCTCCACACTGACAGGTCTGAATGACTACCGGCCAGTAGCCCTCACTCCGATAGTCACAAAGTGCTTCGAAAGACTGGTTCAGACCCACATCAAGGCCACCATCAACATCACTGTGGATCCACACCAGTACGCATACAGGAAGAACCGATCCACAGAGGATGCCATTTCCTCCGTGGTCCACACTGCCCTCACCCACCTGGAGCAGAAGGATTCCTATGTTCGGATGCTCTTTGTGGACTTCACATCTGCTTTCAACACCATGATTCCTCAGACACTGATAACCAAACTCTCCTCACTTGGACTGAGCTCTTCCCTGTGCAACTGGGTCCTAGACTTCCTGACCAACAGGCCGCAGTCTGTGAGGATTCACAACATCTCCTCCCCCTCCATAATCCTCAGCACTGGCTCCCCTCAGGGCTGTGTGCTGAGCCCCCTCCTGTTCACACTGCTCACATATGACTGCTCACCTCTCCATCCAGGCTGTCATATTGTGAAGTTTGCGGACGACACGGCAGTGGTTGGATGCATCACGAACAGAGATGAGTCCAGCTACAGGCAGGAGGTGGAACACCTGGAGGGTTGGTGCAGAGAGAACAACCTCTGCATCAACGTAAAGAAGACGAAGGAGATGATTGTGGACTTCAGAAGGGGCAAGCATGCCCACCTCCCCCTGCACATTGGAGGATCTGGGGTGGAAGTGGTTGACAGCTACAGGTACTTGGGTGTGCACCTGACCAGCAACCTCACCTGGAGCAACAACACTTCCACTCTGGTCAGGAAGGCACATCAGCGGCTCTACTTCCTCAGGAGGCTGAGACGAGCTGGACTCGGGAGCGTAGTCCTCACCTCCTTCTACAGATGTGTGGTGGAGAGCGTTGTGTGCTCCAGCATCAATGTGTGGCATGGAAGCTGCTCTGCTGCAGAAAGGAAAACACTGCAGAGGGTGGTGAAGGCTGCACAGAGGATTGTTGGAGTTAGCTTCCCCAGCACCACAGACATTTACACCTCCAGATGCAGGAAAAGGGCCACCTGCATCAGGAAGGATCCCACCCACCCAGCACACGCACTTTTTGTCCCGCTCCCCTCAGGCCGGAGGCTGCGGAGCATTAAGTGCAAAACAACAAGACTCAGAAACAGCTTCATTCCGGAAGCTGTAAGACTCTTAAACTCCACTTAACAACACACTGCACTGACACCAAGGACAAATTACTGTTTACTGTTTACAAACATGGTCACTTTACTTGCACTGAGACACTTTATCTCCACTGCTCTAATTCACATTATCATGCTGCTATAGCACACTTGCACTCTGGACTTCATGTTGCTGAACCTTCTACTCTCTATTTATTTTTTTTATTCTTTGGGATATTTATCTATCTATTTTGTATATTCTATTTCTTTTATTGTATTCTTTTTTTATCTATATATCTATTAATAACAGCTCTTTGGGTGTAAAACTGGATCGTGAGATCACAATTTCGTTCCTCCTCATGTACCACATGTGATGCGAATGACAATAAAATCTCCTTGAATCCTTGAATATTGGCAGCGCACGATTATACAATAAAGTACAGATGCGCCGCTGACCATGGAAACGCAGACAGTCTCTCGCGTCTGCCTCTGCCAGTGCGACACAACGAAAAACAAGGAACAGTTGACTCATTTCTGATAAAATACATTGAGAGCCTCCCAATCCATTGTAGTGAGGTGAAAAGAGAAACCAAAGCAGACGCCATACTCTCGCACGTGATCGAGATGGCGTCGACCGGGCGTTTTCCACCAGCCAAGGATGCAGATAGGAGGCTGATCCCGTACATCTTACGTAAAGAAGAACTCTCCGTACTTCAGGACTGCTTAATGTGGGGAAATCGAGTTGTAGTCCCACCCAAACTACGTCAGCTGGTCTTAGACGAGCTCCACACCGGACACCCAGGCGTGGTCAGGATGAAATCCCTGGCGAAAAGCTACATTTGGTGGCCAGGTCTGGATGTGCAGGTGGAGGAGAGGTGCAAGACATGCACCCCATGCCAACGTTGTCAAAAGAGCCCAGCCCTCACACCGCTGCACCCATGGCCCTGGCCAACAAGTCCGTGGCAGCAAAATCATATCGATTTTGCCAGCCCATTGGAGGGGCACATGTCCTTCGGTATTGTGGATGCTCATTCCAAGTGGCCCGAAGTCATATTGATGGGTTCAACCTCATCTGCAAGAACGATTGAAGTGTTAAGGGGCCTTTTAAGTCATTACGGGGTACCAGAGGTCCTGGTGAGTGATAATGGGCCTCAATTCACTCCTGAGGAGTTTGCTACCTTTTTTAACATCCAACGGCATTACGCACAAGCGCTCCGCTCCTTTCCACCCGGCAACGAACGGCCTGGCAGAGCGTTTTGTGCAGACATGTAAACATGCTCTGAAGGGGTACAGCTTCGGTACAGCGGCGACTCGATGCTTTCCTGCTTCAGTACAGAAACACCCCCCACGCCATGACAAAAGAGTCGCCTGCTGCGCTGTTTCACCGAACTGATATCCAAAATGGATTTGCAAACCACCAGACAGACTGAACATTTAAACCACTGGGTTCAATATTTGAACTGTTGTGTTACCGAGTGTTGTCTCAAGAAGGGGGCACAATAATCCCCCGACACGCTCAAGGTGCCTGTGGTATAGTAATAACCTGACTACTCCACCTGGGGAGTTTCACCCCAGGAAATACCTTAGAAATATAAACTATAAAGAAAGGCACTTACACAGGTAAGTCTGAATAACATACAGAGACGTGAACTTAAGAGTCAGGAAGATTTATTAATTACACACTCAAAAAAAAAAAACACAAATTTGTTAATATAGTGTAAAATCAACAAACATGAAAGAATTAAATTAAAAAGGAGCTCCAAAGGCTGGGCTACCGGCTGTGGGCATCCAATGGCAACAAAATAATAAAAAAAAAAAACCTCTCTGTATTCTAAGTCTCTAACACACAGACACACAGACACACACACACACACAAAAGTGCAGTGCACGTGAACTCACACCACAGCAGTCAATGTGCCAAACCACGAGTGAACAGACAGGAAGGGAGCATCCACTGGAGCACCCCACCACAGGAAGTATACCCCAAGCACTCAGGTGTCCTATGAAAGAAGAGAGACAATTAGAATTTATAATTCTCAGGCCACTAAGATAACGCGGATGCCCCACAGCCAAAAAAAAAGTAACAAGACAGAATTCTTAAAAATATTCAAAAGCACTGCAAAGAAAAATCACACTAAAGAAAAAAACAAATAAATGAAAAGGGAAAATAAACAGCATGAAGTATTATCAAATGATCACCAAAACAACCCCAAAATCAATCAAAAGTCATAAATAGAAAAAAATATCAAAACAGAACCAACAAATTATAAACCAAAAGAAACCATATGGCGAGAGGCCATCAATAGACAAATAAAAAAAACACAAACAAAAACAAACAACTCAAAAACAAACTCCACAAAACAGCAGCAGCTCCAATATCACTATGTAAATATTAAAATATAACCGTAGAATTAAGGTGATGGCGTGTAGCTGCTTCCAGGCCTGCACGTTCCAAAGTTTAGGCGCCACCTAGGTCAGTCAATGGCGACGCACACACACACACAGGACCTGAACATAAAGCAGGGTAACTGTGAGCCACAAGAGCCCAATTTCACAAAGCTAGCCATCAACGAAAAACTCAAGAAGATACCTTTAGCTGGCGCTAGCACGAGCTCACATCCAGTTAGCCGTCGTACCAATTCACACTACCTCCCTACATAAACACAAACGTTAGCCGCTATATGCTAACAGTAGCCACGATAAAAGAAACAATATGCCGCGGACATACCTGTTCGTAGTCGCTGTCACAAAGCCATCCGACTACAGGCACAATAACGCGGTGAGGCCAGGCCAACGGGCTACGATTTTACAGCAGTTTCTGAAGCTGGTTGCTAAGACACCAAGGGCCAAGGGAAGAGAGGGGAAGCTTGCATAAACACACGCCAACACACCTACACAGGGACATCAACTCATTAAAAGTGCTAATGCTAACCTGATAAACACCTGGTGTTTCTGTAAGGGGAGGGGGAGACAGCGCAGCGGCCCGACTACGGTGGCTAAATGGTCTCACGCTGCCTTGCGCTTTGAGAGGAAAGAGGAGGGGGGGGGAAACAGTACAGCGTCTTGACTGACAGCTAAAAAAAACGCTCATAGGTCAAACAATGCTCTGCTGGTCACATTAAGTTAGGATATTATGTTCATAATTGTTCGGTTAGTTGCTGATTGAATGTTATTGTTAAAAAAAAGGTTTTGGGAATCCAGGGGAATTGAATAAGAAGGGAGGAGTTGTGATGTATTGGTACTTCATGTTGTGTCACGCCACACCACCAGGTGGTGCCTCGAACCTCCAGTAAGTATTATGACTGAAGTAGAATAAAGCAGTGTGATAGTATCAGGGGCGTAGCAGCAAATTCGGGGCCCTGTACACTCTCAGTGACAGTGGGCCCCTATCCATGCCAGTACACAAGGAACGTGAGCAAAAAATTTCATGGGCCCCTCTCTCTACCTGGGCCCTGGGTGGTCAGGTCCACTTTTCCCCCCACTACCACGCCCATGGATAGTATCCAGCTCAGAGTCTGGTTGTGTTATTGTGAGCTCCCTACTTTGGGCAGGATATAACAGCTGCAAAAGCTAGTAAGATCTAGTTAACAGTTGTTAATGCACAGTGCTGTTCTGAAATTGTGCTTCACACATGGATCTGTACAGTGCACAGATGGAGGTAACCATAGTGTGAAGTATTAGAGCACCACCACCAGGGGGATCAACTCCCATGGGCTTTCAGTTAATATTAATTTTCCCAATGTTTATTAATCAGCAAAGACAAATTATGCACATTAATGCTTCTCTGTGTTTTGTGATGGGCCATTTCTTTCTATAAAATACATTTAGCTTCTATAGAAAAGTAAAAAAAAAAAAAAACAACTGATGGGTGAATGGGTTGTAGGATGAAACGATGCTGGTTGGGTAAACTGATGGATGGATGATTAAATAGATGAATGGATAATGGCTGGATAGATTAAAGAATGCATGGATTAGTAATTGGATGGGTAATTAAATATACCATACTCGGACAGACTGTTTTCAATGGATGGTTGGATATTTGGATAGATTGGATTTATAGGTTAATACATCAACAATAATAAAATATGTTATTTTCCCTTCTTTACATTTAAATATAGTTTGTCTGTCATAATAATTGAATATATTTGCACTTCTTGATTTTATTTTATTTTTCTTTGGGACATTTATATAGAGATTGTCAGTGGCTTTTTACTTTAATATTTAAATGATCAATCATATCAAGCTAAAACTTGATACAATTTCAGGACAAAACTGTGTTTCTATGTATATTTTCCATCAATATGTAAACATTGTTTTTCTTTTTAGGTTTTCATGTTTTCTCATGTTGGTTTCAATAAGTTTGACAGAGAATACTGAAATAGACTATCTATGCAAACTGCATGCAAACTAATGTCAATATTGTTCTTTCTTTCACTTCTTCTCAGTGCAGAATTTTGTCTGTCGGATATTCTGAGTTTAGATTCAAGAACAGTTCTGTCCTTTTCAGGAACCAAATATGATAGAACCACTTCTACAAAAATTTATTGACAACCATAAGGGGAATATCTTCTTCATCTTTGTTGTCATCTGCCTTGTTTTGGCAGAAAAGTTTATTGAGGCTGATTTTGTGTGTCCTTGTGAAAAGGTCTATAGAGGAGTTTTCTTCTGGATTTACCTTGTGATGCCTGCCTTTATAGCATATGTTGCTGTGTTGTGCATTCTAAAAAACACGGATGAACTTGCTATCCAGTCTGCAGAACATGGAACATCTGATGTGGAGTCCCAGAGATCTCGTGTAGAACCGAGTTTCCAGTCTGCAGAACATGGAACATCTGATGTGGAGTCCCAGAGATCTCGTGTAGAACCGAGTTTCCAGTCTGCAGAACATGGAACATCTGATGTGGAGTCCCAGAGATCTCGTGTAGAACTGAGTTTCCAGTCTGAAGAAAATGGAACATCTGATGTGGAGTCCCAGAGATCTCGTGTAGAACCGGGTATCCAGTCTGCAGGATATGGAAGTATTAATGTGAAGTCTAAGAGATCTTGTGTAGAACAGGGTAACCTGTCTACAAGTTGTGGAAGTTCTGATGTGGAGTCCAGGAGCTCTAATGAAGTACAGGAAACCCAACCTTTAATAAATAGGAATCGCTCTGTAAGAAAGGAAATGTTAAAAAAAGTGTATATACTGCTAAAAGCTGCTGCCAATAATCCATATGGTCAGAGTTTTATTGCAGTTTTTATTTGGATATTCTTGTTCTTGAGTGATGGAAGATATGTAGCTTGTTTTAACACCACACTACGTGGAGAACATGCTGTCAGCAGTAAAAGTGCTCTCTGGGAGTGGTGTGACACAAACCGGACCCTGACAGATAACCAGAATACAGCAGAGAAAGCATATTATGCATCTAAGGTAAGCTACTGATTATTGATTTACACATCAGTACAATCAGAACTGTTCTACTGATCCTAACATAATGAACATATTAAGCTGAGTTGTGTTGTTTTTTTCTGTTTCAGTTATTTGGTTTTGCTTTCATCTTCTTTCTTTCGGTTTTGGCACTGGTTTATCAGCTTGCGCCTGCATGCTGTAAAAGATGCTGCTCTGCATGGATGAAAATATGCTGCGATGCAACCCCTGATGAGCTGACTGGCACAGTGGTGGAAACAGATGATGGCTGAGCCAATTACAATCTTATGATTAGCAGCATTCTAAGGATGGGGATGATTTTCTTGTTGGAACATGCAGTAATGCAGAATTACATCAGGTTAATTGTTTTTGAGTTATTTATAATATACTGTTTAATAGATCATATGTGGGTGGTGTAGTGTAGTGACTAGCAACATTGGTAGGACTACCTTTCCTGTGACAGACTGGGGGGGGGTTTGATTGACAGACTGAACACGTCTATGACCCTACACCAATAAAATAAAAGATCTTGGGTATGACCCTTTACCTTTTGTTTTGCATGGAAAATATCAAGCAAAAGCATCATGTTGTATTCTATACATGTAAAAAAAAAATTAGGGTGTATTTTTTTTGTACTGCATGTTGTATTCTATACATGTACAAAAATTAGGTTTTTTTTTTTTTGTACTGCATGTTGTATGGCATATTAATGTAAAAATGAATCAGTAGGACTGATATGCTCTTAGTAGATTGCATCTGGAATTAGAACAGCCCCCTCACAGATCATGTTTAAATATGTTGGGGAGTATTTGATGAGGCCTATTTCATTTTATTTTGCATAGTTGTGAATTTCCTATTACTCCTTAACCTACAGTTTTCATGTTTCCATGTTAAAACCTTAATCTGTAAGCAAGTCAGTGGCCTGCAAGTCAGTACTTGCACTCATAACTCATAACCTGTTTATACATTACCTAAAGCTTTCCATTATTTCTCTGTACAGTTGTTTTTTGTTACATTATTTGTTTGTGCTGTCCGGGTTGATCTGAGGTGGAAGTCCTTCTTAGTTCCTCTCAAGGTTTCTTCCTCTTAATATGAGGGAGTTTTTCTTCGCCCACTGTTGGCACTATCACTGTGGTGTTTACTCATAAAAGGCTTGAAAAGTGCTATATAAATGAATTTGAAGTAAATTGACTGTTCTCTGCTTAGCTGAAGAAGACTGGTATCTGAATATGATATAAGACTATAAGACTTGACTTTTTCCCCTCTTCCTCAAATCATCAAAGTATTTTTTTCTGTATGTTCTTTGGGCATGTCAGGCTTAAATTTTAAATGTTTGAATAAAAAGTTTACTTGAAACACATTGAGTTTTTCTTCTTTTTTTCAGCCCTACTGTAAAATACATGTGACTTATATTATAGTGGGTGTTCACTGTTTAAATTTCACTGCTAATTACCATATAACACTAGAAACAGTGTCCAAAGCAAGATGTGAAATAAACCTTGACTTCTTCATATCATTACACAGCTTACATAATGTCAGTAAAAATATTTACCCCCTTAAATATTATTAGCTTTCTTGTAAAAAATAAACAGATTATACGAAAAAAAAAAACATTACATAAGGTGTAATCCATTAAAGAAGGAGTGTCCAAACTTTTGACTGGTACTGTTTATTTTATATATCATATTATTATATATAAGTATATATTTTTATTCACATTTTACTACAAGCAGCATGAACAAACACGACAAACGTGTGGCAACAGTGTTAATTCAGGAAAACAAAATCTGCAAACATACATCTGAAGCCTTTAATCAATGTACAGCAGCAGTAAAATGTAATATAAAACTGTGCCTAAAGACAAGAAATATGGTGTCCAGTGTATTTATATAGATGAATATAATTAATTATTAATAATAACATATAATTAAAGTAAAATTTAGCAAATTTGTGATTTCAAGTGTGTATCAAACTGGTAACCCTTTGTATTAATTGGTACCCAAGAATTAGCTCTCAGTTTGAAAAAGGTTGGCGACCCCTGCTGCAGTTTATCTCACCAATGAGCAGGTTATAGAGGGGGGTTTGTTAGGGGGGGGGGGGTTTGTTATTGCAGGTGATAGCAAAAACATGCTGTAATTGTATATAAATACAATTCACAAAACAAAAATTACACAACACTAGGGAGGGGCCTGACCAAGGAATTCTCTAGAACACAGGAGCCTGCATTCCTCGTTGTACTTTATCTGTGAAAGTTCATTTTCACTTTTGTCAAAACAACACACAGGGCATGTTAGAACAGGCAACTGCAGCATTTTGTTTAATGGTTCCTTTTAGTATTGATTCAGGAACAGTTCTATCCACTACAGGAACCAAAAATGATAGATCAGTTGCTAGAACCATTTCTCGACACCCATAAGGGAAAGAACATTTACTTAATTTTTGTGGTTATCTGCCTTATTGTGTCTGAAAAGTTTATCGAGGCTGACTTTGTGTGCCCTTGCGAAAGGTTCTATAGAAACCTTTTTTTCTGGATTTACCTTCTGATGCCCGCCTTTATAGGATATGTCGCCATGTTTTACATTGTGAAGAATGTGGAAAAGTCTGCTACGACAAGTGAAGGACCAGACAGCCAACCTGAGGGAGGTGGGAGTTCTGATATTAATGCTGGGGTGACTAATGTTCCACCTACAAGCAGTGGGACTCCTCTGGGAAAAGTGGAAACCGTGAAAGGCAGCAAATGCTGCATAACGTCCAAAACTGTCTGCCAGTGCTTTCAGTACTTGATTCCTAGTATTGTTTGGATTGTCTTGTTCTTAAGTGATGGAAGATACGTGGCTTGTTATCAGACTAAAAGTGCAGAACATGCTGAAAGCAGTCAGCAGGCTCTTTGGGAATGGTGTGACCTAAACCAAACCCTGACAGCTGAACAGAACATAGCAGAGAAATCATATTACACATCAAAGGTAAGCTACTGATCCTTAATTTGGTTGAGTAGGTAGAATCACAGCTCTTAAATGTTTGGAATACTTATCAAACTGGTTAGTCTGGTTAACCAGCTCAGTCACACACTATTATTAAACTATCAAACATACATACTCATGAATACTCAGTGGGGTGATCTGTACTTCTACCCAAAAGACAGACACTATTTTACCTGTTTGATAAAGTTTGTCTAGGTGTGTCGGAATCTGTTTATGATCCACAAATAACCATGAATGAACTTCTTATTCGGGCTGATGGGCACTCGCATGGAGGAGGAAATCAAAGAGCAGATCAAAGCAGCAGAAAGCAGAGATAAAGTGAAATCTATGTTTAAAAGCTGTTTACAGAGAAGAGAAGGCAAAAACATGTCAGAGTCGTTGTAAAAGTTCCACTGTGCTAAAAAAACATTCATTTTTTTTACATCCAAAAAATTTGTAGTTGGTGTGAATCTGTCTTTACTTGATGTAACAGGGCCTTTACTTTCCCTACCAAATGTGTGTCTATGTCAGATCTAAAATGCATTCTTATTTTTAAATTTTTACTTTACATCATTATTCTTTAAATTTAAAACTTGGACATCAATGTTGTTGCAGGTTATAGCAAAATCAAACATTATGGGCTCTATCATACACCCTGCCCAAGGCATCCTTTCACCCCATCAACAATCTAGAGTCCGTTCCTATAGGTGCAAACACAGACGCTCTGAAGAGCACAACTCAACAATAAACAGAATAAAATAACATTGCTGTTCCTTTAAATGACCTTCACAGCGTAAACCCATAGGTCAGTATCCTCTGCTGAAAAGCACAAAGTGCCACACTGTTAAGATACAAAAGCGTCAAAGTCAGAGTGCACCTGCCTCTTAAAAGGAATGGCCAGAGACACTGATTTGTTTATTTTACGTTACGCCCAAAACACACCCATGATTAATTAAGATAATTAGTTCATGCCTTTTGTGTGTTTCGAGCTGCGCAAGGAGTATTTTTGCACCCTCATCGACACGCCCTAAATCCAGCTGCACAAAAAAGCTACGCAATTGACCCGTACACTTAAAATAGGGCCCAAATACAGAGTGAAGGCGTATTAGGACACATTTAACATGAGTGTTCAAAAGAAATAGTCAGTAAATGTTAATCTGAAGCATGTTTATTGGTGAACATGTTTGTGAACAACACAACAACACATTCAGTTGAGATGTTGTGTTTTGTTTGTTTCAGTTATCTGGTTTTGGTCTCCTCTTCTTATTCTCTTTATTGGCTCTGGTCTATCAATGCTTTTATGTTCATGGAGAAAGATGCCCCACTGCAACCCATAGATGGACCCGGCTGACTGGCAGAGTGGTCTGAAAAAGTCATCAGAGCCATCAACAACCTACACATTTACAAATATCAGCAATCTGTTTAGAAATTATATATAAAGATTTTATATTTATGTCTTTGTTTGTAAATGTAATTATGCAAGTGTCAGTTGTATTCTTTGGTGACTATGGTGAGCACAAACAAATAAGAGCTTGAATAGCTTGCTGGTTTTTTTTTTTTTTTTTTGGCCCAACCACCACCCCCCCTCTTCGGAGGACAATTAATACTTTATTTTTATTTATTTATTTATTTATTTTATTTTTTATTATTATTATTATTATTATTATTATTATTATTATTATTATTATTATTATTATTATTATTATTATTATTATTATTTTATATATATATATTTTTTGTGGGGATATAGTTGTGGGAGTTCAGGGTTGGAAGGATCGGAGTGTGAGGTACAGGAGGGGGGTACAAGAAGAAGAAAAAGAACAGAAAAAAAAAAAAAAAAAACTAAACAAAAAACAAACAAACAAACAAAAAAAATAATAATAATAAAATAAAATAAACATAAGATAAACAAACATACATATATACACATACTCACATATCTAACTATACATATGCTTATACATATACACACATACATAAATATACATACATATTAATACATACACATAAATACACACACACACACGCACAGTTACTTCTATTCTATTGTTTTTTTGCAAAAATATGTCATGTGTTACGGATTATGTCATGAAATGCCTACCACAATGGAGGCAAGAAACCGCCACCATGCCCCTGCGATCCAGAGGCAGATAGGGAAGAACCCAGTGGACCCAGACCATCCACAGCCCATTAGGAGCCCAGAAGACCCGCGGCCACACATCCCGATGGTAACCATGTGCACACCCTAGATGAGGACAGGGGAGACTCCAGACGAAGCCCCCATGGCAAAGAGCAAGAGTCCAGAGAGCCAAAGGAAGCGAGCAGCCCACCCCCCCGGCAGGCCAGCACCCCCTGCACGCGCCGAGCATGCGGCCCCCGAGATCCCAAGCACCCGGGAACAGCCCGACACCCGGCAGGCCCCCCCTCCCACGCCAAGGGGGCCCAAGCCACCCCCAGGCCACGGCCACCAAGGGGGCGGGCCAGAGACCACATTAGGGCATCCGGCCACGCACCCATGGACCCACGGACGCCCACCCCCCCAGGAACGGCAGTGACGATCGGCGGAGAGCAGCGTGGAGCGGTAGGGAGGGCAAAAACCCGCCCTACGCAACCATGTCCCACAGGTGTCCATGCTCAGTCAGCCCCAAACCCAGGACCAACTGTTCACGCACACATGCACATTCACACACCCGTCACACACACATCCGTCACACATACACCCGTCACACACGTGCACATTCACTCACAGACCAGTCACACACACCAGTCACGCACACCAGTCACGCACACCAGTCACACACACCAGTCACACACACCAGTCACACACACCAGTCACACACACAGAACATACATAGACACCTAATGCGGGCATGCGGGCACCAGTACCGAGCCAGCGGCAACCTAGGGAAGCAGCCAGCCCGGCCCCGAACAGCCACCCGACCCACACCCCAGGCAGGGTGCACGAAACCAGGGTGTGAGAAGACCTGACCCCCCTCCTTCCCCCACCCAGCATGTTGCAGTGATATGAATGTGTATAATGAGAAGAATGAATGAAAGCTACAGTGCTATTAAAATTGGAGGGACAGCTGTAATATGAGAACTGAATAACAGCACCCAACCACACTGCCCCCCCAAAGGCCCTCAATGTCTAAAATGCGAAAATTAAAATTGAGGAGCAGGGAGCACCTGCCCCCCAAAACCCTATGTGTAATATGATGTGTGTAAGCTGTATGATGAGTTTGTATGTGTAATGCGATGTTAGACTGAGTAGGAGTCGGGGAAGGGCCAGGAAAGGACCGAGGGGCAGAGGACTACCCCCCGGAGGAAGAGAGCCAACTACTGCTGGCTCACTAGGCACCCAGTTCCATACACCCAACTGCAGTACAGGGAAGGCAAGTCCAGGGTGTAGAGCGGCTACGGCCCCAGGACACCGCCGCTCTGCAAGACAGCGCCCCCATCCCCACACTGCAATACAACATAAATACACACCCCACTCACATACAAAAGACAACAGATATTACACACACGCACACACACGCACACACACACACACACACACACACACACACACACACACACACACACACACACACAGACACATTTACACTCAACATCCCACTCTTTCTCATACACACACAGTGGTCCTGAGCCCAGGACCAACCGGTCTTAAGTGGGAGACTGCCGCTTCCCCACCTGAGCGCCCCTACCTCCCCACAGGGAGGGCACCCAGAATCCCGGAATGCCAACCAGACACCCCAACACGGACCAAACCACCACCCCCCACGACGGCGCGCCCAAGAGAGGCATAGACCCTCCCCAGCGCAGGGAGGGACCCAAACAGGCGACAGACGCCCACGGGCACCAGGGCCCCGGACTCCGCACCCCGACCGCCACAGGGGAACCCAGCCAACCGGACAGGGCCAGCACCCACCACCATGGGCCCCCCAGACCCACACCCCAAGACCACAAGAGCATACATCCAGGCCCCCCCCCCACCAACAACCAGGGCCCGCACACAGAGATCACCAAGCGGCAGCCACCGTCCCCAGTCCAAGAGCCATCAGACACCCGAATCCCCCGATCCCCCCCCAGCCACCTGCCGGAAGCACCAGGAGACACGACTACAGCCGCCCACCCCCATCATGTGATGGAGCTGATCAGTGGGAACCAGAGAGATTCAAATGTAGCCAATTGGTTTTTTGAGGTTGCAGACATTCTTTCCAGACTAATGTGGTCTAAAAGTAAATTTCTATAGTAATTTATGCTTAAATCATTTTTTGATTTCCACTTCATGAGGATAGTTTTCTTAGCGATGCATAAGACAGTGAGAACTATGTGCAATATATTTGTTTCCATGTTTAGTTCACTTACATCACCTAAAATGCATAGTTTGGGTGAAGCTGGGATATTGCAATTAAACCAGGTAGATAAGTCTTCACATATCATCTGCCAGAATCTCTGAACAGGCATGTAAAACCATATAGCATGTATATAATTCTCAATATGATTGCCCGAACAGTTAGTGCATATATTTGTTTCTCTAAGGCCCATTTGGAACATTCTATGCCCTGTATAATGTGTTCTATGGAGAATTTTGTATTGTATGAGTTGTAAATTTGGACTTTTCGTCATTTTGAAATTGTTTAAATTTCAGCTTGCTGGTTTTAACTGGATTCAAATTAGCTAGGGAGATTGGCTTAAGCTTTGAATATTTAAACAGTGTCTAATAAAACAAATTGTAACTTTGCATGAATTCATAAAGCAGCCCTGTTTGTAGCCTGATAAAAATACATGCTATAGCTGTTTAAAGGAGGAAGCACCTTTAACCTGAAGAATTAGAACTGAGCTGTTATATCAGAAAATACATATTAGACATGAATTCAATAAACCCCTAATCTAAAGCTGGATGGTTTTAGTCGGTTTTTAAGAAAACTGTCACAGTAATTTTACATGAGAAATGCTGTTGTCGCAGGTCTGATATTGCCTGATATTCTTTTAACTGTCTGTTGTGTCATTGTCTGTTGTGATTTTTGTATTTGTGTTTCAAGAGACTTTCTGCCTCTTGCCAGGCTGCCATTGTAAATAAGAAAGTGTTCTTAATGCCTTGCCTGGTTAAATAAAGAATAATAAAGTGCCTTTCAAGGTCCCAGTCAGAATCACACATTTATTTTCAATTTAATGTAAAATAATTATGTTTTGAGTTTTTATTACAAATGTATAATCATTAACACATACATCTATACTATATTTGCCATCTTGGAGTTATTTTTTATTAATTAGTACTATTTTCTTTAAGTGTGTGTAGGCGATTTTGCCATGTCCCTCTCACAATAGTGGGAGCAACTATGAGTATAATAAGTCATTAAATTAAACAAAATTAAAATGATTTTTTGTGGTCTTATTATTATTGACAAGAACTTTCATAAATGGGTAATTCTAGTAGTTATCAACAGATATTTAATATAAATATTAAGTAGTTAATACATGTCCCTCAAATCATTGTCCACCCTGTCATTATGTTGTAACTGGCCCTTTAATGCAGTAGCCGATGTCATCGGTGACATCACGACCACCATTTTGACGATCTTCAATGATGGTTGACACATACGACCCCTTATCAGTAAGTATTTACACCTTAATTTCACAATTTTCTTCATATTGTCTTTCTTGTTGCATGGTGTCGAGCGTAACATGTCCACCCTATCATGGGGAAATATAAAAAAATATTGTTATTTTAAATTTTTTTTAAATATTGTCATATTTATTTTGAGGTCACCTTCGCTAATGCTAACTCTGCTGGCTGAGGGGCCCCCATGTGCTTATCAATTGCTAATTTTAGCTGAAAATGTCCACCCTATCGTTGTCCACCCTGTCATTAATACTTTCCTGATAGGGTGGACATGATGCATGACAGGGGGGACAGGTGGATAGTTTTTTGACAATAATGACAATAATAACGTAATAAAATAACATTATACTATATTGTTTATGTTTCAACCTTCAAAATGTGTCCCTGCTGGCATCTGATCAGTCAAAACCAAAATAAAACCAAATAAAAGTTGGAGGCCAGAAGTCATCGAAGAGAAGCACATCGGTGAATGGTGTGTAGTCAACTACGACAATGATGGATACCTTGCAGTGGCGATTGCTCTAAGACTGCAAGGGAAGCTCAGCTTTCCCTAAAATGTAAAAAAATAAGTGATTAAATATATACTGTTGTGTGTACATTTCACTGATTAAATATGAGCTACACCGCGCTGAACTTAGTTCAGAATCAGCTTCTTATCACTGGTAACGCCGCGGCTTTCCTCTCACTCATTCCCGCAGCTTCACAGCGCTGCTTTAAACAGTGCACAGACTTCAATAGCGGAGCAAAGCGAGCGGCCAAACCAGACGAGTCATTGGATAAACGCTGGGCTTTGTCCCGCCCATCGGACGCTCAGCGTCTCTGGGGGTCTATGGGGCAGTGGGCTGCCCTCGGCCGGCCCGGACGCTCAGCTTCTGCATGATGATTGGATGATCTGTCTGAGGCGGAGTGCCTTTTTGATTGACAGCGAAATGAGCGAATCAGCGATCTTTTAGTGTAAAAATCCATTTGATAGTCTTCCTTACGAAGAAAAGCTTAAGAGTTAAACAGCAGCAGGGCAGATAAACTGCTCAGATTAATTTGGTGTAAAAGGTGGGGAAAAGTAACAGGTATTTTCAGCTGTTCTGGGATGATAAAGTGAGCTGGCTGACTGGAGGTGCTGTAAGAAATAAAATGTACTGATGGCCATTCCTCTTGATGAAACCATCTCAGGACATAAATGAACAGGGGCCAGTAGTAAGTATTGTGTTATTATTAAAAATAATTTAAATAATTTAAATTAATAAAGTGATTATTTAAGGAAATTAAAAAGGAAATAAATTTACCTGCATTTTTTTCCTTTACCAACTTTAAAGATTTTGCGTAATGTTTTTTTTACTGATCATTTTATGTTTATTCATGTCATAGCGTCGTTTTTTTATGTAATTGTTCAAAGTAAAGAATGGGTACCTTTTTGTTGTGTAGTGAAAACTTGAAAATAATGCCTTTTGTTTACAAAAAAAATAAATATCAGGGAGAGTAGAATTTACGTATAAATGAAACTACATATGTTAAGATGTAGGCCGAAATTGAGCTTCCCCTCCTTGAAAGACCAACATCCGCCACTGATACCCTGGTATCATTCTCGATGTAGAGGAGCACAGCGTGAAAGTTAAATGCATGCACAACAAAGGAATCAACAAATTCTGTTGGCCAAGTCCTCGTGATGACATCAACTGGTATGGGGATTGGCAGATTCTGTGCCTCATGCCGGAACCGCAACTAGTTAACAGGCGTGCTTTCTCAGTGGAGCCATCTATTTGGAAGTACATGGAGGACCAATTACAGTAGACCTAGATACGTGTCCTAATGTTCTGATGAGTAGGCCTACGCTAGATGTTTTTTGATGTTCTGTTTTGATGTTCTGTTGAGAAGCATATGTGTTCTGATGTTGGTGTATGAATTAACTGAGTACAGTTTGTACCTAACTCATCCTTTCTAATGTTTTTCTGTACTTAATGAATTGCATTTGTCCACCCTGTCATGTAATTTTCCACCCTATCGTGCCGATGTCCACCCTGTCAAATTTAAGTTTAATGAAAAAAACTAAATATGTATTGAATATAAAGTAACCCCGTGTGTGATTTCCTGATGTCCAAATGATGACCAAACAAAACCATTAAAAAGTTTTGCTAGTTACATTTGTTTTTGTCATTTTATTTTAAAAAACAAAGAAGACCTATGGCTATCGCTGTAGATGAGCTGTGATTTTATTCTAATTTTAGTATTTCCCAAAGACTTTTCCCATTATCTGAAATGTGTTAACTAGAAAGGGACAAAAGACCTTTCTGAAAAGGTATGTTTAATTATAATTATGTAAAAAATAACATATAGTTGAAGCTTACATTTGTCCCCGACAGGGTGGACATATTTTGCAATATGCCCATATTTTGACATTCTGTATTTAATTCATAAAAAGTGTTTAAGCTTGACCAATATGTATTTTTAACACCCAAGGGGCAGCTTAATAACATGATTATAAAGTGAAAGGGGAAATCTTACCTTTTTCTTATCGAAATTGCAATGTCTCAAAGGCACTTTATAATGATAATGACCCCCCTGTATAATGTGTTCTATGGAGAATTTTGTATTGTATGAGTTGTAAATTTGGACTTTTCGTCATTTTGAAATTGTTTAAATTTCAGCTTGCTGGTTTTAACTGGATTCAAATTAGCTAGGGAGATTGGCTTAAGCTTTGAATATTTAAACAGTGTCTAATAAAACAAATTGTAACTTTGCATGAATTCATAAAGCAGCCCTGTTTGTAGCCTGATAAAAAATACATGCTATAGCTGTTTAAAGGAGGAAGCACCTTTAACCTGAAGAATTAGAACTGAGCTGTTATATCAGAAAATACATATTAGACATGAATTCAATAAACCCCTAATCTAAAGCTGGATGGTTTTAGTCGGTTTTTAAGAAAACTGTCACAGTAATTTTACATGAGAAATGCTGTTGTCGCAGGTCTGATATTGCCTGATATTCTTTTAACTGTCTGTTGTGTCATTGTCTGTTGTGATTTTTGTATTTGTGTTTCAAGAGACTTTCTGCCTCTTGCCAGGCTGCCATTGTAAATAAGAAAGTGTTCTTAATGCCTTGCCTGGTTAAATAAAGAATAATAAATAATAAATAAATAATAAGAGTGCTTATCGAGAGTGAAGGAGAGTAAACTTCAACAGAGCAGTAGTGTGAAACTCTGGTTAAGTGTTGGGAAAGCCAAATCGTTCCCCTTGCTGGATTATGCTAGTACTTTAGGCACTCAAATATTAGATCATACGTATTAAAGTATATTTAGAAGTCTTCTACACCACAATTTGACCTCTAACTTTTCTTTATTCTCAATTACATTATAAACTGAAACATCTACCTAAAACACTTCCCCATCTTCTTGTAGTCTCTTCCTGATTTTTAAGGATATTTGTTGTTTTAATATCGAGAGTAGGCAGCTGTTTAAATGAGCCAATGGCTTCTGGTTGTTGGTAGTTTTTATAAAGATTTAAAATCTGCATCACAAGTACTAGTTCATAATTTAATAAAACATCAGTGGTTAACAGGAAGAATAAAGGTCCAGTTGTGGCCTAGAAGATCAAGTACGCTTTCTAATAATCATTATTATATATATACAGGTGTTGGACAATGAAACTGAAACACTGGTCATTTTAGTGTGGGAGGTTTCATGGCTAAATTGGAGCAGTCTGGTGGCCAATCTTCATTAATTGCACATTGCACCAGTAAGAGCAGAGGGTGAAGGTTCAATTAGCAGGGTAAGAGCACAGTTTTGCTCTAAATATTGCAATGCACACATTATGTGAGACATACCAGAGCTCAAAAGAGGACAAATTGGCGCATCTGTGATCAAGACAGCAAGTCTTTGTGATGCATCAAGAGCCACAGTATCCAGGGTAATGTCAGCATACCACCAAGAAGGACGCACCACATCCAACAGGATTAACTGTGGACGCAAGAGGAGGTTGTCTGAAAGGGATGTTCGGGTGCTACCCCGAATTGTATCCAAAAAACATAAAACCATGGCTGCCCAAATGACGGCAGAATTTAATGTGCACCTCAACTATCCTGTTACCACCAGAACTGTCCGTCGGAATAGTTCATTATTGTGGTCTAAAACCAGGTGTTTCAGTTTCATTGTCCAACCCCTGTATGTATGTGTATGTATGTATATACAGTGCCCTCCATAATTATTGGCACCCTTGGTTAAGATGTGTTCTTTAGCTTCTCATAAATTGAGTTTTGTTCAAAATAATATAGGACCACGATGGAAAAAAGAGTAAAATACAACCTTTAACTTAAAAAAATCCCACATTAAGAAATAATTATTTAACATCAAATCATGTGTGCCACAATTATTAGCACCCCTGATGTTAATACTTTGTACAACCCCCTTTTGCCAACAAAACAGCACCTAATCTTCTCCTGTAATGTTTCACAAGATGGGAGAATACAGAAAGAGGGATCTTTGACCATTCCTCTTTGCACATTCTCTCTAAATCATCCAACGACCTGGGTCCTCTCCTCTGCACTCTCCTCTTCAGCTCACCCCACAGGTTTTCAATGGGGTTGAGGTCTGGGGACTGAGATGGCCATGGGAGGAGCTTGATTCTGTGTGCGGTGAACCATTTCTGTGTAGATTTGGCCACATGTTTAGGGTCATTATCTTGCTGAAAGACCCAGTGACGACCCATCTTCAGCTTTCGGGCAGAAGCCACCAGATTTTGTTTTAAAATGTCCTGGTATTTTAGAGCATTCATGATGCCATGCACCCTAACAAGGTTCCCAGGGCCTTTAGAAGAGAAACAGGCCCACAGCATCACTGATCCCCCCCCCCCCCCCCCCCGTATTTCACAGTGGGCATGAGGTGCTTTTCTGAATACTCAGCTCTTGTGTTACGCCAGACCCACTTTGAGCATTTGTTGCCAAAAAGCTCTATCTTTGTTTCATCTGACCAAAGCACACGGTCCCAGTTGAAGTCCCAGTACCGCTTAGCAAACTCCAAACGTTTGCGTTTATGATTGTGAGTGAGAAATGGTTTCTTCCGTGCATGCCTCCCAAACAGCTTGTTGGCATGTAGATAGCGCCTGATGGTTGTTTTGGAGACTTTGTGACCCCAAGAAGCTACCATTTGTTGCAATTCTGTAACAGTGAGCTTTGGAGAACTTTTTATTTCTCTTATCATCCTCCTCACTGTGCGTGGTGGCAAAATAAACTTGCGTCCTCGTCCAGGCTTGTTTACCACTGTTCCAGTTGTTTTAAACTTCTTAATAATTCCTCTGACAGTAGATATGGACAGGTGTAGGCGAGTAGCGATTTTCTTGTAGCCATTGCCTGACTTGTGAAGGTCAACACACATCTGCCTCACTTGAATGGTATGTTCCTTTGTCTTTCCCATGTTGAAGATAAATGGCCTCTGTGTCACGTCATATTTATACCCCAGGGAAACAGGAAGTTGTGAATTACTAATTAAATGTTCCTACATACTCTGATCAACTTCGTAAACTACTGTAGAAGTGACAGAAATACTTTTATTAAATGTATTTCCTAAGAATTGTTAGGGGTGCCAATAATTGTGGAACAGGTGATTTTATGAAGAATAATTATTTCTTAGTCAGGGATTTTATTTCCCCCTTAAAATTTACTTGAGTTAAAGGTTGGACTTTACTTTTTTTTTTCCCATCATGGTCCTATATTATTTTGAACAAAACTCAATTTATGAGAAGCTAAAGAACACATCTTAACCAGGGGTGCCAATAATTATGGAGGGCACTGTATATATATATATATATATATATATACACGTATATATACGTATATATATGTATATATATACATATATGTATATACATATATGTATATACATATATATATATATATATATATATACACATATATACACACATATATATACACACATAAATAAGCCATAGCCATAAGAAGCTAGTTAAGGCCTATTATTTTAAGTAAAGTTCTCTTGCATAGGCAAATAAAATATTTTAGCTGTGCAATTGTTGCAGCAGTACATGTTTTTTTTAACATGACAAAACTACAGCTGTTAGCCACCCTCACAGGTTGTTCAGGGATGTTAGGACCTGTTTAACTTATTCAGATCAAGAGACTGCATAACCTGCACTCGTATAAAACTTTAAACCATTGAATTTCTGTTATGTCATTCATGCCAAGCAGAGCATGAGGAAGTTTTGTGGTGTGAAGGTTTGTTTTTGTTCATTTGTTTCCTGATATAATTTCAGGTGAACAAATCAACAAAATGGTTTAAAACAACCACAGCATTCAGAGTGTGAACATGAGTGTGTAGTTCCCGTTAGAAAAGAAAAGAGTCTAAAAGAATCAAGCATGATCTGTTTTTAACGCATGACTAAGCATCAGTGATTATGTCCTGTGGTGTTTAGAGGTTTCCCCAATAGATGGCAGTGTTGTCTGGGTGCTGGATCAGATCAGGCAACTAAAAGGTAAGTTTATAATGTTGAGACATTTCATTCCAGAAGGAGATTTTGGATTTGAAGTTATGTAACTGTAGGACAGAGGTTTTTAACCTGGGGGTGGCGAGCCCTAACGGGGTCCTGATAATGTACCTGGGGTGTTGCAAGGGTGATGCCCTATATCTTCATTAGTGCAATAATACATATTCCACATGCTCATTTATGCACATTAACATATCTCTCTCAAGATATTTTATAATTGTATCACTTAATATGTCTTAAAAAGCCCATTAGCCCATTACTTTAATTTTCCCAAAATATAATCCAGTGCCCTTATGTATGAATTGCACCAATCTGGTTGTAAAGAGCAGTAAAGCCACATGCAGGAGTTTCAGTTTAGTTCTCCAGCAGTATTAGCATTTGCCACTAACCGCGCTAAACACTAGTGTTACCTGTATCAGGATATGGCTGCCTGTACCTTGGTAATTGTAAACAAGAAAAGGAACCAGACACGTTTTAGTGTGGAAAATTCTGAAAAGAGTGTTTTATTACTTTTCTTTCATTTTCTTCAAGAGCGGTTTTCTTGAACTTATACTTTTGATTCACAGATAAGTTTATCAATTTCAAATTATACTACACAATTTTCTTTTTTTTTTTTTTAACCAAGTATGAAAAGTAGTGATATGCTTACACACACACACACACACACACAAAAAGATAAAATAATCAAACACATTTATATTGTTTTCTCACAGTAATAATACTTGGGTACTTGGGTATAACTAATAACAGGCGACAATAGAACAATATCATTAACAGTCTTTTAAGCTTATTTACACAAATGTACTCAGGTTTCTGTGGTCAAGGACTCAGTACTGTTCAGACAATACACTACTCAATCACTCAATAGGTTTATCTAAACTGCAGTATTTAACTTACACTGTATTTATTGCTCATACAACGTGAACAAGGCTTTCAACAATATATTTATTCAAAACTATATCCTCTGTATTAATCACCAGTTTGAACTAAACTGCATTTTGTTTACAGAGAAGGCTATTAGGAGTAACACGAGCTTAGTCTCTTTAGCAGCTAGCCAGCATTCACTAGGCTCTATCAACACAATATATAGAGAATGGGAACGTGACGTCAGCAGACATAAACAACGCAGTGCATTGTGGGATTTTAGGACACGGAAGCTTCGGCAGAGACGGTTTGACGGGTGTTTGTTTGGCGGTTTTGTTTACTAAGTGAAATGGTGAATGCTTGTTGCGTTATCAAGTGCCACAATCGCTCCCACGACCGGAGGGGGAAACGTATTTCAAATGGAGTGCGTTTTTTCAGCTTCCCAGCTTGGAAGCAACACGGAGGATCACAGCTCGCAGAGCTAACAAAGAGACGCCGCATAGCATGGGTGGCTGCTGTAAGACGCAAAAACATAACCTTCAGCAGTATTTCCCGACACATGTTTGTGTGCTCACGACATTTCCACACAGGTAAGGTTTAATCAAATCATATGTAACTTGCATGGTTTAGGACTGTTGGCTTGTTGCTGGCATTACTATCTAGCTAAACCCGAGTGAACAATCATAATCAATGTATGCATAGCTAGCGTGCTAACTTCACACGTCAAGCTGCACAGCGCAGTGTGTATGTATGTATGTGTGTGTGTGTGTATATGTGTGTATGTATGTATGTATGTATGTGTGTGTAGGTATGTGCATGTGTGTGTGTGATTGTGTGTGTATGGTGTGTGTGTGTGTGTGTGTGTGTGTGTATGTATGTGTGTGTAGGTGTGTATGGTGTGTATGTGTATGCATGTATGTATGTGCGTGTGTGTATGTATGTATGTGTGTGTAGGTATGTGCATATATGTATGTATGTATGTATGTATGTGTGTGTAGGTATGTGCATTTGTGTGTGTATGTATGTATGTATGTATGTATGTGCGTGTATGTATGTATGTATGTATGTATGTATGTATGTATGTATGTATGTATGTGTGTGTAGGTATGTGCATGTGTGTGTGTGTGTGATTGTGTGTGTGTATGGTGTGTGTATGTATGTATGTATGTGTGTGTAGGTATGTGCATGTGTGTGTCAGTCAACCAACCAAGTAATTCTGTCTTTTTTTCAGGGAAGCCAGCCTATGAATATTTAGAGTGCCATCCTGACTGGGTACCTTCTTTACATCTTGGGCACACAGAAGTCAAAGCGACGCACACTGAACGATTTAGCCGTAGGACAAAGAGACAGCAAGCTGTCACAGGGGACAACACTGTACCTTCAGTCCCACCGGATCTAGTTGGTCTGACAAAGATGGATGAAACCCCAGGTGTAGATGCAAAGAGGCCAGAGGTGGATGAAGCTGCACCGGGGTCAGAGGTGGATGAAGTTGCCTCCAAGGATAATGCTGAAGGCCAGCTCGAATGCGGATTTTGCAGCCACAGAAATGACGAAATTAACCGCTTGCTGGAGGAGAATAGGAAACTGAAGGAAGAGCTGTCCCGAAAGAAAATGGATGAGCAATTCTTTCATGATGATGTGATGGTCAGGTATTATACTGGGCTTCCGTGTTTTGCTGTTTTGAAGGGTGTGCTGACTCAGCTTCTTCCCTGTCTCCCACAGACAGGCCGAAAACTTTCACAATTTCAGATGCTGATCCTTACTCTAATGCGCCTGAGGCTAAATCTGCCAATCCAACACATTGCACACCTCTTCTGCATTGACCGAAAGAAGGTCTCCACCACATTTAGAGATACCATAGGTGTAATGTTTACACACCTCAGCCCTTTGGTGCACTGGCCAGAGAGACACTGCTTGCAAGGCAGCATGCCACATCAGTTTGTGGAGGCTTTTGGCAATCGTATTGCAGTCATTGTGGATTGCTTTGAAATTAACATTGAGAGAGCATCAAATCTGAAAGCTAGAGCACAAACATTTTCCCATTACAAACACAAGCACACTCTAAAGTATCTCATTGGCATCACACCACAAGGAGCTGTCTCTTTCATTTCCAAAGGTTGGGGAGGTCGTGCGAGTGACAAGCATGTGACTGAAAACAGTGGCCTTCTTCAAAAACTACTGCCTGGAGACTTGGTTTTGGCTGATCGTGGATTTGACATCAGGGACATTGTTGGACTAATGTGTGCAGAAGTAAAAATCCCCACGTTCACAAGAGGTCGCTGCCAGCTGGACGCAAAAGATGTTGAGGAGACACGGAAGATAGCTCACCTTAGGGTCCATGTGGAGAGGGTGATTGGATGTGTACGTACAAAATACACCATACTAAGTGGGAACATACCACTGAGCATGGTGCTCCCTTGTGAAGGTGAGGACATGGTTTTACTGGACAAAGTTGTGTCTGTGTGCTGTGCTTTGACTAATATGTGCCCCAGTGTTGTTCTGAAACCATGAAAAACTTGTGAAATGAATATGCAATTTTTGCAACATAAAGGCATTATTCATGATGCACACTGTAAATAAATAACAAAACTACTTCAGTTTTAAGTCTCTTTATTTGTGTAACAATAATGAGTGCTATCATCATGTATGTAAACATTCAGAGGTGATGGTAAATGAACTGCAAATACAACAGGTTGATGTGACTTGGCAATGTAAACAAGTATACAACATTTGAAATATAAATACAATGCATTTTGAAAGAATCTTAATGGAAACCCATTGCACTCAAAATTTCATAGAACCAATGTAGAGGTAAGTAGTAGTGCAATCAACATACAAAACAGAAATAAACATGTAATACAAAAGGTATACAAATAAATGCATATTCAAGTAAACCATGTAGTGCAGACAAGTAAAGTGGCAGTGTAATTAACATACAAAATATAGTGCATATAACAGGTAAAGTAGCAGTGCAACCTTCAACAAAATTGATAAAGTAAACAATACAATGGTAAACAACTAAATGCATACATAAGTATGAACTCATTGAATCACAAAAATACAAACTGTTTTACCATATGACCTGAGTGTACCCAAAGCGGGGCACAAATTGTAAACACTTCTGAAGTCTGAATTATTATTCCTTTTTTTAGAACAAAGCATTTCAGAACAAACTCAAGGCATAAATTAAAGAGGCAAAAGAAGTGGAAGTGTAACCTTTAAGTACTTGCGTGTCACTGACATTTTTGCATCTTAGTGCATGTGGCACAGAACCATGGCTCACTCGCTGAAGGTGCCTGAGTGAGTCCTACACACCTGAAGTGGAACCACTGAATTGCACAGTTTTCATTGTCACAAGCCACCATGTCATCCTGCTCTTCGGGCCCTTTGCAAAGGCACCACATTTTGGTCATGTTCTTTTGTGTCTGTTTTCCTGGTCTTGTGCAAGATGGCTGTATTTCAGTTAAAGGCTTAGCATTGGGCGCTGTGGAAGCTGCTCGGGTGTAGTAACAAGCTACAAGCTCTGGTAAAGACACCTTGAAGAAAAAGTTCTGTGCCTTTGCCAGAAGTGTCGTCCAGAAGGCCATATTGGGTAAGATCCGAACTACAACACAGTCTTTCTGTGACCACACTACAAAGTCACAATACTTTGACCCAGTCACAAAGATCTGTGTTTGTACTTGGCTGTAGTACTTGTGTGTCTGCTTAAGGTTTAGTTCCCCATCAGTTAGCTGGAGACAAAAATTGCTGTCACCTGCACAGGCCTGCATGATGAAGTTGTTCTGGTACTTAAATGTGCATTTGATTTCCAGACACCCTTTCCCACAGCATGTGCAGTTGATGAAACCATCAGGAGAAGCCCCGACTTCTGGAAAGGATGGATTTATTATAAACCCACATTTCTCCACATTCAGGTTCTCATGTTGGGTTGCTGTCAGCTTGACATAGGCTTGCCTTGCTTCTTCCTCATGATCTATCCCCCATTTGATTGCAGCTGTGGTTGCTGTTTTTTTGGGGTAGCACACTTTTCTCACAATCGACATGGCTGGTGCAGTGACACTGGTGGACACAACAGCGTGGACATTGGAAGCTGTTATTCTTCCTGCTCTTGATGTGAACCAGACAGGGGATCGATGCTGCTGTCTTGTCTGAACTTCCACTGCTGCTGCCTGTGCCTCTGTTAGCGCCACCAGGTTTGTAAGGCTCTCACAGTGCTGCTGCAGAACAGACAGTTCACATCCATCCTTTCCTTTGTCACGAAGATGCAGTAATGACATTGGCACTACCACTGGCTTAACAGGGTCTGCATAATGATGGTAGTAGTCCTCCATTCCAGAAAGACAAACAGCCTTGCTATGAGTGTGCAAAATCTGAAGCAAGGGAGACAGGTTTGAAAGTGTGGGTTTATGCTCACACAGACTTCTGGAACCAACACGAGTACGTATACTTGGCATACTTCTCTCCCCTCTGATGCACTTGTCAAGGGCCTTCTTCTTAGCCGCACCAGTGGAGAAGTCAATCTTGTAACCTACCTCTGCTTGAACCTTGTCAACATTAGTGGGCATCATCCAATAAGCTGGAACATCAGTGACTGTTTTGGTCACGCGTATACGCACTGCAGCCTCAATTTTAAACAGGAGAGCCCCAATGTGTGTACAAGACTCTGCAATGCCAGCCATGCATGTGCAGTGCGCGCAGTCCACTTGGCCACTAGAACTGACAATCACCCAGGGTTGAAGCGGAGGTTCATTGAGGCGCTGAGAGTGCAAAACCTAAGACAAAAAAATTGTAAAATTAATACTATAATAATAATAATAATTAAGAAGGTCAGAATAGCCTTAATAGTTTACACTGATGACCAGAAACATGTCATAGTAGTGTTTTGTCTAGAGACCACACTAAGCAAAAGTAAACCACATTACCCAGTGTGGTCTAAGTGAAAGACAATAATAAAACACAAAACAATAGATTTCATGTTTTACACTGATCACCAGAAACATGTCACAGTAGTGTTTGGCCTGCAAACTGCAATGACCAAATGTAATGCAGTCTATAGCCTTTAAAAGTTTGCTTGTTGAAAGACGTGTGTGTGTGTGTGTGTGTGTGTGTACTGTTCATCTACCTTTGTGAGAACGACGGTTTTTTGGTCATTGACTCTGAAAATCTGCAGGTCCTGCACCCATCCATTGGTAAACTGAAGATGAGCTTCGAGAGATTTATAATTCCTGAACTGCTCGAATGTGTAGGCGCTCACGCCACAAACAAGGTAGCTAAACACGTCAGGAATAGTAATTTGTGGTAGCTCGTTAAAATCACCTGTCCACTCATGATGTTCGTACGGATCAAGCCCATTAATTCCCTCAATTTTCTCAAGGTAGCGTTCCTTTGCTTCTTTGTTTAGCTTATCGCGGTAAGGTATCTTGCACTTGCTCTTCGCACGGTCCATTTATGTTTTGATAGAGTGTCCTAAAACATGGCGGCCGCTACCCAGCATGCAACGCGCCATGACGTAGTTGCCCACACTCTATTAAGAAAACATCTTTAGGTTCAACTTTTTTTGTTACTAAACGTTTTAGGATTACATTAAAACATTTATTACATTTATTTTGTTACAAATTAAAGTACATTTTTATGCCTTTTGCTCACCTGTAAACAAGAAAAGGAAACAGAGACGTTTTAGTGTGGAAAGTTCTGGAAAGAATGTTCCAGGACATTGGTTCACTATCAGACATTTGTGCCCAGCGCCCCCTTGCGGCCCCAGAGTGAAACAGGCACAACAAAAGCCAAGGCATGAATATTTGTATCTCCTTTTGCGTTCTCTATATCAGAGGTATTTCATTAGAATTCAGTTCGGTCCAGTTAGAGAAAATTTCGCCAGGCCAAGGTCCGGACCATCGCCATTTTTTGATTTGCGTTATGATTCAGTGTTGTATACTGTATACTGAAGAAGCCTAGTAGTAATGTGAATCTGTAATGCTATATTTATTCTATTTAATTTTATTTATATTAGATTTGTGCCTCCCTGTCATGATAATTACATGAATGACAAATCATACAATATATTGAGAAATGTTTTCTGAACTTGGCCAAAATAACAGTAGTTTTATTTTATTTAATATTATTAATTAATTATTAATAATTACTAATATTATTATCAGACTTTATTATGTTGTGGGTAAAACTGATGAGGGAAGTTGCCAATGCTTTTGTCCCCGGGGGGGCTGCCTTAGTTTTAAGGTAGGGTTGTTTTGGGAGCAAAGAGAGCGCTTGCTGAGGAGTTCTGATCAGGTGGAGTAAAGTGGAATATTTTGGACTCTTGTCTCGGTTGTTTCGCAAAGCATGTAAACCATAAAGATCGGTTTGGACCGCAGCCCGCTTATTAGTGACCTCTGCTCTATATGTTGTGCTGAATAGCTCCTTGTTTGAGTATAGAATAAAACAAAAACTTGATTGAAAAAAAATAAACACAACAGTAACAACAGGAAAATATAGGGGTGTTCTCACTTCTGATTATTTCATTAATCTTTTGTTGCCAACGATTTCTGCTTTAACACTAGCTCTTTCACCATTCAGAGGTGAGTATTATCGTAGCCTGTAGTCTGCGTGTTTACCGTGTAAACACAAGCTACATGGGACAAACTGCTAGCTAACAGTGGTGTGCTGACATAGACATAGACCACCAACTCTGCCCTTTATCTTCCAAAGTGCCCTTTTGAAACTTCTTGTTTAAAAAAAAAATAATAATATATATATGTATATATATATACATATATATATTATTATTAAGAATTTACTGAGGTCGGTTTGAAATTATCTTTTGAAAACCTAAAAACGATTAAAAACGAGTGAAACAACTGAATAAGAACTGCGCGCACCAACATCAAACCTTCCCATCCCTCCCCCCCACCCCCCACCCCCCACCCCCCCGTCAACAACTGAAGACAACCTGCGCGCAAACAATTCTATTCCAGAATGTTGTACTTGTTCCTCTGCATGAATGACAGCATCGCTTTAACTTAATACAGAACAGTAAATTAAACATTATAGCAATGAACTGAAAATGTTGAGCTCATAATTAAATAAATATTTAATGAACATTTAGTGCAAGATAGTGCAACATTGACAGTGTTTACAAACTAGCAGCACTATCAGCTACACAACTTTCCACAATAAATCAAAAAAAGGTTTTTAAAAGACCAGCATCACTTAACTTTAATAAATATATTAAATACATAAATACATTTAAATGTTTGTTCTGACTCAGTTCTTTTTTTTAAACCATGGGTCTGAGAGCAGGTGTTGTGCAATATGATGGCACAGTATGTCACACTGTATCACATGCAACTTTAAAACTGCAGTCTTTGATGGAAAGGTTTCTTTATGACGCTCTTGCGGGTTCAAAGATATTGAAACTCTATCACGAGAAAGAAAGGGCATCTCTTTTACTTGTTCTTTGTTAGTTACTTTCCTAACTTTAGGTGTTTAATATATTTTGTCCATTATATTAATGTTTTGCCTGACTCTTTGTCCTGTAATCATGTTTCTGTAAAGCTGCTTTGTGCCAACACCTGTTGTAAAAAGCGCTATACAAATAAATTTGATTTGATTTGATTTGATTATATGTATTTCTTGTTTGGTATTATAGCAGTGTGTATTTGTTTGGGTTGGGAAATGAATGTTTGGCTTATTTTTATTTGTTCATTTCAGTTTATGATTTATGCAAACATTGTTGCATTTTCATCTCTGGACTTTTTTTGGTTTGTCTGCAGTGGTTGTGCAAATTGCTGAATTTGCATGAGACCCATATGAAATCATATAGCATAGACTGAAGTGGTTTGTTTCTGTTCCCCCACAAGTATCAGATTGAGAACACTGCCCCAGAGTTTTTGTTTTTCCACTGAAATGCTTACATAAGCTCTGGCAGTAATGAAATCAGATTATCAGAGATTTAGGGGTGCTGAGCAGTGTTAATTTCGTTGACGAGTAATTTTTGTCATAGTTTTCGCCAACAAAGCTTTTTTTCAAGACAAAAAGCAGCATAAAAAAATTAAGCGAGACAAAATTAACTGACATTTTCGTTCACAAATAAAAACGAGACAAAAATATTTGGCAGGGACGACAACCAATCAGAACTGATTTAGTTTTGTGAAAGGTAGGGACAATCAGGAAGAGATCCAATCACTACTATTTTAGCAAAGGTGGAGGGGCGGGAGAATTGTGATCTGTCGATACTTATGGGGCTCGACTGGAACTCAACTCGACAGTGTCGGCAGGGAGAGGAGAGACCATGTATTTTTCCTTTGACGTTGCGAAAAACAAGACAACGTGTAAACGGTGCAGAATGTCTCAATCTCTCAGGCTTCTGCAGACCAGAGTCCCACAGATCTCCATGCAGAGATCAGCGTTTTAATGCCCATGTTATTTCATGAGCTAATAGTGTGTTTAACTCGACTGTGTACTAAAACACTGTACTGCTGTTCTGTAAAGTTTATATTATACTGATACAGAACTCACTAATTAAGATGAGATCATCTGTTTAGTCCCACAGTGAGAAAACATATAGCTAGTGCTGAAAGAAGAACAGGTCAGAAAGGAAAAAGCTGTAGCGAAAATATAACAATAAAATAAATTAATCTATTAACCCAAAAGTCTGTGTAAAGTAGTTCCTTACAGCACTTTCTCATAAGTTTCTTCTTTTTAACTCATGAATTCTCTAAATACATCCTGAGAGCATCTCTACAGGACAGTGTGTGAATGCGTGTTTTTGACCTCATGTATAGAATGTAGCTACAGTAGGTGTGCTGGGTTAGTGCTTTACGACCTGATTTCTAGAACTAAATTTTAAATGTAAAATATTTATAGTCACATACCTACAATAATAATATACATTAGTTCATATATAAATATATTTCACATTCAAACATTAACAATATTACACAACTAAAACTAAAAACTAAAACTAAATGGTATTTTCGTCACAAGACTATGACAAAACTAAATCAAAATTTGTTGTCAAAATTAACACTGGTGCTGATCACCCAAATCTATCCTCTATCCTATAAAACTAAATAAAAAGAGTACTGTGTGAATTTGAGGGGAGTTCCCAGGATTGTGTCATAACAGAAGAACTAGAAACTCAAAAGAGATGTTGATCACAGGCGTCTGTTAGCTGATGTATCAGAGATGAGTCCATAGACTGTATATAAGTATGGAAAGCACGATAGGGGTTGAAAAGTAAAGCAATTATGTCTTTTCTGCCCTCTGCCCAACTTTTAACCCTGCTTATTTCCATTCAACTGAATGAGAAATGGCAGAATCTTTAATCTAAAATTACACATCCAGGATTTTTTTTGTGGTTGGGTTCTGTACATTCTGCAAGCTTCCCTCCTGTGTAATACCCCCAGTGTTTTTTTTTAAACAGTTAATATGTTTTATAGGAGTTATCCGTGATATTTAAAGGGGTGTGGCGATGTGGTGATTGACAGCTGAGTGTACGTTGATTGACAGATCGCCTGTGGCTCAGTCACGGAGCTCACAGTCGGATCTTTCGGACATTCAGATTTTACTGTTAAAAATGACATTTCTGAAGTAAAGCAATGGCTTGTACAGTAGTTAACTGTTGTAACAGAACCTCAGGGAAACGTTCTCTGCAGTTTTTTCGGTAAGTGGATCATTTCCCTCCATCAATGCATTAGTATTAATACTTCCTCTCCCTAATTTTAGTATCTAGGTTAGGTTTTTAACCTAGCGTTAGGTAATTAACGCTAGCTAACTAGTTAACTAGGTTAGCCAACTCAGGTTATCTAAGTTAAGTAACTTGTTTGGTGAAAATGAATGTAAAACGCAAAGAGTAATTAAGGGGGAGGGCGGGGTTTGGGCAGTCACACGGCCCCGCCTCCCACCTCTGCCGCACCAGTTCTGGCTCCAATTTTCCTCTACTGCGCAAGCGCACGCAAGATGCCAGCTTCGATTTCAGCCATATTTTGGCTTCAAAACGGCATAATGAGAGTGATGGAGGACATCTTGTCCTTACTTATATACAGTCTATGGCTAAGTCACTGTGCTTTCCTCCGAGTGCTGTGATGCTTCTCGGTAGGGCTACATCAGCAGTAGTTGGAAAAGAGTTGGTGGCAGATTTCCCAAGTCTTCCCGAAGTTAAAGGGAGTCTGCTCCCTGATGCCTGCAAGTCAGATAAGATCTCCCATAATTTAGAACGACTGGCCCAAGAGTGAACACAAATGAGAGAAAAGGAGCATCATGGCTCCCATCAAAACCCATTTCACCCCTGACTACTCTAAGGTATATTCATGTCTGGTAAAGGTAAAAAAACAATGAAAGTCTTGCCCTCTGTACAATTTGTAATAGTGATTTCAGCATTGCCCACGGGGGACTAAATGATTTCAAAAGGCATGTTGAGGTGAGATAATGTGACAGATAGATAGATAGATAGATAGATAGATAGATAGATAGATAGATAGATAGATAGATAGATAGATAGATAGATAGATAGATAGATAGATAGATAGATACTTTATTTATCCTGAAGGAAATTTAGTAATATATAGACATATATATATATATGCTCTGAAATTAATTTAAATAAATTAAACTTGGGATGTCTGTGGTGGCTGACTTCACTTGAGTTGGAGGAGGCAATTTGGCAATCATAATATTCGGTTACAACATAAATGTAAAATGTACAGTAAATGTGTTTCTGTTATTCAGTCATGTGAAAAACCTGTTATGGGAAGTTTGTTCCAGGGGGGTGATGAACCACAGAAATTCCATTTTTTTTCTTTTAGTTTTTCTTTCTGTTCCACCCATTCCTTCTTCTCATATTTAAGGCAGAGTGACACGTCTGAAGGGACAGACCAGATTCTTAGATGCTAGGGTCATTCATTTTTTGGTTTCAGAAATGGCACTGCAAGGTTTTAAAGAATTTTTGAAAGGAAGCCCTTGGAGTATTACTGTGCTCTTTAACCTTGTTCTTGTTGTTCTAGAAAAACTTGTAGAGAATGACTTTGTGTGTCCCTGTAGACAGGGATACACACAGGCTTTTTTCGCTTTATACCTCACTATGCCAATGACAATTGCTGTTGTGTTTGGAGTTTACCTTTTTCAGTTCCATTACAGTACAGCTCCTAAAATGCAGTGTTGTTGTTGTACCAAATGGGAAATACTGTGTTTTATTAGTCCACCTATTGTGTGGATTATCCTATTCTTCAGTGATGGAAGATACTTATCTTGTTTGTTAGCGGATTTGCATGAAAAAAATCCTGACAGCAGGGTGGTGCCTCTCTGGCAATGGTGCAGCGAAGGCAAAAACCTGACTCAGGCCCAGCAAGAAGCACGGAAAGTATTTTACATAACGAAGGTAAGACATTAACATTTAATTTCAATTGCTATACCTTTATTTCACTTATTCTTTACAGTGTCCTTTTATTTCTATAATTACAGACTGTAGCTTGTATCTGTTTCTCTGAATACTATATTATTATCCTCCTTTCACCCTGTTCATCAATGGTCAGGATTAGGGATGCAACGGTTCTCTGTATTTTATCGAACAAACGCTCTGGTATTGAATTGCCAGGGGGAGGGGCTGCTGAGCTTGCAGTGAGTGCTCCTCCTTCTCCATACCACCATAAACTGGTTGTTTTCAGGCCGTTTGAATGAGCGAAATCTGTTCAGAATGATGTAAATGAACACTGAAACACTGAAGGAGTGCAGACCAATTATTTAATAAAAATGTGAACAAGCTAAACAGTGCTGCACATCAAACGCGGACAAGTGGAGAAGCTTTCCCACACCCAGATCTGCATGATTATAACATTCTAACTGGTGAATTTTTTTAAACAGTTTGATTTGTTACTTAATGTTATAATAGTTTTGAATGTTTCATTATAGTTTAATTTGATTTTGTTTTCACCTTTTCTTGTCCAATTCAGTTAGTTTTAATTGGTTTTTAGAGTGAGTTTGCTAGGTTTTATTAGTTTTTACACATCACATTAGAGAGATCAATCTGAGAAACACAAACAAACTCAAAAACTCAATAAACTTTACAGGTTTCCCTAATTTTTACCAAAATTATCAACTATGAGTGAGTGCGAGAGAGAGAGAGAGATTTATCAGTTTATCCTTCGCGTGGGGTGTTCTGGTGTATGAGCTACTCACAACAGGTACTGTATCTCCTGTTTCACTACAGAACAGGTGCTCCCTCGTGCTCATATTCTAAACCCATTCTGCAGCTTCCTCAGGGTTTTCTGTTGTTATTTTGGGGCTAGCATTAGCGTTATAAATAAGAACAAACCCCATGGACCGCAAGGTGCCGCGCGCTGCTGCTGTTGTGCCGAATCTGACTCTGCTTCGCAAGCAGATTTGGCACAACACCACCCGCTGTAAAACTGCTGGAGCGAAAACAGAGCTTATAAATTAACAAAAAAACTAAGTGTATTCTATCAGTAATTTCAGTTTGTTTTAGTTAGTTTTATAAACTCTTAATACAGTTCCACTTAGTTACCTTTTTTCTTTTAATTACCGTTTTTATTAGTTTCAGTTAACGAAAATGTTTTTTTTTTTACTTTCAGTTTTTGTTATTTCGTTTTTTTTTTTTTTTTTGTTAATGATAATACTTGGTTATATTGTGATTATCATGCCAGAGCTTTATATATATAAAAAAAAATGCAGTTAAAACAGATGCTTATGTCACAGTCTATTTCCTGGAGCCCGACCCGAGGAGTGTGGTGGGAAATCTTCGGTCGGGTTCGGGCAGAGAATCTAAGCTCTAATATTGGTATATCATAAATGAACTGATACCGTGGCCCAAGAACCGCGATAAGAACCGAACCGTGGCCACACTGTACCGTTGCATCCCTAGTCAGGATCCTACAGGAGAGACCACCACTAAGCAGCTATTGCTATTTGGGTGGTGGTTCATTCTTTCTTTTCAGCACTGCAGTAGAACTAAAACCAATAATGTGTGCTGTGATACCACACTGCTGCTGGAGTTTGTTTTTAACTGGAAGCCCTTCAGCGCCATGGATTGAAATTTTATTTACTATTTTTGCCCATTAAATTATTTTCATTAAAATCAAGGTTTGTCAGGCTGTGATAAAGTAATCAGTAAACAAATTATAATTGTCACATTATTCTACATGCATTCTTCTACACTGTGAGAATTATTATTAATAACTGTTTTTTTGTCCCAGTTGGCAGGATTCGGGTGTTTGCTTGCCATCTTCCTCATAATACTGATTGTGATGATTTACACATGCCTTAAACCAAAGACTCCAAATGAACAGGTACTGTAAAATGCATCTTTTGTAAATAAATAAATAAATATCAATAATGCCAGTTGCAAATATAACTGCATATTTGTACATACCAGTAGAGAATGGATTTTTAAAATAATAAAAGAAGACTTTGCATCAATTTAGAGCAAGGGTGTAGACGTCCCCCCGCAAACACATCGACCCAATCCTATTTCTCTTTCGTTCCCCTACCCCATGTTTTCGAGTGTAACCCTTTTCCCTTTGCAGAGTTACAAGAGGAAGGGGTGAAATCCTCTAAGAATCTGGTCAACCCTTCAAGCACCCTTCTATTTACTATTGGTTTTATTTATCGATGCAAATATGGCGTCACTACTGTCGAGTTTACAAGGTTAAAAACTTCTTAAGCTTAAATATGAATTAAATCTTAAAATCTTATCTAACCCTTACTTCCCCTCTCTACAGTGCCTTGCAAAAGTATTCGGCCGCCTTGAACTTTTCAAAATTATGCCACATATCAAGCTTAAAAAAATAAAGATATGAAATTGTAATTTTTTGTGAAAAAAGTGGGACACAATCGTGAAGTGGAACGCAATTTATTGGATATTTCAAACTTTTTTTTTAGAAATAAAAAACTGAAAAGCGAGGCATGCAATATTATTCGGGCCCCTTTACTTTCAGTGCAGCAAACTCACTCCAGAAGTTCAGTGAGGATCTCTGAATGATCCAATGTGGACCTAAATGACTGATGATGATAAATAGAATCCACCTGTGTGTAATCAAGTCTCTATATAAATGCACCTGATCTGTGATAGTCTCAGAGTTCTGTTTAAAGAACAGAAAGCATCACGAAGACCAAGGAACACACCAGGCAGGTCCGAGATACTGTTGTGGAGAAGTTTAAAGCCGGCTTTGCATTTTGCGTTGTTTGGCGTGAGAAAATCACTGGCTGAATTACCTACTGTTTTTCACTGAACTGGTCATTTTAGGCCAGTCCGGGTTTCATCACCATCGCCATCTTTCTCTCACACACACACAGACCCTCACTTTCCTGCCCTGTGAGATTTTTATACTCATCAAATTAAGTTCAAATTCAGAAATCCTCATAACCAAGCTGAGACATTTACAATCCAATTTGCATTCATGCATTCTTTATTATATATACTAGTGGTGTCAATCGATTAAAACATTTTATCCGTTTAATCACAACAAAATTCTGTGCTTAACTGCGATTAATCGCATTTGTTTTGTAGTGGATATTTAAATGTACATAAAAGAATGAATGTATGAAATGTAAAATGCAATTATATGTATAGTAGTGGTGTCAATTAAAATAATAGTATATACTTGTATGTTTGAGGGGAGATAAAAATCTATGCAGGGTGCTGGAATAAAGAATGCATGATAAATTGGACTGTAAAATTGGTTGTGAGGATGTGTGTGTGTGTGTGTGTGTGTGTGTGCGAGTGGATGAGTAAGAGAGAGAGAAAACTCTAACCGGGTCTGAGATGGAAGTCTGAACCGGAGTGTTACTGCTGGACACCATATGAGCGTGCCGTTCAGTTTTTCAGCCAGAAAATAGATCAGTGCATTAGGCGGGGGTGGGGCACATACATACACACATACATACCTTATATATATACATGTGTGTATATATATATATATATATATATATATATATATATATATATATATATATATATATATATATATATATATATACGTATATATATACGTATATATATATATATATATATATACAGTTGTGGTCAAAAGTTTACATACACTTGTAAAAAAACATAATGTTATGGCTGTCTTGAGTTTTCAATAAGTTCTACAACTCTTATTTTTCTGTGATAGAGTGATCGGAACACATACATGTTTGTCACAAAAAACAGTCATAAAATTTGGTTCTTTCATAAATTTATTATGGGTCTGCTGAAAATGTCACCAAATCTGCTGGGTCAAAAATATACATACAGCAACAAAATTTGTCAATTTTGGTGATGTAGCGAGTTGTGTCAATCAAATTAGCTTCATGTCATGGCCTCTTCACTTCTTGTAAGTGATTCTGATTGACTACAGCTGTTGACTTCTCATGAGCCCATTTAAATAGGGCTCATTTGACCCAGTGATTAGACTCAGCTACAAAAGCTACAATGGGAAAGTCAAAGGAACTCAGTGTGGATCTGAAAAAGCGAATTATTGACTTGAACAAGTCAGGGAAGTCACTTGGAGCCATTTCAAAGCAGCTACAGGTCCCAAGAGCAACTGTGCAGACAATTATACGCAAGTATAAAGTGCATGGAACAGTTGTGTCACTGCCACGATCAGGAAGAAAACGCAAGCTATCACATGCTGCCGAGAGGAGATTGGTCAGGATGGTCAAGAGTCAACCAAGAATCACCAAGAAGCAGGTCTGCAAGGATTTGGAAGCTGATGGAACACAGGTGTCAGTCTCCACAGTCAAGCGTGTTTTACATCGCCATGGACTGAGAGGCTGCCGTGCAAGAAAGAAGCCAAAGGCACCTTAAGACTCGGCTGAAGTTTGCTGCTGATCACATGGACAAAGATAAAACCTTCTGGAGGAAAGTTCTCTGGTCAGACGAAACAAAAATTGAGCTGTTTGGCCACAACACCCAGCAATATGTTTGGAGGAGAAAAGGTGAGGCCTTTAATCCCAGGAACACCATGCCTACTGTCAAGCATGGTGGTGGTAGTATTATGCTCTGGGGATGTTTTGCTGCCAGTGGAACTGGTTCTTTGCAGAAAGTAAATGGGATAATGAAGAAGGAGGATTACCTCCAAATTCTGCAGGAAAACTTAAAACCATCAGCCCGAAGGTTGGGTCTTGGACGCAGTTGGGTGTTCCAACAAGACAATGACCCAAAACACACATCAAAAGTGGTAAAGGAATGGCTAAACCAGGCTAGAATTAAGGTTTTAGAATGGCCTTCCCAAAGTCCTGACTTAAACCCCATTGAGAACATGTGGACAGTGCTAAAGAAACGGGTTCATGCAAGAAAACCATCACATTTAGCTGAACTGCACCAATTCTGTCAAGAAGAGTGGTCAAACATTCGACCTGAAGCTTGCCAGGAGCTTGTGGATGGCTACCAAAAGCGCCTAGTTGCCGTGAAAATGGCCAAGGGACATGTAACCAAATACTAATGTTGCTGTATGTATATTTTTGACCCAGCAGATTTGGTGACATTTTCAGCAGACCCATAATAAATTTATGAAAGAACCAAATTTTATGACTGTTTTTTGTGACAAACATGTATGTGTTCCGATCACTCTATCACAGAAAAATAAGAGTTGTAGAACTTATTGAAAACTCAAGACAGCCATAACATTATGTTTTTTTACAAGTGTATGTAAACTTTTGACCACAACTGTATATACAGTGAGTCCTAGAAGTATTTGATCCCTTGCTGATTTTCTTCGTTGGCCCACTAATAAAGACATGATCATTCTATACTTTTAATGGTAGATGTATTCTTACATGGAGAGACAGAATATTAAAAAGAAAATCCAGAAAATAAATCTAAGGAATATATATTAATTGATTTGTATTTCATGGAGTGAAATAAGTATTTGATCCCTTAGTATTCATTAGCAGTTCTGGCTTTTACAGACCAGTTAGACACTCCCAATCAACTTGTTACCTGACCTGAAGCCACCTGTTCTCACTAATCACTTGTGTGAAAAACACCTGTCCACAGAATCAGACAGATCACACAGATTTCAAGTCTCCAACATGGGTAAAACCAAGCTGTCACAGGACCTCAGAGTCAGAATTGTTGACCTTCACAAAGCTGGAATGGGCTACAAAAAGATTAGTAAGGTGTTGGATGTGAAAGTAACAACTATTGGTGCAATTATCAGAAAGTTTAAAGAGTATAACATGACAATCAACAGACCTCGGCCCGGTGCTCCAAAGAAGATTTCGCCTCGTGGGGTGGCAATGATGCTGAGAACGGTCAGAAATCGTCCTGCAACCACTCGGCAGGAGTTAGCAAATGACCTGAAGGCAGCTGGGACCACAGTTTGCAAGGAAACAATTGGCAACACTTTGCGCAACAATGGATTCACATCCTGCAGTGCCCGAAAGGTACCCCTGCTGAAGAGAGCACATGTGGAGGCGCGCCTCAAGTATGCCAATGATCATTTGAAAGATGAACCCAGTTATTGGGAGAAGGTTTTGTGGTCAGACGAGACCAAAATTGAACTTTTTGGCCTCAACTCCACCTGCCATGTGTGGAGGAAGAAAAATGCTGCCTATGACCCCAAGAACACTGTGCCCACCGTCAAGCATGGAGGTGGAAGCATAATGTTTTGGGGGTGTTTCTCTGCCAAGGTTACAGGGCTACTTCACCGCATCACTGGGAAGATGGATGGAGCCATGTACCGCACAATCCTGAGGGACAACCTCCTCCCCTCTGCCAGGGATCTGAAAATGGGCCGTGGTTGGGTCTTCCAACATGATAACGACCCTAAACATACAGGAAAGGCAACAAAGGATTGGCTCAAGAAAAATCACATTAAGGTCATGGAGTGGCCCAGCCAGTCACCAGACCTCAATCCGATCGAAAATCTATGGAGGGAGCTGAAGGTCAGAGTTGCCAAGCAACAGCCCACCAACCTTCATGATTTAGAGAGGATCTGCAAAGAAGAGTGGGCCAAAATTCCCCCTGGTGTGTGTGCTAAACTTGTGGTTAACTACATAAACAAAGGCTTTGCCACTAAGTATTGAGTGTGTTTGGCAAGAGGGATCAAATACTTATTTTCCTCAATGAAATACAAATTAATTAAAATATATTCTTTAAAATTATGTTCTGGATTTTTGTCTTGATATTCTGTCTCTCCATGTTAGAATATATCTACCATTAAAAGTGCAGAAGGATAGTGTCTTTATTAGTGGGCAAACAAAGAAAATCAGCAAGGGATCAAATACTTCTTGGACTCACTGTATATATATCGATTCAATTTCTGTGATTAACTGTGATTAATTACATTTGTTTTTCAACATACAATTTTAGAGCAGACACCAGGGTTAAGAAACTCATTTCAACTAAGTATAGTACTAAATTCTGGCTATCCACAACATCCAGCTTCTAGCTAACTGGCGAGCTAAATTATTTTTCGTTATTTATTGCTTACAGTAATCCTGCAATCCAAAATTAATAAAAACAATTTGAAAATGAAATAGTTATTGGCTGATCAGGTACATCAAGTTAAACATATATAGTTTTTGTTTTCTCAAACCTTGACTATCTATCTAAACTAGCTAATTCTAAAGTTAAGGTAACAGACTGTCACAGGCTGTATTATATTAAACACACAGTGGGTTCAATCTGTGTGCTTTGATTCAGAGATGAGTCTTTGTAATCAGCTATCAGAAACAATATACATGTTTAGCTCTGTTACCTTTCTTTTAGAAAAATCGCCATATATCCATATATGTTTTAACATTAGCTCTGCAACCCACTGCAAGAACTCAAAAACCCTCAAAAATCTTCCCCAGCCAGGCAGGGTGGGGCATTTTACTAGCCCACTGCGCTCCGCAAAACCAGCAAGCTGATTGGCTATTTCTCCTGAAAGGCTGGACTTTATCCTTGAACTGGCTCCGTGATTAGAGATTTTCCATTTACACAGCGGTCAGTGTCTGTCTCCTCATTAATAATACAGCTCAGCTTAGCGAAATGATTCAGGGCTGCTGGAAAAAAGCCCAGGCCAGGCGACGCCCCTGGTTTGGTAGGATGTCTAAAAAAAGGAAAATGGACACAAGGGACTTCTTTAGACCTCAAAGTGCAAGGAACAAAGGAACATATTACAGCAAACCCTCTGAAAGTCCTTCCCTTCATCAGACGCTCAGACTCACTCCCCTCCTTCAAAAACAAACTCAAAACCCACATCAAAACACACACCTTTTACTGTGCCTTTTAGTGTTATTGAAAGCAGTGACAAATATATTTATATTTATCATTATTATTATAACTGTAGAACCTCAACGAAACAGAAATGTGTGTATTTAATGCCAAACAAATTTACTTTTTTGATTTTTTTTTTTTTTTTAAAACACCAACAGCAAAAGTTTGGGGGAAAAATACAGTAAAACCTTGGGTTACAAATGTGATTTTATACATCCATATCGTTGGCAAATAAATGGCACATAATAATCAAACTGAGTATTTTCCTCCGACTATAACCGTACCATCAGAATCTATGACTGTCGCACTGTAATATGTCACATATAAATATCAATATTATGTATTAAATATATTTTGCCAGGTGACACACAGTGGTGTTGGTGAAGGAGATACAGGAGTGGCTGGGGGAAGTAGAGCAGGAGAGGCTAAAGGAGATGGAGGAGCAGAGGCTGGAGGCTCACAGGTGAGAAAGAATAAAGATGTGTTCGACATTAGATTGAGCATTGTGAAAAAATGTTAGGGTTATGATAATCTGTATAACAATTTTGGATATTTTATTAAATTTCCCTTTCTTTTGTCAAAATAATTTTAATTTCTTTCTTTTTTTTTTACAAAAAAATCAGGTTATGTAAGGTTATGTTATGTTATGTAAATGAGGATGAAAATGAAAGCTTCTAGTTAAGCTTGTAGTTAAGCTGTAACATTGCTTTGAGGTCAATGCTTTAAATGATGATTGTAACCTGTGTTCTGCATTTAAACCTTATTCCTTTTTGGTTTTCAGATCCGCTGTTGCTCAGTCTATGGCAAAACCTGTGGCGCGTCTCACTGCAAAGATTGCTGCTCAAAGCACAGAAAAGCCTGCTGCCTAGAACACAGAGACCTTCCCTGTTTAGCTCATTCAGACACAAATGCAACCCAAAAAACTGACCACAGTGATTCTACTGTTTCCCATCTTGAATCACAAAGTCAACCCACTTCTGAAAGTCTTTGTGTCAGAATCAAAGGCTGCCCCTGTCTCTGTCACCAAACTTGTGACTGCAGCTGTCACAAAACCTAACTATCACTGATCCAGTTTTTTTTTTTTTTTTTTTACATCTACTTCACACCAAGCTGATTGCACTTCTGGGAAAGACTGTAGATGTCACATGCTTTGCATCTTCACTTTCCTCTTCTGTCACTGATTCATATTCTTTTGTTTTTATTGTCCTCTCTATTTGTATGAATTAAGAGTGTTTTTACACCTGTAGTTGGTTTCTCTGGTCCAGATCAGTTGATGAGTTTATTTCCTTGTTTATTTACTCCGTTTGGGTTTGGTTTCACACAGGCCTACATGCCCCAAATACACACCACTTTTTATGTTGGCACCATCTCAGCCTAATTTTAATTATATTTTATATTTTTATCATCTTGTTTTTTTTTTAAACTGTTTTTCACTTTGGCTCACACTTAAGACTTAAATGAACCTTAATCAGTTATAAATAAAACTTTCTGTACTTGATTTAACCTACTCCACTGTGCTAGCAATTTATTTGTCTTTTTTATTTTATTTATTTATCTTTATCAACAATAAGGTTTGTCAGCTTGCTAATTCCTAATATTTGAGGAAATTATCTTTAAATGGTTTCATTCTGATATGGACACACGTCTGGTACAAGTGAGACAGAAAGAAAAGAGGAAAACAGTCGCTACCACAGAGGGAGGAGGGAAGAGAAAATGAAAGAGGTCTGAGTATTCTGAATATTTCAGTAGCTTTGAAAGGCAAATTTAATACATGTGGTTTAGGGATGTTAGCTGAGGCCACTGTGCCCTGCACATTTTTTTAGTATATTTTTTTTAGTTTTCTAACTAATATAATAGTGAAAAATAAAACATGGAAATATGTAAATATACAACAAACAGAAAAAAATTAGTTTAAGTTGAGTATATTTTTCTAATATGACATACAGTATAATATAATAAAAGTGTTTACCCCTTCATAATTTCTAAATTCTATGTATTTGTATCACTTTAAAATGTTTCAGATCAACACAGTAATTTAAATTTTAGTCAAAGACAAGACATATAAGCACAACATGAAGAGGTTCTTGAGTATGAACCACCTTTTTAGGGTCATGCTACAGCATCTCAATAAGATTCAGGTCAGGACTTTCACTAGGCCTTTCCAACATCTTTGTTTTACTTCAGCCATTCAGAGGTGGACTTGCTGGTGTGTTTTAGATCATTGTCCTGCTACAGAACCCAAGTTTGTTTCAGCTTGAGGTCACAAAGAGAGGGCCAGATATTCTCCTTCAGGACTTGTAGACTGGTAGACAGTGGAATTCATGGTTCCATTTATCACAGCCTTCCAGAACAAAAACAAAGTGAAGAATCTGGAGTGGCCTAGTCAAAGTCCTGATCTGAATCCTAATGAGATGCTGTGGCATGACCTTAAAAATGGCGGTTCATGCTTGAAATCCTACAATGTAGCAGAATTAAAACAAATCTGTAAAGAAGAGTGGAGCCAAAATTTCTCCACAACGCTCTAAAAGACTCATTGCAAGTTACCACAAACGCTTGAGTGCAGTTGTTGCTGCTAAGGGAAGCACAACCAGTTATTGGGATTATAGTCAAACACTTTTTTCACACAGGGCCATGCAGGTTTGGATTTTGGAAAACACACGAATCAAGTTTTGAGAAAATAAAACTATATATGTTAAACTTGCCCTGATGTACCTGATCAGCCAATAACTGTTTAATTTTCAAATTGTTCTTATTATTTTAGGATTGCAGGATTACTGTAAGCTATAATTAACGAAAATGTATTTAGCTAACCAGTTAGCTAGAAGCTGGATGTTGTGGATAACCAGAATTTAGTACTATACTTAGTTTAAATGAGTTTATTAGTCCTAAAATTGTTTTCCACCGGATCCAACTGATCAGATAATAAACTAATATATTTAACTATGCTGAGCCCCGGATTTTTACATACCCGGGCAACGCCCCTGATAATACACATCAAAAAACTGAAGCATAGCACTAATCATCCACTTCTTCCCCATCTATCCTCCTGTCACTTCCTCACAAACACAAATCGTGGCGCACCTGCAGGACAGGTGCTGTATTTACAATATAACGGATCATAACAAGTAAGTAAGTAGATGATGAATCATAAAACGAATGAATTATAGAACAGGGGTTGCCAACGCTGGTTTTTATATTACATGACTGATATTCTGCATCTAGAAATATTTTTTTGGGGGGCGGCGATAGTATGTTTGCATACACTTCAAAAAGTATGTAGTAGCACCCCTGCACATAAACACACACACACACACACATATATATATATATATATATATATATATATATATATATATATATATATATATATAGTACTGAAAATTTGTATATTACCTGTGTCCACTCTCTTAACTATAAACTTTACCATGAAATATGAATATTAAAATCTTTCAGAGATTTTTTTGGCATCCTGGACCAAGAATTTAGTTCTAGTGTTTTCTTTCCAAAAACTCAGCTGTCAATGTTCTCTTACCAAGCGCACTTTAAGGCATTTTCATGTTAATTTTTTTTTTAAACAGCTGTTTAGCCGTTATATGCAGTAATAATAAAAATATCATTTAAACTACTAAAAGTTATTGTACATGTTTAATTGTGTATAATAAATTAATATAAAGAGGTGACTGTTATTTAGGGAGGGAGAAGGTAAGAGAGGGATGTTGTAGAGATGGCAAATGTGTGTGTGTGTGTGGGAGGGGAATAGGGATACGTGGTAAGTTGTGCCATGAGACATCGTTTTTTTGGACATGCTATATTATCGAAACAGTTGTGTTTACACTCATTCTGTTTGTTTGGAGGAATGCACAACATCCTGAAATATTTGCAGATATATTAGTCCCCAACAAAACTACGATTGCCTTGATGTAGTTGTAAGATTGAGGAATGAATCTTCCACAGTTACTTAAAAACGCTAATACTGCAGGCGATGTAAATTCAGTTTTTTTTTATTACACATGAACAAGGCCATGTTATGTACAAATCTTCCACCAGAAACTCTCCAAAAAACACCTGACAAAAAAATACAGGGCCAGCAAATTATAAAAAACATTGGTCTCACCCAGTTTCCCCAGTTTCGTGTACAGTACACAGCTTCACAAATAGTCCAGCCACAACAGCTTGATGTATTTGTTCCTTCAAGATGTGGAGCAAACTTTTTTTTGTTTTTACCATTGGCAATCCTCCCCATAACAAAATGGCCACCCTCATCCCTTCCTGTCACTAGTTTTTTCACAATAAAAGTCTTAAGGTTAAAAACAGGAAGCAAAGCAAAACGTTCTTAAATGACATGTGAACATATTAGAAAATATAATCAAAAAATGTAAAAAAACAACAAAAAAAAAAACACTTTATATTAGACCAGTTATATTAGTCACTGATGAACTAGGCCTTTACATGTACATCAAAATGATGAACACAAACTTTACCCTTAGTGTTACCTAGTAGCCAAAATGAGGCTGATTAATGAGGCTAAGTATAATTTAGGGAAAGGAAAATAGCCCACCAAAATCACCAGTTCTCCTACTACATTCTTCTTATTTTTATTGTCTATAAAAAGACTTAATTAAAAACAGGCTGCATGGAGTGGGGAGTGAAAAATATATGAGATATGGGCTCATTAAATAGTTAAACAATGAATAAGATAACTTAATAGTAAATAAGGTCCATAATCATTCAGAGCAGAAATACTGTATATTAAAGCATATACGGTTCAAAAAAATTATAATTAGTTATTTTCTATTATTACCTCTTAATATATGCCTGAAAATGTAAATTAAAATATAGTGATTTTATATACTGTACACCAGTCAAGACACACAGTAAATAAAATGGATATATTGAAATTTCTGACTGAAAAAAACACAAAAAAAGGAATGCAACAACACTGAAAGACCTGTTTTTCCCGTTAGATTTCCCTTGTTCTTTTGCAATCACAAAACTTAGACAAGCACTAGTTTTCCACAAAAAAAGCAAAGAACAACCTTAAAAATAACTTTTTCACTACAATTTTCCATTCTTTCCGATCATCAAACACTTTAAACAAGCACAAGTTTCCCAGTATTCTGTAGTGACTACAGAGCCAATACATTAAGGCATGGGAGACGGAGGCCTTTCAAAGCACTGTCCCGGCACGTTTTACTTCTTCATGGTGACTGCTCAGAATATTCCAAAATCACAAAAAAACGCAAATCAACAACCCTGAAACCTATATTTTACCACAAACTAACACCAAAATACCTCAGAAAAAATCCTTCACGCTCAATTCCTTAATAATGAACCAAATTGAAAAATTCAAGGGCACCCCAATGCATCATGGGAAAGCTCCTATGTCACAGTGTCACATGACACTGTGTGGGTCAGTGTTTGTATATACAGGGGAAGGTACAAAGACCGACCAAGGACAAGAGACAAAGGAAGGCTTTATAGAACACAAGTGAAGTGGAAACACCTGGGGCTAGGGGGCGGAGCTACAAATTAGAAACACGTGGTGGAAAACTACTGACAGGAGACACAGAGGGGCACAGGTCACGTGGGAATAACACAGAGACATGAGACAAGACCAGGACGTGACAAGTGTCTTAGAACAACATTTGTGGAATTACATTTAATCACAAATAATATTTTTTTTCTGTATTCTGTTTATTATTAGTTACATCCATGTAAATGTCACTTTACAACCTAAACATGTTACTCCACATTACATTTACTGTTAGAAAACAATATGCGTGCAATGTCTGAATTATATACAAATGACAAAAACTAATCAGGTGTTAAAATAATATTACAGATTTGGTTGTTATTATTATTATTATTATTATTATTATTATTATTATTATTATTATTATTGGCATGTCAATTCTGTTGTATATTTACATTTTCACCACTCAGTTCTTACATATTCTACTGCATGTTAACACTGTTCTGCATATTCTAGAGCTTTCTCTGTTTAAAGGCACTTAATAAAGTAAGTGGTGGTATGATGTGTCTAATAAACTGCTGGATTTACATAATGATTGATTTAGGCTTCATAGGGGGCTAAAGGATTTTAACAGGTAAACTCAATAAAGGATTGTTCATCAGCTGATTATTTGGATCCAGTGGAAAACACAATTTAGAGGCAGTAATCAAGGTTAAGAAACTGCTTTAAACTACAAACATAAAGTACTGTACTAAATTCTGCTTATCCACAGCATTCAGCTTCTAGCTAACTAGTTTTTCGTTCATTATAACTTACAGTAAGTTCTGCAATCCTAAATTAATAAACACAGTTTGAAAATGAAATAGTCTAGTGATTAGCTGATCAGGTACATCAGGGCAAGCTGAACACTACATATATAGTTTATTTTTTCTTAAACCTTGACTCCCAATCTAGCTAATTCCTAAACTAGGCTAACTGAGTCACTAGCTGCATTTTATTAAGCAAAAAAGGTGGTGTAATCTGTGTGTTTTGATTCAAAGACGAGTCTCTTTAATCAGCTATCAGAAACAATCTCATCCCAGTTTACGTGGTTAGCTCTTGTTCCCTTTCTTTTAGAAATATCGTTGTATATCCATATGTGTTTTAAAATCAGCTGCTGCTTCATCCCGATCCCGCTGCCTAAACTCACAGTGAGAGGGGGCTTCCCCCCACCAGCACACTGACTCCTTCACGCGCCACAAGCCGAGAGGCTGAGAGGCAGAATTTTCCCCATTCACACAGCGGCCAGTGGCCTGTCTCCTCATTAATAGCACAGCACAGCTGAGCTGAGCGAAACGATGCCATTTTTGGGGGGGACAAATCCACCTGTTTCTAATATTTACCCTCCCCCCCAATCCTCCAATGCCAATACACAGAGCTTTGCAAATACACTGTTTTTCTGTGGTATTGTGCTTTTTGTGGCAGTCATACTCATGCATGGTACAAGTCAACCTGGTCCAAGTGCAAAGTAGGTGCCAAGTAACTCAGTAACAAAGTACTAATACCTTACTTAAGTTGTACATTTTTATCTACACTTTACTGGAGTAATTATTTTTCAGACCATGTTTTACTTCTGCTCCTACATTTTCACACAGTTATCTGTACTTTCTACTCCTTCCCCTCAATACTTCTATTAAAAAAACCTATCCAGATAAATATCTCCATCAGGATAGAGTGAATCTGATATTGGTTAGATAAAAAAGTATAAACAAATACTATCTTTTATACACGATCTGTCACACCTGTACACATCACGACCGCGCTCCAGCAAGAACATGCCTGATTTTTCAACATTAACATTTTAATATAATATTATAGTCAATATGGCTTTTAGAAAAATGTGTTTTGGGAAGGTTATTTTTTTCTAGTGCACTATAGGCCACTGTGGCACGACCTAAGCCTTTGTCCTTAATGGCTTCTTTTTCCCCCTTACATTATTTTTATGTTTATACTTTAAGTAAATTTGACACCAGAACTTTTACACTTGAGTTGATACTTCAACTTGCACAGAAATATTTAAACTCTAGTATCTATATGTCACACAAGACCAGACGGTACGATCCAAACGCAGGTTTAATTCATCCAATATCAGAAAAAAAACTGTGTGAGTAAAGAACAGACAGAGAACAGGTGAGCAGATTAAAACTGGGGAGAGAGCGACCTCCTGTGTCTAGGAGGTGAACTGCCAGGGTCGTGACACCATACTTCCACCTGAGTAATGAATGTGACTACTTTTGACACCTTTATCCCAGTGTAAGTTAAGCGTGTCTATTGGCAAGAACATGGTAATATGGTAAGTATCTCAATACAGGGGTTATAAATAAATATACCATGTTTTGCAATACTGTGAGCAGATTTTTAGGAAAATTGCCATAGTATAAAAACACTCAAATTTAGAAATCTAAATAAAAGAAAAGTTTACTTGTATTTAATCAGAACAGTGGGATATGAAGACCTAGTATAACACTGCTACCTAGTGGTCAGGCTGAATAAAAACATCTTGTGTACCAATAAGGAAAAATATAAAGCTTTTGGGTAAAACATATCATTCTAATGTTTATTAAAAACAGAATGAGGCCTAAAAAGAAAATAACACGGTACCTACTACAATCAAATATGGTGGAGGTTCAAATGAAATTTGGGATTGTTCATGCTCAAGACAATGAAATCTGAAAATTAAGAAGTAACAAATCCGTTTACTCATGTTGTCCAGCCCCAAGATAACATATGTAAGGGCAAAGATTGTAAAACCAGGCACAAGAACATAAGTTCAGCATGAAAGAATGTTTCTTATATTAATGCAAGGGCAAACAAAGTTCAGTTCCAACAACAACAACAGAGAGGATAAGACTAAGAAAAAAACATAGCTCTCTACAGGGCTCTTTTTAAGGTTGTCTCTAAAATATTAAAAAAATCATTGTAGCATGCACCGTGAATCAGGGACGAAAAAACAAAAAATGAGCATGTGTGGTGAGGAGTTACAGAGATAAAAGGTTCTTGTCTTCCTGTGTGGTAAGCAGGCAGTACGAATTTTAGTTTCATATTTAAAAACATGCTTTGCATACACACAATACTATTATAGTTGGATTAAAACACATCAGCTGTGCATGGTCTAGTGTGATCACTTTGAATAATTGACTTGAGACGTGTTTTATTAACAAATCATAAAGTAACAACATATTTAAAACTACTTCTATCAGTATCATGCATTCTTATAACTTCAGAAATACCCCAGCCAAAATGAAAACTGTTACGAAATGTAGATTCACAGCAAACAGTCATGGCCAACAGTGTTGGCACCCCTGAAACTATCTCTCCTAGAAAATGATTGCAATTACACGTTTTGAAGTATATAAGGGGTCATTCTCCAGCTGGACTACAGCAGCAAGTCGCTTGTAGCTGCAAGTCCATTGTAGATTTTGTTTTAGATCATTGTCTTGTTGGAAGATAAATCTCCATCCCAGTCTCAGGTCTTTTGCGGACTCCAACAGGTTTTCTTCCAGAATGGTCCTGTATTTGGCTCCATCAATCCTATCAATTTTAACCATCTTCCCTGTCCCTGCTGAGGAAAAGCAAGTCCAAACCATGATGCTGCCATCACCATGTTTTACATTGGGGATGGTGTGTTCAGGGTGATGAGCTGTGTTGCTTTTACGGCAAACATAATGTTGTGCATTGTGGCCAAAAATTTTTGGTTTCATCTGACCAGAGCACCTTCTTGTCCCACTACTACACAAAAAAATACAATTTCATATCTTTATGTTTGAAGCCTGAAATGTGGCAAAAGGCTGAAAAATTCAAGGGGCCTGTCTTTTGCAAGGCACTGTAGGTCCCAGTTTCAAAAAGCTGGGTTTTCATCCTACATCAGGGGTCTTCTAGCAGGACAATGACCCCAAATATACTTCAAAACGTGTAATTGCAGTCATTTTCTAGGAGAGATAGTTTCAGGGGTGCCAACACTGTTGGCCATGACTGTTTGCTGTGAATCTACATTTCATAACAGTTTTCATTTTGACTGGATATTTCTGAAGTTTAGAATGCATGATCCTGGTAGAAGTAGTTTTATATATGTTGTTACTGTATGATTTGTTATTGAAACACGTCTCAAGTCATTTATTCAAAGTGCTCACAAAGCCACTAGACCAGACCTGGGCATTGTACGGCCCGCGGGCCGTGAGATTGTTGGTAAATTATAAAGAAATAGTAAATCGGTCACGCTATCCGCACCAAAAACCTGTGTGCACGTCTAAACAGTGTATTACGGTAGCTGCGTGCACAGCGGAGCTGGAGGAGCAGAGGCACGCGCTTCTCCAGCAGAGACTGAAAATAGAATAGAAAATAGTTTTACACCTAAATAAAAATGATTTATCCAGATCTAATCAACTAATATACACCAGAAATACAACTACCTATCTGTAGATCAGTGTAACATTTTAGAAATGTTTGTCATATAAAATAAGCAAATCAAATGGTTATCAAATGATAACTGCTGAACATCGTGTAACATTGTTCATTGTATTTAATACGTATGTTTCCAGTAATAATACTAAAAAATAAGACAACATGAGTTTGGAGTCCTATAAAACAGAAAAATCAATGGGTTATTATATCGCACGACTAAATTCTTCTCTAAAGATCTCTTTCTCATGTAATACATTTCCAGTGATATTACTGTATCATTTTACAGTAATGGGATGCCAAACAAAAAAATATATCCAGTTGTTCACATAATACACTTGTTCATGCCCAAAACAGGCTAGTTTTCTCTCACTGAACACAAAAAAAGAACTGAGGTAGAAGAAATATACAAATGCATTTATTGCAAGTTACATGTTCATTGCATCACTGTAATGTTTCAAGTGATGCTGGTCTTTGATAAATGTCATCACATGTTTATTACATAATGAACCCACTTCTTTTTAATTTTGGAATAAATCAACTTAAAATAGACTAAAGTGAATAGAGCTAAATATTTAGTTGCAAATCCTTTGCCTTCAATAACTGCATCAAGCCTGTGACCCACTGACATCACTACGCTTTTACATTCTTCATTTGTGATGGTTTTCCAGGCAGTGTGTTTTGGGTCATTATCTTGCTGCAAGATGAAGGATCTCCCAATCCGTTTTGTTGCACATTTCTTCTTATTGACAGACAAAATGTTACTATAGACTAGAGTTTATTTTGCATACTTTCTTTCTCCAACCTTTAGCCTTTCCAACACACTGGTACAGATTCATCTTTCTCATAGGTTCTTAAGATTCTCTTGTCATAGGTCCATAATCAGTCCATAGGCTAGTCTCTGTACTTCATGGCAAACTCCAGCTTGCTCTTTCTCTTCTTTTTGTTGATAAGTGGTTCTCATCTTTTGGTGACGGTTCTGTACTTTTTTGATGAGGTTTTCTGTGAAGAGTAGAGTGTGATACTTTCACTCCTGCCCCAATTTGTTGCTGATGTCACCAACAATTGATTTAGGTTTTTCTTTGCAGCACTTACAATGTTTCTGTCATTAACTGCTGTGTTTTTCTATGGTCTACTACCTGTTCAACATCTGTTACTTCATACACCAGTGATGAGTTTCTTCTTCAGGTCTTTCCAAATTGGCTATAGCCATATTTTTACAATACATCGGATTGATTTTCCATTCTCAACAAGACAACTGAAAATGTGTGAATATTTTCATGTAGAGACCTGTAAATTATAGAAGTACAATACCCCTGTTTATCTCACTCATACCTCACACATCACTAAGGTGGAGCTAGTCCAGGAAACATGAGAATTTAGGGAACTGCTTATTTTTGTACTCCGCCTATGATACTGTCATTACACTTTCACTTGAGAAAACTGCAGCATTTTGTCTGTTGGATCTTCTGAGTTTAGATTCAAGAACAGTTCTGTCCTTTTCAGGAACCAAATATGATAGAACCACTTCTACAAAAACTTATTGACAAAAATAAGGGGAATATCTTCTTCATCTTTGTTGTCATCTGCCTTCTTTTGGCAGAAAAGTTTATTGAGGCTGATTTTGTGTGTCCTTGTGAAAAGGTCTATAGAGGACTTTTTTTCTGGATTTACCTTCTGATGCCTGCCTTTGTAGCATATGTTTCTGTGTTGTGCGTTCTAAACAACACGGATGAACTTGCTACACAAAGTAGGAGTTCTGATATGGAGTCTGGGAGATCTCGTGTAGAACTGTGTTTCCAGTTGGCAGAACGTGGAACATCTGATGTGGAGTCCCAGAGATCTCGTGTAGAACTGTGTTTCCAGTTGGCAGAACGTGGAACATCTGATGTGGAGTCCCAGAGATCTCGTGTAGAACTGTTTTTCCAGTTGGCTGAATGTGGAACATCTAATGTGGAGTCCCAGAGACCTCGTGTAGAACTGTTTTTCCAGTTGGCTGAAAGTGGAACATCTGATGTGGAGTCCGGAAGATCTCGTGTAGAACCGGGTATCCAGTTAGCAGAAAGTGGAACATCTGCAAGATCTGAGTTGGAGCCCGGGAGCTCTAATGAAGTACAGGAAACCCAACCTTTAATAAATAGGAATCACTCTGTAAGAAAGGAAATGTTAAAAAAAGTGTATATACTGCTAAAAGCTGCTGCCAATAATCCATATGGTCAGAGTTTTATGGCAGTTTTTGTATGGATAGTCTTGTTCTTGAGTGATGGAAGATATGTAGCTTGTTTTAACACCACACTACGTGGAGAACATGCTGTCAGCAGTACAAATGCTCTTTGGGAGTGGTGTGACACAAACCGGACCCTGACAGATAACCAGAATACAGCAGAGAAAGCATATTATGCATCTAAGGTAAGCTACTGATTACTGATTTACACATCAGTACAATCAGAACTGTTCTACTGATCCTAACATAATGAACATATTAAGCTGAGTTGTGTTGTTTTTTTCTGTTTCAGTTATCTGGTTTTGCTTTCATCTTCTTACTTTCGCTTTTGGCACTGGTTTATCAGCTTGCGCCTGCATGCTGTAAAAGATGCTGCTCTGCATGGATGAAAATATGCTGCGATGCAACCCCTGATGAGCTGACTGGCACAGTTGTGGAAACAGATGACGGCTGAACCAATTACAATCTTATGATTAGCAGCATTCTAAGGATGGGGATGATTTTCTTGTTGGAACATGCAGTAATGCAGAATTACATCAGGTTAATTGTTTTTGAGTTATTTATAATATACTGTTTAATAGATCATATGTGGGTGGTGTAGTGTAGTGACTAGCAACATTGGTAGGACTACCTTTCCTGTGACAGACTGGGGGGGGTTTGATTGACAGACTGAACACGTCTATGACCCTACACCAATAAAATAAAAGATCTTGGGTATGACCCTTTACCTGTGTAACATTTTGTTTTGCATGGAAAATATCAAGCAAAAGCATCATGTTGTATTCTATACATGTAAAAAAAAAAAAAAAATAGGGTGTATTTTTTGTACTGCATGTTGTATGGCATATTCAGAATCAGTAGGACTGATATGCTCTTAGTAGATTGCATCTGGAATTAGAACAGCCCCCTCACAGGTCATGTTTGGGAGTATTTGATGAGGCCTATTTCATTTTATTTTGCATGGTTGTGAATTTCCTATTACTCCTTAACCTACAGTTTTCATGTTTCCATGTTAAAACCTTAATCTGTAAGCAAGTCAGTGGCCTGCAAGTCAGTACTTGCACTAATAACTCATAACCTGTTTATACATTACCTAAAGCTTTCCATTATTTCTCTGTACAGTTGTTTTTTGTTACATTATTTGTTTGTGCTGTCCGGGTTGATCTGAGGTGGAAGTCCTTCTTAGTTCCTCTCAAGGTTTCTTCCTCTTAATATGAGGGAGTTTTTCTTCGCCCACTGTTGGCACTATCACTGTGGTGTTTACTCATAAAAGGCTTGAAAAGTGCTATATAAATGAATTTGAAGTAAATTGACTGTTCTCTGCTTAGCTGAAGAAGACTGGTATCTGAATATGATATAAGACTATAAGACTTGACTTTTTCCCCTCTTCCTCAAATCATCAAAGTACTTTTTCTGTATGTTCTTTGGGCATGTCAGGCTTAAATTTTAAATGTTTGAATAAAGTTTACTTGAAACACATTGAGTTTTTCTTCTTTTTTTTCAGCCCTACTGTAAAATACATTTGACTTATATTGTAAATTTCACTGCTAATTACCATGTGACACTAGAAACAGTGTCCAAAGCAAGATGTGAAATAAACCTTGACTTCTTCATATCATTACACAGCTTACATAATGTCAGTAAAAAGATTTACCCCCTTAAATATTATTTGCTTTCTTGTAAAAATAAACAGATTCTACGAAAAAAAAAAAACATTACATAAGGTGTAATCCATTAAAGAAGGAGTGTCCAAACTTTTGACTGTTTATTTTATATATCATATTATTATATATAAGTATATATTTTTATTCACATTTTACTACAAGCAGCATGAACAAACATGACAAACGTGTGGCAACAGTGTTAATTCAGGAAAACAAAATCTGCAAACATCGTCTGAAACCTTTAAACAATGTACAGCAGCAGTAAAATGTAATATAAGAAATATGGTGTACAGTGTATTTATATAGATGAATATAATTAATTATTAATAATAACATAATTAAAGTTACATTTAGCAAGTTTGTGATTTCAAGTGTGTATCAAACTGGTAACCCTTTGTATTAATTGGTACCCAAGAATTAGCTCTCAGTTTGAAAAAGGTTGGCGACCCCTGCTGCAGTTTATCTCACCAATGAGCAGGTTATAGAGGGGGGTTTGTTAGGGGGGCGGGTTTGTTATTGCAGGTGATAGCAAGAACATGCTGTAATTGTATATGAATACAATTCACAAAACAAAAATTACACAACACTAGGGAGGGGCCTGACCAAGGAATTCTCTAGAACACAGGAGCCTACATTCCTCGTTGTACTTTATCTGTGAAAGTTCATTTTCACTTTTGTCAAAACAACACACAGGGCATGTTAGAACAGGCAACTGCAGCATTTTGTTTAACGGTACCTTTTTAGTATAGATTCAGGAACAGTTCTATCCTCTACTGGAACCAAAAATGATAGACCAGTTGCTAGAACCATTTCTCGACACCCATAAGGGAAAGAACATTTACTTAATTTTTGTGGTTATCTGCCTTATTGTGTCTGAAAAGTTTATCGAGGCTGACTTTGTGTGCCCTTGCGAAAGGTTCTATAGAAACCTTTTTTCTGGATTTACCTTCTGATGCCCGCCTTTATAGGATACGTCGCCATGTTTTACATTGTGAGGAATGTGGAAAAGTCTGCTACGACAAGTGGAGGACCGGACAGCCAACCTGAGGGAGGTGGGAATTCTGATATTAATGTTGGGGTGACTAATGTCCCACCTCCCAGTAGTGGGACTCTTTTGGGAAAAGTGAAACTGAAAGGCAGCAAATGCTGCATAACGTCCAAAACTGTCTGCCAGTGCTTTCAGTACTTGATTCCTAGTATTGTTTGGATTGTCTTGTTCTTAAGTGATGGAAGATACGTGGCTTGTTATCGGACTGTAAGTGCAGAACATGCTGAAAGCAGTCAGCAGGCTCTTTGGGAATGGTGTGACCTAAACCAAACCCTGACAGCTGAACAGAACATAGCAGAGAAATCATATTACACATCAAAGGTAAGCTACTGATCCTTAATTTTGTTGAGTAGGTAGAATCACAGCTCTTAAATGTTTGGAATACTTATCAAACTGGTTAGTCTGGTTAACCAGCTCAGTCACACACTATTATTAAACTATCAAACATACATACTCATGAATACTCAGTGGGGTGATCTGTACTTCTACCCAAAAGACAGACACTATTTTACCTGTTTGATAAAGTTTGTCTAGGTGTGTCGGAATCTGTTTATGATCCACAAATAACCATGAATGAACTTCTTATTCGGGCTGATGGGCACTCGCATGGAGGAGGAAATCAAAGAGCAGATCAAAGCAGCAGAAAGCAGAGATAAAGTGAAATCTATGTTTAAAAGCTGTTTACAGAGAAGAGAAGGCAAAAACATGTCAGAGTCGTTGTAAAAGTTCCACTGTGCTAAAAAAACATTCATTTTTTACATCCAAAAAAATTGTAGTTGGTGTGAATCTGTCTTTACTTGATGTAACAGGGCCTTTACTTTCCCTACCAAATGTGTGTCTATGTCAGATCTAAAATGCATTTTTATTTTTAAATTCTTACTTTACATCATTATTCTTTAAATTTAAAACTTGGACATCAATGTTGTTGCAGGTTATAGTAAAATCAAACATTATGGGCTCTATCATACACCCTGCCCAAGGCATCCTTTCACCCCATCAACAATCTAGAGTCCGTTCCTATAGGTGCAAACACAGACGCTCTGAAGAGCACAAACAAGACTTTTAACTCAACAATAAACAGAATAAAATAACATTGCTGTTCCTTTAAATGACCTTCACAGCGTAAACCCATAGGTCAGTATCCTCTGCTGAAAAGAACAAAGTGCCACACTGTTAAGATACAAAAGCGTCAAAGTCAGAGTGCACCTGCCTCTTAAAAGGAATGGCCAGAGACACTGATTTGTTTATTTTACGTTACGCCCAAAACACACCCATGATTAATTAAGATAATTAGTTCATGCCTTTTGTGTGTTTCGAGCTGCGCAAGGAGTATTTTTTGCACCCTCATCGACACGCCCTAAATCCAGCTGCACAAAAAAGCTACGCAATTGACCCGTACACTTTATATCACTAAAATAGGGCCCAAATACAGAGTGAAGGCGAATGACGACACATTTAACATGAGTGTTCAAAAGAAATAGTCAGTAAATGTTAATTTGAAGCATGTTTATTGGTGAACATGTTTGTGAACAACACAACAACACATTAAGTTGAGATGTTGTGTTGTTTTGTTTGTTTCAGTTATCTGGTTTTGGTCTCCTCTTCTTATTCTCTTTATTGGCCCTGGTCTATCAATGCTTTTATGTTCACGGAGAAAGATGCCCCACTGCAACCCATAGATGGACCCGGCTGACCGGCAGAGTGGTCTGAAAGAGTCAGCAGAGCCATCAACAACCTACACATTTACAAATATCAGCAACCTGTTTAGAAATTATTTATAACTACTTTTTTTTTATCAATAATGTATTTGTTTGTAAATGTAATTATGTGTCAAGTGTCAGTTGTATTCTTTGGTGACTATGGTGAGCACAAACAAATAAGAGCTAGAGAAGCTTCCTGTTTTGAACTGGCTTCAAATTAGCTAGGGAGATTGGCTTAAGCTTTGAATATTTAAATAGTGTCTAATAAAACAAAGGGGAGGAGAAATATTTATGTACCTGCGTTTTGAATATTTAATATAATTTTTCGTTTTTCATTAAACTGGTCTAAAAGTTTGCCAAAAGTTCTTTACTCAAAGCCTCATTCAATCGTTTACAGACAAGTCTGGAATGTCTATTTATACATTAAACTATTTCTGTCTCAATGAATATAAAAGTGTGTGTTTGCATATCCATTGTTAGTTGTGTGTTGTTATGATAAAGTACATGATATTCACTGACTAAGACTAAGGTATTGTAGTTTCACAAGAAGGGTTCTGTACCCCAGCCCCACCAGGATATCGTTACTGTAGAAGGTGATAAAATAAATGAGGTCACAGAATATAAGTACCTGGGTATCTGGTTAGATAATACCTTGTCCTTTTTAACTCATATCAACAAATTACAGTCTAAGGTTAGGGCTAAAAACTCCTCAAGTTGCTCTACCAAATTAACCATAGTCCAAATGACTATCCTGCCTATGTTTGATTACGACGATGTCATTTACAGATCTGCTAGCAAAAGCCTTCTCCAGAAACTTGACGTTCTCTATCACTCAGCCATTCGGTTTGCCATAAAATCCCCTTTTAAAACACATCATTGCTCCCTTTATTCTGCTGTAGGTTGGCCATCACTACATACTCGTCGCTTGATTCACTGGTACATGCTCATCTATAAAACTCTTCTCGGTCTGTCTCCTCATCTCCTGCCTAGAACACCCGTGGAGTTCTCACTGACAATGAATGGAGCTAAGACCAAGGATATGGTAATCAGTGCTAGACGTCAGGACAATATCCCCTCTCCACCTTCTCCGATCATTTCAGGCCAAAACATCAGTAGAGTCAACACTTTCAAATTGCTCGGAGTTCAGATCTCGTCTGATCTATCCTGGGATGCTCACATTAACTATGTGATTTTAAAGACAAGACCCAGGATACATTATCTCGCTGTTGCCAAAAGAGCTGGTCTTCCCTGTGATGTGCTAAAACAGATATACTTGACTTTCATACACCCAATCCTTGAGAATGCTAGCCCAGTTTGGGGTGGACTGACAAAAAAACTCTCAGAGGAGCTGGAAAGGGTTCAAAAACGATGCTGCAGAATCATCGGCATCCCATCATTTCTTCCACCACTCAGTAAAAGGCGTGATGAGGCTACCCTGCGCATCCTCACTGACATTATTAAGGATGAATCATCTCCTCTACATGACTTTTTGCCTTCAGCCCCAACATCTACTTACTCACTTCGCCCGGCAGCGGGAATTTGTAGTACCTGTGAGCAAAACTAAAAGACATCAACTCTCTTTTATTCCTCGTGCTCTTAAATTGTCTTTCAAGTGACTTACTTAGTTTCATGCATTAGACTTATTTTATGGTAATGCTCTAAAGTTAATCGTTTCTGTTTTGATACTGATTGTTGAGTATTTGACACATTTCAGGTCTCACTGCTTAAAATAGTTTTTTATGCTGTTGTGTCCTGCCTTGTGAAATTTAGTAAATGAAATGAAATGACCCGTACTGCTCAGCGTATCATGCTGCAGGTCCCTAAAGATGAATACAGTACTTGATTTGACCGCATTTCATGCTGCCGCAGTCAAAGACTGGAATTCACTGCAAAAAATCTAAAGTTGGATTAGTCATTTTTTAAATGAGAAATGCTATTGTCACAGGTCTGATATTGCCTGATATTTTTTTTAACTGTCTGTTGTGTCATTGTATTTTTGTATTTGTGTTTTAAGAGACTTTCTGCCTCTTGCCAGGCTGCCATTGTAAATAATAAAATGTTCTTAATGTCTTGCCTGGTTAAATAAAGAATAATAAATAATAAATCAATAATAAGAGTGCTTAAGGAACCGAGTGAAGGAGCGTAAACTTCAACAGAGCAGTAGTGTAAAACTCTGGTTAAGTGTTGGGAAAGCCAAATCGTTCCCCTTGCTGAATTCTGCTAGTACTTTAGGCACTCAAATATTAGATCATACGTATTAAAGTATATTTAGAAGTCTTCTAGACCACAATTTGACCTCTAAATTTCCTTTATTCTCAATTCTTCAAAATTCTTCTTGTAGTCTCTTTCTGATTTTTAAGGATATTTGTTGTTTTAATATCGAGAGTAGGCAGCTGTTTAAATGAGCCAATGGCTTCTGGTTGTTGGTAGTTTTTATAAAGATTTAACATCTGCACCACAAGTACCAGTTCATAATTTAATTAAACATCAGTGGTTAACAGGAAGGATAAAGGTCCAGCTGTGGCCTAGAAGATCAAGTAAGCTTTCTAATAATCATTATTATGAAACTGAAACACTGGTCATTTTAGTGTGGGAGGATTCATGGCTAAATTGGAGCAGCCTGGTGGTCAATCTTCATTAATTGCACATTATTGCACCAGTAAGAGCAGAGTGTGAAGGTTCAATTAGCAGGGTAAGAGCACAGTTTTGCTCTAAATATTGCAATGCACACATTATGTGAGACATATCAGAGCTCAAAAGAGGACAAATTGTTGGTGCACGTCTTGCGGGAGCATCTGTGACCAAGACAGACAAGACAGCAAGTATTTGTGATGTATCAAGAGCCACGGTATCCAGGGTAATTTCATCATACCACCAAGAAGAACGAGCCACATCCAACAGGATTAACTGTGGACGCTGTAAGAGGAAGCTGTCTGAAAGGGATGTTCGGGTGCTAACCCGGATTGTATGCAAAAACATAAAACCTGTTTAACTTATTCAGATCAAGAGACTGCATAAGACTGCACTCGTATGAATCTGTGTATGTGTCTGCCCTACACATATAAACACACATAAAATCACATTTCTCATATTGATTAAAGTTAGTGCAAACTAATCACATAAAGCAGTTACTCTACCAATAAATACACATTAATAGGTTAACTAAATGTTGCTTAATTAGGGTGACCATATTTTTATTTGGGTAAACCAGGACACCTGGCTAAATGACGTCAACGCCTAATTTGCATAATACATGTTTTTGAAGCTGTAAAAGGATTAAGGTTGTGGGAGTGAAAAAAGTGAGTAAAAAACACCCTAAATATGTTAGAAATGATACAAATGAACAACTTCTGTTGCTTTTTAAATAGGCCGTCACTTTTTTACAATAACTTTATTTTTACGTGAATTACATCAATGAGTTTTTTGCCATGTTCTTAAATGTTATTATAAGAGCAGCAGTTAGACTGAACTTTATTCCACGTTTTTTAGGGTTTTTGTTTGTTTTATTTAATTTTATTAAGTTGTCATAAGTTTTCTTTATTTTTAAACCTATCATAGACAAATTGTTCAATGGTTTAATAGATATTTAGCTTTTTACAAAAAGGCAGACATTGTGGACGAGGTGAGTGACAGGCTGTGTGGTGAATGAGGTGACTGACTGAAACTGTGGAAGTTAAATTCAGCCGGAGAGGAAAGGAGAGGAAATTTCCGCAGAGGAAATTTATGTGGAGCTTTGATTTGGCGCCCCCTCTAGGCTTCATACCCCCCCCCTTAAGAAGAGGGCTGCTCTCACTGAGGCGACTCAGGGATTATGTCACACGCAGCACTTTGCGGGACAGGATGTGAAATACGGACATGTCTCGGAAAATACGGACGTTTGGTCACCCTAGCTTAATTGAACTCCTGCAGTTCACTCTAATTACTTTTTACTCTAATTGCTAATTACTTATGTTCAATAATAGCATTTAGCATTGAGAGAAATGGATAAACTATCTAACCCAGCGTAAACATGTGAACTAACTGCCTAAATAGGATTCATTAGAGAGTAGTAAGTTTACCAGCAAACTTACTTTGGTCAAATTGACGCACACAAACTGTAAATTTTTAGAGCGTTTGCCACCAAACAAACAGTGCAGCTGCTTCCAGCTCTGTAGACTGCACGAGGTAACTACAAGAGCCCACCAGGGACAAACACAAACTAACACTTTGTGATAACAATAACAATAAATAACAATTAACTATGGGGCTTTAGCGCCATCTATTGGGCATCTATGAACTACACCTCACTGAATGCACTGAAATATAATTAAAATGAAGACTTTCCAGCACTTAATATGTCTTAAAATGTCCATTAGTGCAATATTTCGCAATGCTTATTGCTATCTTACATCCCACCAACAGTCTTCTTAACAGTTTTCATGCCTTGTGTCTGCGTTGTTTAAATAGCAGCGGCACTGCTGTTTGGAAGTGAGGGGTGTTCAGGTAAATGTCTGGCGTATTGCTATCTTGGCAGCAGAAAACACAGGTGTGCAACTCACTGATTAAATCCCTGACAACTGTCACCTGTCAGACGTTCATACCTGTCTTAGCTACGCAGGTGCATTACATATGCTCTGTGAATTATACTTACATGAGCAGTAAAATCCTTATAACAGTGATTTCTCCTGCTGTCTAAGTTTCCTGTGGGTTTCCAAACTAGAGATCCCATAACCCTGTGCATGTTAGCTTTAGCATTTAGCTTTCATTTATTTAGATTTCACAGCAACCTTTTAAATTTTTCTGCAGCTAGTATGTGCATACTTCCCAAAATCTGGCAGCCACGCCCCTTATTCTGATAAAACAGCAAATGGTCAGGACTGAGAAGTGTTGGATGAGCAGCAAGTGTCCATTTATGCTAAATTACAGCATTTTTAGATATTTGGGTTAAAGCTGTGTTGAAAGGCTGCAGTTTGAATTTGTAGCCTTTATGCTGTGGTTCAACATGTTTTACGAAGCACTCAAACAAATGAAATAACAGATTTTAAAACTGATAAATGATAAGTAAAAGCTTTGCAATTTAAGCATGACTAAAGTAAGTGTAAAAAAGAAACGTAATATTAGCAAAAGGTACGCCCACACTGAATTAGAGTAAAACAGTGTCAAATGCTTTTACAGTTTTTTACAACTGTTTACACACATTTAACAAGCTCTGTGTCTATTTTTCAAAACTCTACACACAAAACCCACAATTTTGCTCACACAAAATGCAAAATGCCTGAAATCTCCAGCAAAATGACACACATTCAAACTATCATCAACACATCTCAAAAGCAAGCACAGACCTCACATTGCCATTCATCGTGTACACACTGTTGATCAAAACCTCTTCCTTCATTCATGGGATTCTGTGTTTATTTCCATACAAAAGTGCAGAGAGAAGGTGAAATACTCACAACACACAAACAGTTTTCGAACCCAAAAAATTATTTTTTTCAAATCAATGTTCGGATTAAGGCTGTCACCGTGAATCGACTCAAGTTTGGCCCTAATCTCATCTGAGACAGCTCTCCTTGCAACCAACTGATGAATATTTACAGTCGTTTTACAGAATAAAATCTGGGTAGGTTATCATCACTCAACACATACCTTAAACTTGGGGAATCTGAGCGCCCTGAGCCTCTGCTTCAGTGTGAGCGGTGCCTCCACAGATTCAGGTTCCACCTGTTCACAGAGCGAGACGTCTGCTGTTGAATCTTCACGTCTCTGCTCAGAACGTGAACAAGCAGGAGCTTCTGATGATGAAGCAGCAGTCTTCCCTCGAAATACCTTTTTCAGCTTCTTTCGAACTGACTGGCAAGCTCTCCGAATCTTGGCTCCAATAGTTTTGCATAACCTTTCAGCTGCAGCACAAAACGGACTGCAGTAAACAAGGTCCTCCTTAACAAACTCAATGCTTTCTGGAGTTGAAGATGGTCCAGAAAGATTGATTTTTCTTCAAGCTGAGGTCGTCTCGGACTCGTCACTTTCAGCATCCTCACTGCTCGATGATGAGGAAGGCTCAGTAATTATTATTGGTCGAACAATAATCTAACTAGCTAACCTAGCTTTAATTTATCAATTGTGACTAGCTAACTATAACTATAAACCATGAAATATAAATATTAAATTCCTTCAGAGATGTCTGGCAGCCATGGTTGGAATGGCCCATAAATGTATATGTATATAATATAATAAACAGTGTATGTTACACTTTAATAATATATGAAGAACAATAAATGTGGATTAAACCCCCCTCCACACACAATAAATAAATAAATATTAATTTCATTTATTTTTTGTGGAGGAAGCATTTTAAACACCACAGTTTAACACAGGTTATGTACACTATAGACATTTTTTTTTATCTTTTTCTATATGTTGTGTTGAATAGCTTTGTTATTTGAGTAGAGGATAAAATAAAAACCTGATTGACAAAACAAAAAAAAGAATAAAAATCCAGCAATAAACACAACAATAGCTACAGAAAAATATGGGGCTGTTCTCAATACTGATTATTTCATTTATCTTTTGTTGCTAAAAATTTCTGCTCTCTAATGCTAGCTCTTTCGCCATTCAGAGGTGAGTATTATCGTAGCCTGTAGTCTGCGTGTTTACTGTGTTAAAACAAGCTATATGGGACAAACTGCTAGCTAATATTGCTCTGGCTTCCCGGAAAACACTCAGGCTTCATCAGTGTAGCGCTGTTGTGCTAGCTTTACTGGAAAACTGTGAATCTAAGCTTACTGTCAATAAACGGAAGCGCTTTACTCACACAAATAAACAGTTTTCAGGAGAGAAATCTGTGTAGATTAACATCCAGTGTTTGTTTTTAAGAATTACACATTTGTTTACTTAACTTACTGTAGCTTTATTTCAGCGGCGAGACCTGCTGAATTAGAAGGAAAACATGGCAACACTCCTGTTCCTTACTACATTCACATAATGTACCTTATAATCCAGTGCGCCTTGTGTATGAAAATAGACCAGAAAATAGACTTTTATTGATAGTGCGCCTTATATTTCCTTCCTAAATTTCCTTCGGTATAAATAAAGTATCTATTCATCATCTATCTATCTATGATCCGGTGTGCCTTATAGTGCAAAAAATACGGTTCACTATTTACTTAACATTAATTACTGAAATTTACATATCTCCTTTAGAACTACTTACTAATTATGTCTCCCTCCATAGTCACTGCATTAATTACGACTCACATCAACACTGCTGAGTGTGAGGGGGAGCTGGATCTGGAGGAATACGCATCTGCTGTTCTCGGGTACATCAGCAAGTGTGTGGAAGATGTCACTACCACCAAGACTGTGACTTGCTACCCAAACCAGAAGCCCTGGCTGAATGCAGAGGTGCGTTCTCTGCTGAAAGTCAGGGATGCTGCCTTCAGCTCCGGTGACTCAGATGAACTCAGGAGGGCTAGAAAAGAGCTGACTGTTTAGAGGTGCTGATCACCCAATGAATCCATCCCCATCGTACAAAAAATGTACTGTGTGAATTTAAGGAGAATTTCCAGGACATAACAGATGTCATAACAGAAGAATTAGGCATCTGTTAGCTGATGTAGCAGCTAAGTCGCTGTGCTTCACTCTGAGCACGCCGTAATGCTACCCTGGGCGTCATATGGCATAAGCTTCTGGGGCAACAGCCCCAAATGATTTTCGAGTATCCCCGAAACATTTTCCTCAGCTCAGCTGTACTATTAATGAGGAGAGAGGCCACTGACTGCTGCATGAATGGGAAATCTCGTAACGCCAATCATGGTGCTGGTTCAAGAACAAAGTTCTGCCATTCATGAGAAACAGCTCCAATCAGCTTACTGGGTGTGCAGAGTGCAGAGGAGAGTTGTGTGCTAGTGGGAAAGCCCTCCCTTGCTGTGGAGGATTACGCATGCGTTGTAAACATAAAAATCCGAAAAAATCATCTTTTCTGTGCATTACACCATGTTCCAATTATTATGCTTATTGGATTTAAGTGTCATAAAGGCTAGAAAGACAGAAACCTGTGATAATTAGTTTGCCAGGTGAACCTCAAGGTGTAGGATCCTTTTAAGGCTTGCTGTGGTGCATAAACCTACTATTGGCCACCCCTAACCAGAGCTCACAAGCAGAAACGGCTGCTGTGAACCAGACATACATGAAGACTAATTTCTTGTTTACTGATGAGTGTTGTGCAACCCTGGATGATCCAGATGAGTGGAGTAGTGGATGGTTGGTGGATGGCCACCGTGTCCCAATAAGGCTGCAGCATCAGCACAGAAGAGGTGGAGTCATTTGTTGGCACGGAATCATGGGGAGAGATCTGAAATCCCCTTAAGGGTATGAAAATGGCCTCAGCAAAGTATATAGAGTTTCTGACTGATCACTTTCTTCCATGGTACAAAAAAAAGAATTGTGCCTTCCAGAGCAAAATCATCTTCATGCATCACAATACACCATCTCATGCTGCAAAGAATACCTGTGTGTCATGGGCTACTATGGGCTACTTTTGGTCTTACAGTGGACTTATGAACATCAAGGCTTTTAGAAATAGGTTTTTAATCCTTACCAGCATACTGAAATCAACAATTCTTGAATGTAGGACTTTTGAGAGCTCTTTTGCTTGAGGCATGATTCACATCAAGCAATTCTTCTGAAGAACAGCAAACTCAAAACTGGTGTATGTTTTTATAGGGCAGGGCAGTTTTAGCCAACATATCTAATCTCATTACATCCTTGCTCCAATTAGCTCTTAGAATAGTCATTAGCCAAGGGGTTCACATACTTTCCCCCCTCATTGTGAATCTTAACATGTTGTGTTCAATAAAACCATGCAAACATATATATTTTTGTGTGTTATTAATTTAAGCAGACTGTGTTTGTCTATTGTTGTGACTTAGATGAAGATCAGAACACATTTAATGACCGGTTTATGCAGAGAACCAAGTAATCCCAAAGGGTTCACATACTTTTAGAACTGTATATCCAGCTGTGTATTAGACACATCATACCACCATTTACTTTATTAAGTGCCTGTAAAGCAGAAAAAGCTCAAGAATATGAAGAACAGTGGGAATATGCAGTAGAATACACTGGTCTGGCTTTGCCTCCAGCCTGAGTGCCTCTTTTCTTTGCTTGAAATATTGAAATGTTTGAAGGGATTTAGTGTCTTTTTACGTCAGGGCTGATGGCACGTCGTGCCAAGTTCTGGTTGGGCATATTTGTGCTCTTTGCTGTTTTGAATAATAATAAAAAACAACAACCACATTTTGTGTTTTGTGTGTGAAGTGGGGTGGTGGGGACAACTGAAGTACACTGTAAACACAGAAGTTGTTTGAACTCAAATAAATTAAGTCTGTTTTACATAAAATTGGAGATTTCTAAACAATACTCAACTATTTTGAGTTAGTTGAACATTTGTGGGCATACATACATTCAAACTGAGATCTTTGAGTTGAATCAACTTATAATAACTGAGTTTAGTCTGTTGCCATTAACAGCTTCTTTTCCATTGGCTTCTGTCACAATCGATTTGAATACTGGGTGTGTCCCCCAGTTTCTAGCACTCACCATCAGTGTGTAGTGATTCCTCCCAGGCTAGGTTAGGTAAACTTGTAGATCACCTATTATAATAAAACGCTTGGTCTTTGTGTTGTAGACTCTAAAACAAGCATCATTTACTGAACTGCAGTAACTCTGTGTTCTTGCTGTTCTCTCAGTACTTTTAATTCTTTACTGTTTTCTTTCATCTACTTTTCTGTGAGTATTTAAAAATAGTTGAATGAAACCAGAAAGAAGACTAAATGCAAGTTCAGTAAAATATTAATTTTAAATATATATGTATATGTATTTAAGTTCAATATAACAAATTTATTTTGGATCAACACTCTTAGGTTTCATTGCATATATTTAAATCAGCTTAGGCCATTTTATATATATATATATATATATTGTTGTGGCTACAGTACATAAAGATGTGTTTGACCAACTCAATTGCATTGTAGTACACCGGTATTTCAGTTATTGTGGCTACATATAATGAAGATGGGTTCAACCAACTCAATTACGTTGTGTTCCATGCAGGTATTTAGGTTGGGTTGAGGCTACACAAAGTCGATGTGTGGAAATCCTGCCCACAATTCAATTGAGTTAATCCATTACATTACATTACATTACATTACATTACATTTGGCAGACGCTTTTGTCCATAGTCAAGTACAATGTAAAATAAGTTTAAAGGTAAAACATCTTTGGATAGGGATAAAAGGAGGTCAAAGGGGAATAATAAGATAGAGGAGTGAAGGAGGGGAAGAAGGAAATTAGGTTAGAAGTAGTTAGTTTGTTAGAGGTGTTAGGAGAGTAAGTGCTCTTTGAAGAGCTCTGTCTTCAGGGGCCAGTTGTTCAAAGGTAATCTGATCGGATTTTGGTTATCGGATTGGATCAAATCTGGAAAACAGGTTGTTCAAAAGGGAAAGAAGCAATCTGAAATCGGATCAGATCATGTAATCCAATCCTAGTTTGTTAATGGATCAAACCTTCAGTTTCTGTTGTTCAAAACTTTTCAGTAGGATTTGGATAACTTTGATCCAAAAAAACAGGATTACCCTGATCCCAACAAGGGGTAGGATTTCAAGGTGGATTTCAGGAAGAAAATGTAGTAAAACTTTAAAATCAAAGTTTTAAAGTAAAAAAAAAATACATTTGTACAATTTAGTGTATATACTTTTATTTCTATTTTGCACTTGACCTGTTTAACCGTTACAGTGATAAAGTAGACATTGGCTACCAATTACAATTTTACTGTAGTAAAGTAAAAATAAAAACAATGAAATAAACCCCTCAAAAGATTTCAATAACAAACAAAAATAATACATTAATTTTTTCATCTACGTCACTGTCATTCATCACTGTATATTAATGTCAAGGAAACATTCATCAGATATGAAGCTGTCAAAAATAATTTCAAACAATTGCAAAGAACACCAGAGTTTCAGGCTCAACAGGCTCAGGTGCATCATAAACAGAGAGGGACATTGCGTCTGGTAGCAACGTTGTGCAGGACAATACATGCAAGTGTTATGTTGCATGCTCCCTGTGGTTCGACTCGCAAATAGTTAAGGCATGCAAAGCGTCTCTGCAGAACGCTCAATTGCTCGTATTGTTTTGCAATAAGCCGTATCTTGTTACTGCAAGAAAAGGAGTCATCAACCCCTGTTGGTTCTTCTATCTGTTTTTTACATAGCTAGTAATCCGGATTAGGTAATCCTGAAAACTGTGTTTCTGGATCAGGTTGATCCAATCCAAAATTGCTTTGAAAAACTGGCTTAAAAGTAAGACAGATCACCTGATCCTGGATAGCAAAAAATGTGATTACCAAATCTGGATAATTTTGATCCGGATTACATTTTTTGAACAACTGGCCCCAGGAGTCTCTTAAAGATAGCGAGAGATTCTCCTGATCTGGTAGTGGAAGGTAATCCAATGAGTTATTTTTTTGAGTGATGCAGTAAATAGAGGAATTCCAAGCAAATCCAAATGTTTTTTTTAACTGTAATTGAATGTTTTGAGCAACTATACAGCAACTTATTCAATAGTGTCAATGTTTAAACAAGTTTGAGAAAAAGAAAAGAGAATGTTGCAAAAGTAGTTAATTTTAATAGTTCAGGGTTAGGGTTTGTTCGAGTTTGTTTAAATCTCAAGTATGTTTGGGCCGATAAACGATATTATCGAATGTCGCGATAATTTAAGCTAGTGACGATACTAAACGCATTATCGTCCATGCCAAAACCAGGTGACTTGTATGCCATTCCGTTATTTAAACAGCCAAAGTCCAGTGACGAAAAAATAAGGTGATAGAGGCAACAGTTGCATGGATCTTTCTATGCTGGTAGAACTTAAAAAACATAAGTTAGAACAACTAAAATTCATAGATCTTTATTTTGATTTGATTTGTTTGACTTTGTGATTTTGTTTACTGGCTGTTTGCATGTTGTAACTTATTGCTCTTCCTAATTAAACTTATTTTTTAAATATTTTTTCAACTCTGAATCTAATAACACATATATTTAATTATTCAATACATGTACTGGTCTCAGGCAGCTTTACTTAGTTTTTATGAGGTTTTTAAGCCAAAGAACATTACGTTACCAAAACTCATGAGACATATAAAAAACATGTTTAAAAGTCCACTAATTTCTTTGGTTTCTCTCAAGAAAGTGTTTATTTTATAGAAATGGTTGACTGCATGTTCAAATAATTGATATTTATGACAAACAAATCATTATTTATGCATGCACATTGTGTTTTTCTAAAATATGCAAAGCCATTTTTATCTTTTCAAGAAGACCCAAACCTAAAATTGATCAAATGTATTATCATGCAATTTATTAAACAAATGGATAAATGATGAACCAAACAGAATTGGAAAAGTGGTTTATATTAACAAATACTTACATTAACAAATAAAAAAAGGGGGAAAATACTCACTCCTCCTGTTACTGGTACTCATTCCTGTTATGTTTTATGTTATGAGTAATAAAGTTTTAGCACAGAATTCACAATATAAGCCAAATGATGCATCTGCATTAGGCATACCTGTCAAGTTTTAGATTTAAAAATAAGGAATATTTTCCTCTGTCCACTTAAAGCCGTCCCACCAGCCCAACGAAGGTTCAGTATCCCTTACATTTTAAGACAGGTTTACAAAAAAATCTAAAATAACCACATGTGAACCACTTACACACTACAATTACATTATCAGGATCTGAAATGTTGTGGACATTCCTACATATGTCATTCTTTTAATACAGCCAAATTAAAAATCCATTTCTAGATATAAAAAAAGGTTAAGATTTCATGTATTTTTTGGCATAATGCACTCTTTTATATGATATATATATATTTTTATTTAATGGATTTAAAATTGAACAAAGGGTGCACAAATTCTACAAAATGACTGTTGGTGACCTAAAAATAGTATCATGAGCTTTTACTAAAAGGACATGGACCAGATATATTCTATCAGTAAAAATTAGTCCTAATGGGCCTACACAATTAATAATTTTTAATTAATACTTCTTCCTTTTGATCACTCCTGATCAGTTCAGTTCATTTCGGTCCTCTACAAATTTCTAGTTAAACTGAGTCACAAACTTTATTTTTATAATTTTAAAAGGTTTAATCTGTGTGTTTTATTTCGGAGACAAGTATTTTTAAGCAGCTATCAGAAAAATCTCATCACAGTTTCCATTAGCCTACCGTTACCTTTCTTTTAGAAAAATCGCTGTATATACAGATATGTTTTAACATCAGCTGCTCCGACGAGCTGCCTGAACTCACCGCGACGGGGGCTTCCCCACGCTGACCCTCCTTTGCAAGCTGATTGGATGTTTCTCCTGAAAGGCGTGACTTTCTCCTTGAACCGGCTCCACGATTGGTTAAGAGACACAGAGCGGTCAGTGCCCTGTCTCCTCAATAATATATATATATATATATATATATATATATATATATATATATATATATATATATATATATATATATATTATTTTAATATAATACGGGAAATTTACAGGAAAATAATAATACGGGAGGACGGCGGGAAAGAGGAGTAAAATACGGTAGGTTCCCGGCCAAAACGGGAGACTTGACAGGTATGGCATTAGGCTTACCCGTATGCCAACCACATCCCATTTTAAAGTGACCTGTTCCTGTTTCCACACAAATAACAGACTAAAAACTCTGTCCTAATGCTTTCTGATTGAAAGGTCTGCATAAGCTCTGACAGTAAGGGGACTTACTTTGGGTTTAACTTTGGTTTTAGTTCCACTTTTGCGATAACAATAAAGAGGGCATTCTTTCAGTTCTTTCACAAGACTAAACTGTTTCTGTTGGATCTTCCAAGTTTAGATTTAGGACCAGTTTTGTCCTTTTCAGGAACCAAAAATGCTAGACAAATATATAATACAACCGTTTCTTGACACCCATAAGGGAAAGAATATCTTCTTCATTTTTGTCGTCATCTGCCTTGTTTTGGCAGAAAAGTTTATTGAGGCTGATTTTGTGTGTCCTTGTGAAAAGATCTATAGAGGAGTTTTCTTCGGGATTTACCTTGTGATGCCTGCCTTTGTAGCATATGTTGCTGTGTTGTGCATTCTAAACAACACGGATGATGTGGACACTGGGAGCTCTCATAAACTGAAAACCCAGTCTGCAGAACCTGAAAGATCCGGGAGATCTTGTGTAGAACCGGTTATCCAGCCTGCAGAATATGGAAGTTTGGATGTGAAGTCTGGGGGAGCTTGTGTACAACTTGACACACTGTCTGCAGTACATCCAAGTTCTGATTTGAAGGAACAGGAGACCCAACCTTTAATAAGTGGAAATTGTTCTGATAAAAAGGAAAATGTTGAAAAAAAGATTACAAAAGATGCTGCCAGTAGTCCATATTGTCAGAGTTTTATGGCAGTTTTTGTCTGGTTTGTCTTGTTCTTCAGTGATGGAAGATACGTAGCTTGTATTGCGACCACATTAAGTGCAGAACATGCTGTCAGCAGTAAAATTGCTCTCTGGGAGTGGTGTGACACAAACCGAACCCTGACAGCTAACCAGCATACAGCAGAGATATCATATTATATTTCTAAGGTAAGCTACTGATTACTGATTTACACATCAGAACTGTTTAACTGACACTAACATACATTATAAACATATTAAATTAAGTTGTGTTTTTTTTCTGTTTCAGTTATGTGGTTTTGGTTTAATTTGCGCACTTTCGGTTTTGGCACTGGTTTATCAACTCTGGCCTGCATGGTTTGAAAGATGCTGTTCTCCCTGCTGTAAAAGATACTGCTCTGAAACCCCTGATGAGCCGACTGCCATAGTGGTGGAACAGAATGAGACATCTACAACTGTTTGATTAGCAGCACATCAGTTTAATTGTTTTTAAGTTGTTTATAATATACTGTTTAGTAGATCATATGTGGGTGGTGTATTGTAGTGACTGTAGTGACCTGTGAAACATTCTGATTTACATGCATAATATAAAACAAAAGCATCATATTGTATTCTATACATGTACACAGATCAAGGTAACAGGGTGCTTTGCAGAGTATTTTTGGTTATACTGTTATATTGTGTGGCGTAATTATGTAAAAATGAATCAGTAGGCTCTCAGTGATGTCATGCTTGCATTCGCCAGCCATTTAAGAAGTATATTGCATTTGTAATTAGAACAGCCCCCTCACAGATCATGTTTGAATATGTTGGGGAGTATTTGATGGGCCTATTTTTTTTTTCATTGTAGCTTTATTTCCTATTACTCCTTAACCTAAACTTTTCTTATGTTTCCTTGTTAAAACCTTAAGCTGTAAGCTTTAGCTTAGTTCTCACACTCATAACTTATAACCTGTTTATACATTAGTTATAGGTGTCTATTATCTCTCTGTACAGCTGTTTTTTTGTTATTTGTTTTTGCTGTCCAAGTCAACCTGAGAAGGATGAGTTCCTTCTACTCAATCTTGGTTCCACCATATCTTCACTTGCTCTAAAAAGCACTATATAAATAAATTTGAATTGCATTGACTGTTCTCTGCTTAGCTGAAGCTGACTGGTATCTGGATATGGTAAATGCAATCAACACACATAGGACTTTTTCCTCTTCCTCAAATCAGCAAGTTAATTTTTCTGTTTGTTATTTGGGCATGTCAGGCTCAAAATTTTAAATGTTTGAATAAATTTAACCTGAAAATGTTTTACTCCCCTAACAGATTTCTTTCTTTTTTTTTTTTTTTGCATTTTTGTCATTATTACATTTTTCAACAAACTTTTAATATCAGACAAATGTAACCTAAGTAAATATAAAAAGCCCTTTAAAGCCTTTTTAACCTTTTAAATTATAAATTAACTATTTTTTGAAAAACTGAGTACACTTTCAATAACCACAACCAGGCCTAATTAATGCCAGACCTGTAGAATCAAGAACTCACTTAAATAGAATCTGACAGTGGTAATACATAGTTTGGGCACCCCTGTTAATTTCCTTTCCTTCATAAATCGTTGGTTGTTTGGACCAGGAATTTCAGTCACATGTCAAATGAACACAGTGATAGTTGAAAAGTGAAATGCAGTTTATAGGATTTACAGAAAAGGTGCAATAATTCTTTAAACTAAGAATTAGGCAGGTGCATAAATTTGAGCACCCCAACAGAAAAATTGCATCAATATTTAGTAGATCTTTCTTTTGCAAAAATAACAGCCTCTAAACTAAGCTGGCCCAGAAGTGCCCATCACAAAAAGATTTACAAAGCAAAAAAAAGATGACAACACAACTACATTAAGAATACGCAGCAAACAAAAAGATGACAACGCATTTACATTAAGAAATCGCAGCAAACAAAAAGTTGACTAAGCAACGACATTAAGAAAATGCAGCAAACAAAAAGATGACAACACAACCACATGGAAAGCAAATACATTTGCCACACTGGAAATGCTCCTGGCCGCTAGAGGGCACTGTTTAGCTGTTGAATTTGTACCTGCCAGAAAAATAAAAGCCCTGCCAGTAACAATTAAGCAGTAACACTTCAACCAAAACAATTCCAGAGGTATGTGGCAAGGAACAAAAATCACTCACTGGATACAGAGACTCGCCCACAACTGCTACAAACAGAATCCACCCAGACACACTAAATCAGTTCTTTGCTTGCTTTTACCATAAGAACAATAGCATCCTAGAAGCCACCATCTAGCCTACATGGGCAGTCGAGGACTCCCCATTCAGCTACACCCAAACCAGGTCAGGTTTGTGCTGTGATCACAGCTCTTCACACAGCCCTTACTTATCTAGAACGGAGAAATTCATATGTAAGGTTACTGTTTGTGGATTTTAATTTAGCATTAATACTGTTATCCCACACAATCTAGTTAAGAAACCTGGGCATAGGTAGTTCACTGTGCTCATAAATATATTGGACTTTCTGAGTAACAGAGCCCAATTTGAATTCTTCTACTCTCATACTGAACACAGGTACACCACAAGGGTGTGTCCTTAGCCCCCTCCTCACTTTTCACACATGACTCTTCCCCTCTTCATTCCTCCAACACCATTATCAAGTTTGCTGACGACACCACCATTGTACGATTGATCACGGACAACAATGAGTCATCCTACAGAGAGGAGATCCAGCATCTGTCTATAAGGTGCAATAATAATAACCTTTGTCTGACAAAACTAAGGAGGTGGTCATGGACTTCAGAAGATCTACCTGCACTGAGACTGCGGCTCTCTACATCAATGGTGTGAAGCAGTGGCGTGCACAGACATTTTGGGGGGCAAGTGCTAAGGGGGGAAAAAGGGCACTTTTTAGCACACGTGGAACACTTCATTATAAAAAAAAAAACTTTATCTATCATTGATTTGGGCTACAGCGGCTAGTTTATAGTCATGTGAAAAAGTTTGTGCAGCCCTATTAATCTTAAACATTTTTAGTTCTAAATATTTGTGTGTTTGCAACATCCATTTCAGTTTGATATATCTAATAACTGATGGACACAGTAATATTTCAGGATTGAAATGAGGTTTATTGTACTAACAGAAAATGTGCAATATGCATTAAACCCAAATTTGACCGGTGCAAAAGTATGGGCACCCTTATCATTTTATTGATTTGAATACTCCTAACTACTTTTGTACTGACTTACTGAAGCACAAAATTGGTTTGGTAACCTCATTGAGCTTTGAACTTCATAGCCAGGTGTATCCAATCATGAGAAAAGGTATTTAAGGTGGCCAATTGCAAGTTGTTCTATTTGAATCTCCTCTGAAGAGTGGCATCATGGGCTCATCAAAACAACTCTGTGTGCTTTTGCATACCTCAGGCGACTGTTTGTGGCGTGCTTGCAGAAATGGCTTCTTTCGCATCACTCTCCCATACAGGTTCACCTTGTACAAAGTGCGCTCTATTGTTGGCCGATGCACAGTGACACCATCTGCAGCAGGATGATGCTGCAGCTTTTTGGACGTGGTCTGTGGATTGTCCTTGACTGTTCTCACCATTCTTCTTCTCTGCCTTTCTGATATTTTTCTTGGCCTGCCACTTCTGGGCTTAACAAGAACTGTCCCTGTGCTCTTCCATTTCCTTACTATGTTCCTCAGAGTGGAAACTGACAGGTTAAATCTCTGAGACCATTTTTTATATCCTTCCCCTGAACAACTATGTTAGATCATTTGAGAGTTGTTTTGATGAGCCCATGATGCCACTCTTCAGAGGAGATTCAAATAGGAGAACAACTTGCAATTGGCCACCTTAAATACCTTTTCTCATGATTGGATACACCTGGCTATGAAGTTCAAAGCTCAATGAGGTTACCAAACCAATTTTGTGCTTCAGTAAGTCAGTAAAAAGTAGTTAGCAGTATGCAAATCAATAAAATGATAAAGGTGCCCATACTTTTGCACCGGTCAAATTGTGGTTTAATGCATATTGCACGTTTTCTGTTAGTACAATAAACCTCATTTCAATCCTGAAATATTACTGTGTCCATCAGTTATTAGATATATCAAACTGAAATGGCTGTTGCAAACACCCAAATATTTACAACTAAAAATGATTAAGATTAATAGGGGTGCCCAAACTTTTTCATATGACTGTATATGTGATGTTCATAAATAATGGCATTTGGTACTTACTGCCGGAACCTAGAAATAAAAAAAGACAGGAAAACAACTCTCACCACAAAGGGAGTAAGAAGAGAAAGTAAAAGAGGGGAACAAAGGCTTTCCATGCTGTGTTGATTGTTAGGGTATGCTCAGCATTTGTCTTAATGGTTCACAGTGTTAAAATGATACGCATGTGGAAAACAGCATTGCTATTGACCTAGCGAGTGCTAATTACTAAGTACCTGTACGTGTGGAAAGTCGTGAACTAACCCCTGAAGGGTTATTCAGGTTTTGTTAGGTACCTTATGGTCTTGCTTCTGCTCCTGCTGCCTTAAAAAATGATGTCTATACTTGCAAATCTGCTATGGCTTGATCATAACATTATTGATGTTATAAGATATGGATCAGACATGCCTGCTCTTGACAAGACCTCAAAAGCTGTCCTCCACGAACTACAACTTGCTGGCCTCCAACTGAATCACGGTAAATGCTGTTTTCACCAATCCAGTTCGCCCTTCCTGGGGCACACAGTGTCTGCAAATGGCCTTTTGCCAGATGACACACACACATACAAGCAAACTCAAAGGCAACTGCTACCTATGGGTGCTGCTATGATCTTTTCTTTTCTTGGGCTACTGTCGCTGTATTCAAATTTGTTAACAAATTATGTTATAGTTGTGGAATATACGCATGCGTGCTTAAGGCAGTCCAACAGTGCTTTCAACTTGATGACTGCAGCACAGAAAAGCTTTAAGCAAGTAAAACAGATGGTTAATAATCACCCTTCACTCTGTTTGATTCTTCATTGCACACTGTCGTATCCACTGATGCCCCTAATTACGGTTTTGAAGCCATACTTTCACAAGTAGGACAAACAGTGGTCACTGTAGCCCATCAGAACAGGAAGTGCAACCAGAAGTGACTCATGTGTCCAAACCAAAAGGAGCCACACATCCACCTGACTCGATGAAAGACTATATTATTTAAGAGTGTACATAATGTACATAGTTGAGGCCATTGTTAATTGCCTTATAATGCAAATAACTGATAAACGACTTCTTAGTAGTATATATTGTAATTTCTGGGCTATAAGTAAACTAAGAGTTGGATAATTAGTTACATTGATAAAGTAGATTAACATAGTTTTATATGTGGTTTACGGTGTATTCTTGTTACTATGTGTGAAAAAAGATTTTACAAAAGGGGGAAATGTTGTGTTCACTGCTGTGCTGTGTAGTACCAGAGACTCACTATTATAGAGTCTAGGACCCTGGAGAGAGAATATGTGGGGAGACAGTCGGTCATGTTTTGCTACAGTTGCTGATCAGGGAGTTAAAGTTATGCTTGGAGTATCTGCAATTGGTCACAACACAACTGTACTTGTTTTAGCACATTCTTCTTGCAAAATAGTTTTAATACAGATTTATTGGTAGTATAAACTGTTCATCTGAAACTCTACTACAAAATCTAAATCAGAAAGTCTGGCTATGCCACTCCAAAACATTCAGCTTATTTCTTATCATCCTTTCAGGTGTGTACAGAACATACAGGAGGAATTCACATTTCCTTCAATAATAGCAAATTGAGAAATGTAAAAAAAGCAAACAAACAAAAAACAAAACAAATGCAGCAGTATTTGATTACTGGCTCCACCTGCTGGGCTTAAACTGCATTTGCATTGTTGTGAAAGAGCTAGTGTTTTAAATTGTGCATTAAAAACAAACAGTATCAGGCAATATGTTAAGGTTAATTGATTTTATTATTAAATGTAAGTGCAGCTATTATTACAGGGTACCTCCCAAGTGCATAGTTCATTCAAAAACAAATAAATAAATAAATAAAATAAATAAAAACAGTCAAAAGCCAGTGAATAACCATATTTTTACTTGTAGTTACAACTAGTAAAATGATACTTCAGAATTGTCAGCATTCTGAAACAAAGGCAAAATATATTTGGAAAAAAAAAGGACCACATACCTTGCATAATATTAACATGACTATTGTTTTAGGAAAACAAGCTTTTACAGTTGTTCTCAGTCACTTTGGTGCATTTCTCAAATCAGAATTAATTTCTGGATCACAGTGTGGGTGTTTCCCAAAACAGTTTGTCCAAACACACATAAATGATAAGCAGCTAATGCTCGTACTTCACTCTAAATCCTTAGTTTTTGCACTGCTGTATCTGATCAACTCGTATCAGCAAACACCACCATGTCAGTGTCACTGCAGTGCTGAAAAAAAAACCACCACCCAACCATGTGGTGTATGTGATACACATTAGAGCTTAGATTCTCTGCCCGAACCCAACCTGACCCGAAGTCGGGTCTGGTCGAGATTTCCCACCTCATTCCTCAGGCCGGGCTTCAGAAAATAGTCTGTGATATAGGCATCTGTTTTAATTATATTTTTATTTTATATAAAGCTCTAGCGTGATAATCACAATGTAGCAAGTAACCAATTATTTTTGTTAACGAAAATGAATGAAATAACCAAAACTGAAAATGAAAAAAACATTTTTGTTAACTAATAAAAACGGTAATTAAAAGGAAAAGACATAACCAACTGAAACGGTATTGAGTGTTTAAAAACTTAAACAAATTGAAATTACTGATAGAAAACTCCTCGTTTTCGTATTTGTTAATTTATTAATAAGCGTTGTTTCAACTTGAGCAGCTTTACTGCCACGAAATAACGACAGAAAACTGTGAAAAGTGAAAACAAAATAAAATAAAACTATAATCAAGCCCGAAAACAGCCAGTTTATGGCTCGGGCTCATAATGACAGTTTATGGTTCAGCTTGGGTCGGCTTGGGCAGAACGTGCAGGGGCTCGGGCTGGGTCGGGTCAGATTTCTTTGGCCCGATCTAAACTCTAATTCACGTGGTGTACGAATTGCAAAACAGCTGTTGGTAAGCCAATTCGGCAGAGTAAAGTATACATAATAGATTTTGATTTGTATGACAGAAGCGATTGATAATTTGGGAAACAGCAGACAGCTGTACAGAATAATTAATTGTATGAAATAAACAAGAAATGGTTCTTGTTATGTGCACCAGTGACTAGATGATGTGCAGAATTGCACAACTGATTTTGAATAAATCAATTCTGATGTGAGAAATGCTCAAAAGTGATCGAGAAAAACTGTAAAAACTCCAGCAGCACTGCTGTATTTGAATAAACACTTAGCAGCACAGCTCACAACACCATCACGTCTGTGTCACTGCAGTGCTGAGTATGACCCACCACCCGAACACTAGCAGCTCTATAGTGCTCCTGTCATTCTCAGCTATAATATTTTCAGCACCCTGCCAATTGCTGAGATGCTGACTGAGCGGATGTTTTCAGAAACACTGATGGCTTCTATAAAAACACTCTGTTTCTCCCTTAGTCTAATAGCGGTATTAGCTATTAGCATGGGTTTGAGGGCCTTCCCATGCTGAGGGGTGAATAGGGTTACTTTGTCTATCTGCAAAATGAAGTATACTGTATTACAATACAGAGAACACTGTTAGATTACACACCTGTTCTATATAAACGTTTTAACAGTCAGTTGCACCTTTTGCAAGTTGGCTTTTATTATACCTGCAACGTTCCCACAAACTTTGAATCATTTCAAGTCATGATTCACCTAATATCTAATCATCAATTCAAGAGATATTTACTAGATAAAAAAAGACAATTAAAATAATTAGTGCTCTGTATTGAGTAAAGAGCTTAGAAATTGTTGATTGAGACAGATAGGCCTTTAAAGGGACAACACCATAGCCAAAAAAACTAAACAAAAACAAACAGTAGAAAAACAACAGTAAAAGCTCCTATGTTACAGTGTCACATGACACTGTGTGGGTCAGTGTTTGTATATACTGTGTACCTTTTAATATATAAAATATGTGCAATTACAGTGCAACAAAACAACTAAACTAACTCACTAAAGAGCTTATTACAAAGAGGTGATGGAATATAGGACTGATAGTGTAACATAAGTAAAGATTTGAAAATAAAAAAAAAAAAACGTTAAAAAATCATCAGTGAAAAAAGCCATTTTCTGCTAATTTCCCACTCTTTCCCATTAGGTTCCCCATGTATTTTCGACATTAGACACTTTAGACAAGCACAAGTTTCCCAGTATTCTGTAATGACTACAGAACCAATACACTAAGGCCTGGGAGACGGGGGCCTTTTAAAGCACTGTCTCGGCACGTTTTACTTCTTCATGGTGACTGCTCAGAATATTCCAAAAACACAAAAAAAAACGCAAATCAACAACCCTGAAACCTATATTTTACCACAAACTAACACCACAATACCTCAGAAAAAATCCTTCACGCTCAATTCCTTAATAATGAACCAAATTGAAAAATTCAAGGGCACCCCAATGCATCATGGGAAAGCTCCTATGTCACAGTGTCACATGACACTGTGGGTCAGTGTTTGTATATACTGTGTACCTTTTAATATATAAAATAGGAGCAAAGACAGTGCAACAAAACAACTAAACTAACTCACTAAAGAGCTTATTACAAAGAGGTGATGGAATATAGGACTGATAGTGTAACATAAGTAAAAATTTGAAAAAAAAATAATAAAAAAAAACGTAAAAAAATCATCGGTGGAAAAAGCAATTTTCTGCTAATTTCGCACTCTTTCCCATTAGGTTCCCCATGTATTTTCGACATTAGACACTTTAGACAAGCACAAGTTTCCCAGTATTCTGTAGTGACTACAGAGCCAATACATTAAGGCCTGGAAGACGGGGGCCTTTTAAAGCACGGTCTCGGCACGTTTTACTTCTTCATGGTGACTGCTCAGAATATTCCAAAATCACAAAAAAACGCAAATCAACAACCCTGAAACCTATATTTTACCACAAACTAACACCACAATACCTCAGAAAAAATCCTTCACGCTCAATTCCTTAATAATGAACCAAATTGAAAAATTCAAGGGCACCCCAATGCATCATGGGAAAGCTCCTATGTCACAGTGTCACATGACACTGTGGGTCAGTGTTTGTATATACTGTGTACCTTTTAATATATAAAATAGGAGCAAAGACAGTGCAACAAAACAACTAAACTAACTCACTAAAGAGCTTATTACAAAGAGGTGATGGAATATAGGACTGATAGTGTAACATAAGTAAAGATTTGAAAATAAAAAAATAAAAAAAAACTTTAAAAAATCATCAGTGAAAAAAGCAATTTTCTGCTAATTTCCCACTCTTTCCCATTAGGTTTCCCATGTATTTTCGACATTAGACACTTTAGACAAGCACAAGTTTCCCAGTATTCTGTAGTGACTACAGAGCCAATACGTTAAGGCCTGGGAGACGGGGGCCTTTTAAAGCACTGTCTCGGCACGTTTTACTTCTTCATGGTGACTGCTCAGAATATTCCAAAACACAAAAAAACGCAAATCAACAACCCTGAAACCTATATTTTACCACAAACTAACACCACAATACCTCAGAAAAAATCCTTCACGCTCAATTCCTTAATAATGAACCAAATTGAAAAATTCAAGGGCACCCCAATGCATCATGGGAAAGCTCCTATGTCACAGTGTCACATGACACTGTGTGGGTCAGTGTTTGTATATACTGTGTACCTTTTAATATATAAAATAGGAGCAAAGACAGTGCAACAAAACAACTAAACTAACTCACTAAAGAGCTTATTTCAAAGAGGTGATGGAATATAGGACTGATAGTGTAACATAAGTAAAGATTTGAAAAAAAAAAAAAAAAAAAAACGTAAAAAAATCATCAGTGAAAAAAGCAATTTTCTGCTAATTTCCCACTCTTTCCCATTAGGTTTCCCATTAGGTTTCCCATGTATTTTCAACATTAGACACTTTAGACAAGCACAAGTTTCCCAGTATTGTGTAATGACTACAGAGCCAATACATTAAGGCCTGGGAGATGGGGGCCTTTTAAAGCACTGTCTCGGCACGTTTGACTTCTTCATGGTGACTGCTCAGAATATTCCAAAATCACAAAAAAACGCAAATCAACAACCCTGAAACCTATATTTTACCACAAACTAACACCACAATACCTCAGAAAAAATCCTTCACGCTCAATTCCTTAATAATGAACCAAATTGAAAAATTCAAGGGCACCCCAATGCATCATGGGAAAGCTCCTATGTCACAGTGTCACATGACACTGTGGGTCAGTGTTTGTATATACTGTGTACCTTTTAATATATAAAATAGGAGCAAAGACAGTGCAACAAAACAACTAAACTAACTCACTAAAGAGCTTATTACAAAGAGGTGATGGAATATAGGACTGATAGTGTAACATAAGTAAAGATTTGAAAATAAAAAAATAAAAAAAAACGTAAAAAAATCATCAGTGAAAAAAGCAATTTTCTGCTAATTTCCCACTCTTTCCCATTAGGTTCCCCATGTATTTTTGACATTAGACACTTTAGACAAGCACAATTTACCAGTATTCTGTAGTGACTACAGAGCCAATACATTAAGGCCTGGGAGACGGGGGCCTTTTAAAGCACTGTCTCGGCACGTTTTACTTCTTCATGGTGACTGCTCAGAATATTCCAAAAACACAAAAAAACGCAAATCAACAACCCTGAAACCTATATTTTACCACAAACTAACACCACAATACCTCAGAAAAAATCCTTCACGCTCAATTCCTTAATAATGAACCAAATTGAAAAATTCAAGGGCACCCCAATGCATCATGGGAAAGCTCCTATGTCACAGTGTCACATGACACTGTGGGTCAGTGTTTGTATATACTGTGTACCTTTTAATATATAAAATAGGAGCAAAGACAGTGCAACAAAACAACTAAACTAACTCACTAAAGAGCTTATTACAAAGAGGTGATGGAATATAGGACTGATAGTGTAACATAAGTAAAGATTTGAAAATAAAAAAATAAAAAAAAACGTAAAAAAATCATCAGTGAAAAAAGCAATTTTCTGCTAATTTCACACTCTTTCCCATTAGGTTCCCCATGTATTTTTGACATTAGACACTTTAGACAAGCACAATTTACCAGTATTCTGTAGTGACTACAGAGCCAATACGTTAAGGCCTGGGAGACGGGGGCCTTTTAAAGCACTGTCTCGGCACGTTTTACTTCTTCATGGTGACTGCTCAGAATATTCCAAAACACAAAAAAACGCAAATCAACAACCCTGAAACCTATATTTTACCACAAACTAACACCACAATACCTCAGAAAAAATCCTTCACGCTCAATTCCTTAATAATGAACCAAATTGAAAAATTCAAGGGCACCCCAATGCATCATGGGAAAGCTCCTATGTCACAGTGTCACATGACACTGTGTGGGTCAGTGTTTGTATATACTGTGTACCTTTTAATATATAAAATAGGAGCAAAGACAGTGCAACAAAACAACTAAACTAACTCACTAAAGAGCTTATTTCAAAGAGGTGATGGAATATAGGACTGATAGTGTAACATAAGTAAAGATTTGAAAAAAAAAAAAAAAAAAAAACGTAAAAAAATCATCAGTGAAAAAAGCAATTTTCTGCTAATTTCCCACTCTTTCCCATTAGGTTTCCCATGTATTTTCAACATTAGACACTTTAGACAAGCACAAGTTTCCCAGTATTCTGTAATGACTACAGAGCCAATACATTAAGGCCTGGGAGATGGGGGCCTTTTAAAGCACTGTCTCGGCACGTTTGACTTCTTCATGGTGACTGCTCAGAATATTCCAAAATCACAAAAAAACGCAAATCAACAACCCTGAAACCTATATTTTACCACAAACTAACACCACAATACCTCAGAAAAAATCCTTCACGCTCAATTCCTTAATAATGAACCAAATTGAAAAATTCAAGGGCACCCCAATGCATCATGGGAAAGCTCCTATGTCACAGTGTCACATGACACTGTGGGTCAGTGTTTGTATATACTGTGTACCTTTTAATATATAAAATAGGAGCAAAGACAGTGCAACAAAACAACTAAACTAACTCACTAAAGAGCTTATTACAAAGAGGTGATGGAATATAGGACTGATAGTGTAACATAAGTAAAGATTTGAAAATAAAAAAAATAAAAAAAACGTAAAAAAATCATCAGTGAAAAAAGCAATTTTCTGCTAATTTCCCACTCTTTCCCATTAGGTTCCCCATGTATTTTTGACATTAGACACTTTAGACAAGCACAATTTACCAGTATTCTGTAGTGACTACAGAGCCAATACATTAAGGCCTGGGAGACGGGGGCCTTTTAAAGCACTGTCTCGGCACGTTTTACTTCTTCATGGTGACTGCTCAGAATATTCCAAAATCACAAAAAAACGCAAATCAACAACCCTGAAACCTATATTTTACCACAAACTAACACCACAATACCTCAGAAAAAATCCTTCACGCTCAATTCCTTAATAATGAACCAAATTGAAAAATTCAAGGGCACCCCAATGCATCATGGGAAAGCTCCTATGTCACAGTGTCACATGACACTGTGGGTCAGTGTTTGTATATACTGTGTACCTTTTAATATATAAAATAGGAGCAAAGACAGTGCAACAAAACAACTAAACTAACTCACTAAAGAGCTTATTACAAAGAGGTGATGGAATATAGGACTGATAGTGTAACATAAGTAAAGATTTGAAAATAAAAAAATAAAAAAAAACGTAAAAAAATCATCAGTGAAAAAAGCAATTTTCTGCTAATTTCCCACTCTTTCCCATTAGGTTCCCCATGTATTTTTGACATTAGACACTTTAGACAAGCACAATTTACCAGTATTCTGTAGTGACTACAGAGCCAATACGTTAAGGCCTGGGAGACGGGGGCCTTTTAAAGCACTGTCTCGGCACGTTTTACTTCTTCATGGTGACTGCTCAGAATATTCCAAAACACAAAAAAACGCAAATCAACAACCCTGAAACCTATATTTTACCACAAACTAACACCACAATACCTCAGAAAAAATCCTTCACGCTCAATTCCTTAATAATGAACCAAATTGAAAAATTCAAGGGCACCCCAATGCATCATGGGAAAGCTCCTATGTCACAGTGTCACATGACACTGTGTGGGTCAGTGTTTGTATATACTGTGTACCTTTTAATATATAAAATAGGAGCAAAGACAGTGCAACAAAACAACTAAACTAACTCACTAAAGAGCTTATTTCAAAGAGGTGATGGAATATAGGACTGATAGTGTAACATAAGTAAAGATTTGAAAAAAAAAAAAAAAAAAAAACGTAAAAAAATCATCAGTGAAAAAAGCAATTTTCTGCTAATTTCCCACTCTTTCCCATTAGGTTTCCCATGTATTTTCAACATTAGACACTTTAGACAAGCACAAGTTTCCCAGTATTGTGTAATGACTACAGAGCCAATACATTAAGGCCTGGGAGATGGGGGCCTTTTAAAGCACTGTCTCGGCACGTTTGACTTCTTCATGGTGACTGCTCAGAATATTCCAAAATCACAAAAAAACGCAAATCAACAACCCTGAAACCTATATTTTACCACAAACTAACACCACAATACCTCAGAAAAAATCCTTCACGCTCAATTCCTTAATAATGAACCAAATTGAAAAATTCAAGGGCACCCCAATGCATCATGGGAAAGCTCCTATGTCACAGTGTCACATGACACTGTGTGGGTCAGTGTTTGTATATACTGTGTACCTTTTAATATATAAAATAGGAGCAAAGACAGTGCAACAAAACAACTAAACTAACTCACTAAAGAGCTTATTTCAAAGAGGTGATGGAATATAGGACTGATAGTGTAACATAAGTAAAGATTTGAAAAAAAAAAAAAAAAAAAAACGTAAAAAAATCATCAGTGAAAAAAGCAATTTTCTGCTAATTTCCCACTCTTTCCCATTAGGTTTCCCATGTATTTTCAACATTAGACACTTTAGACAAGCACAAGTTTCCCAGTATTCTGTAATGACTACAGAGCCAATACATTAAGGCCTGGGAGATGGGGGCCTTTTAAAGCACTGTCTCGGCACGTTTGACTTCTTCATGGTGACTGCTCAGAATATTCCAAAATCACAAAAAAACGCAAATCAACAACCCTGAAACCTATATTTTACCACAAACTAACACCACAATACCTCAGAAAAAATCCTTCACGCTCAATTCCTTAATAATGAACCAAATTGAAAAATTCAAGGGCACCCCAATGCATCATGGGAAAGCTCCTATGTCACAGTGTCACATGACACTGTGGGTCAGTGTTTGTATATACTGTGTACCTTTTAATATATAAAATAGGAGCAAAGACAGTGCAACAAAACAACTAAACTAACTCACTAAAGAGCTTATTACAAAGAGGTGATGGAATATAGGACTGATAGTGTAACATAAGTAAAGATTTGAAAATAAAAAAATAAAAAAAAACGTAAAAAAATCATCAGTGAAAAAAGCAATTTTCTGCTAATTTCCCACTCTTTCCCATTAGGTTCCCCATGTATTTTTGACATTAGACACTTTAGACAAGCACAATTTACCAGTATTCTGTAGTGACTACAGAGCCAATACATTAAGGCCTGGGAGACGGGGGCCTTTTAAAGCACTGTCTCGGCACGTTTTACTTCTTCATGGTGACTGCTCAGAATATTCCAAAATCACAAAAAAACGCAAATCAACAACCCTGAAACCTATATTTTACCACAAACTAACACCACAATACCTCAGAAAAAATCCTTCACGCTCAATTCCTTAATAATGAACCAAATTGAAAAATTCAAGGGCACCCCAATGCATCATGGGAAAGCTCCTATGTCACAGTGTCACATGACACTGTGTGGGTCAGTGTTTGTATATACTGTGTACCTTTTAATATATAAAATAGGAGCAAAGACAGTGCAACAAAACAACTAAACTAACTCACTAAAGAGCTTATTTCAAAGAGGTGATGGAATATAGGACTGATAGTGTAACATAAGTAAAGATTTGAAAATAAAAAAATAAAAAAAAACGTAAAAAAATCATCAGTGAAAAAAGCAATTTTCTGCTAATTTCGCACTCTTTCCCATTAGGTTCCCCATGTATTTTCAACATTAGACACTTTAGACAAGCACAAGTTTCCCAGTATTCTGTAATGACTACAGAGCCAATACATTAAGGCCTGGGAGATGGGGGCCTTTTAAAGCACTGTCTCGGCACGTTTGACTTCTTCATGGTGACTGCTCAGAATATTCCAAAATCACAAAAAAACGCAAATCAACAACCCTGAAACCTATATTTTACCACAAACTAACACCACAATACCTCAGAAAAAATCCTTCACGCTCAATTCCTTAATAATGAACCAAATTGAAAAATTCAAGGGCACCCCAATGCATCATGGGAAAGCTCCTATGTCACAGTGTCACATGACACTGTGGGTCAGTGTTTGTATATACTGTGTACCTTTTAATATATAAAATAGGAGCAAAGACAGTGCAACAAAACAACTAAACTAACTCACTAAAGAGCTTATTACAAAGAGGTGATGGAATATAGGACTGATAGTGTAACATAAGTAAAGATTTGAAAATAAAAAAAATAAAAAAAACGTAAAAAAATCATCAGTGAAAAAAGCAATTTTCTGCTAATTTCCCACTCTTTCCCATTAGGTTCCCCATGTATTTTTGACATTAGACACTTTAGACAAGCACAATTTACCAGTATTCTGTAGTGACTACAGAGCCAATACATTAAGGCCTGGGAGACGGGGGCCTTTTAAAGCACTGTCTCGGCACGTTTTACTTCTTCATGGTGACTGCTCAGAATATTCCAAAATCACAAAAAAACGCAAATCAACAACCCTGAAACCTATATTTTACCACAAACTAACACCACAATACCTCAGAAAAAATCCTTCACGCTCAATTCCTTAATAATGAACCAAATTGAAAAATTCAAGGGCACCCCAATGCATCATGGGAAAGCTCCTATGTCACAGTGTCACATGACACTGTGGGTCAGTGTTTGTATATACTGTGTACCTTTTAATATATAAAATAGGAGCAAAGACAGTGCAACAAAACAACTAAACTAACTCACTAAAGAGCTTATTACAAAGAGGTGATGGAATATAGGACTGATAGTGTAACATAAGTAAAGATTTGAAAATAAAAAAATAAAAAAAAACGTAAAAAAATCATCAGTGAAAAAAGCAATTTTCTGCTAATTTCCCACTCTTTCCCATTAGGTTCCCCATGTATTTTTGACATTAGACACTTTAGACAAGCACAATTTACCAGTATTCTGTAGTGACTACAGAGCCAATACATTAAGGCCTGGGAGACGGGGGCCTTTTAAAGCACTGTCTCGGCACGTTTTACTTCTTCATGGTGACTGCTCAGAATATTCCAAAATCACAAAAAAACGCAAATCAACAACCCTGAAACCTATATTTTACCACAAACTAACACCACAATACCTCAGAAAAAATCCTTCACGCTCAATTCCTTAATAATGAACCAAATTGAAAAATTCAAGGGCACCCCAATGCATCATGGGAAAGCTCCTATGTCACAGTGTCACATGACACTGTGTGGGTCAGTGTTTGTATATACTGTGTACCTTTTAATATATAAAATAGGAGCAAAGACAGTGCAACAAAACAACTAAACTAACTCACTAAAGAGCTTATTTCAAAGAGGTGATGGAATATAGGACTGATAGTGTAACATAAGTAAAGATTTGAAAATAAAAAAATAAAAAAAAACGTAAAAAAATCATCAGTGAAAAAAGCAATTTTCTGCTAATTTCGCACTCTTTCCCATTAGGTTCCCCATGTATTTTCAACATTAGACACTTTAGACAAGCACAAGTTTCCCAGTATTCTGTAGTGACTACAGAGCCAATACATTAAGGCCTGGGAGACGGGGGCCTTTTAAAGCACTGTCTCGGCACGTTTTACTTCTTCATGGTGACTGCTTAGAATATTCCAAAAACACAAAAAAACGCAAATCAACAACCCTGAAACCTATATTTTACCACAAACTAACACCACAATACCTCAGAAAAAATCCTTCACGCTCAATTCCTTAATAATGAACCAAATTGAAAAATTCAAGGGCACCCCAATGCATCATGGGAAAGCTCCTATGTCACAGTGTCACATGACACTGTGTGGGTCAGTGTTTGTACACTGCTCAAAAAAATAAAGGGAACACTCAAATAACACATCCTAGATCTGAATGAATGAAATATTCTCATTGAATACTTTGTTCTGTACAAAGTTGAATGTGCTGACAACAAAATCACACAAAAATCATCAATGGAAATAAAATTTATTAACCAATGGAGGCCTGGATTTGGAGCCACACACAAAATTAAAGTGAAAAAACACACTACAGGCTGATTCAACTTTAATGTAATGTCCTTAAAACAAGTCAAAATGAGGCTCAATATTGTGTGTGTCCTCCACGTGCCTGTATGACCTCCCTACAACGCCTGGGCATGCTCCTGATGAGGTGGCGGATGGTCTCCTGAGGGATCTCCTCCCAGACCTGGACTAAAGCATCCGCCAACTCCTGGACAGGCTGTGGTGCAACGTAACGTTGGTGGATGGAGCGAGACATGATGTCCCAGATGTGCTCAATCGGATTCAGGTCTGGGGAACGGGCGGGCCAGTCCATAGCTTCAATGCCTTCATCTTGCAGGAACTGCTGACACACTCCAGCCACATGAGGTCTAGCATTGTCCTGCATTAGGAGGAACCCAGGGCCAACCGCACCAGCATATGGTCTCACAAGGGGTCTGAGGATCTCATCTCGGTACCTAATGGCAGTCAGGCTACCTCTGGCGAGCACATGGAGGGCTGTGCGGCCCTCCAAAGAAATGCCACCCCACACCATTACTGACCCACTGCCCAACCGGTCATGCTGAAGGATGTTGCAGGCAGCAGACCGCTCTCCACGGCGTCTCCAGACTCTGTCACATCTGTCATGTGCTCAGTGTGAACCTGCTTTCATCTGTGAAGAGCACAAGGCGCCAGTGGCGAATTTGCCAATCCTGGTGTTCTCTGGCAAATGCCAAGCGTCCTGCACGGTGTTGGGCTGTGAGCACAACCCCCATCTGTGGACGTCGGGCCCTCATACCATCCTCATGGAGTCGGTTTCTAACCGTTTGTGCAGACACATGCACATTTGTGGCCTGCTGGAGGTCATTTTGCAGGGCTCTGGCAGTGCTCCTCCTGTTCCTTCTTGCACAAAGGCGGAGGTAGCGGTCCTGCTGCTCGGTTGTTGCCCTCCTACGGCCTCCTCCACGTCTCCTGGTGTACTGGCCTGTCCCCTGGTAGCGCCTCCAGCCTCTGGACACTACGCTGACAGACACAGCAAACCTTCTTGCCACAGCTCGCATTGATGTGCCATCCTGGATGAGCTGCACTACCTGAGCCACTTGTGTGGGTTGTAGAGTCCGTCTCATGCTACCACGAGTGTGAAAGCACCACCAACATTCAAAACTGACCAAAACATCAGCCAGACAGCATAGGTTCTGAGAAGTGGTCTGTGGTCCCCACCTGCAGAACCACTCCTTTATTGAGTGTGTCTTGCTAATTGCCAATAATTTCCACCTGTTGTCTATTCCATTTGCACAACAGCAGGTGAAATTGATTGTCAATCAGTGTTGCTTCCTAAGTGGACAGTTTAATTTCACAGAAGTTTGATTTACTTGGAGTTATATTGTGTTATTTGAGTGTTCCCTTTATTTTTTTGAGCAGTGTATATACTGTGTACCTTTTAATATATAAAATAGGAGCAAAGACAGTGCAACAAAACAACTAAACTAACTCACTAAAGAGCTTATTACAAAGAGGTGATGGAATATAGGACTGATAGTGTAACATAAGTAAAGATTTGAAAATAAAAAAATAAAAAAAAACGTAAAAAAATCATCAGTGAAAAAAGCAATTTTCTGCTAATTTCACACTCGTTCCCATTAGGTTTCCCATGTATTTTCGACATTAGACATTTTAGACAATCACAAGTTTCCCAGTATTCTGTAATGACTACAGAGCCAATACATTAAGGCCTGGGAGACGGGGGCCTTTTAAAGCACGGTCTCGGCACGTTTTACTTCTTCATGGTGACTGCTCAGAATATTCCAAAAACACAAAAAAACGCAAATCAACAACCCTGAAACCTATATTTTACCACAAACTAACACCACAATACCTCAGAAAAAATCCTTCACGCTCAATTCCTTAATAATGAACCAAATTGAAAAATTCAAGGGCACCCCAATGCATCATGGGAAAGCTCCTATGTCACAGTGTCACATGACACTGTGTGGGTCAGTGTTTGTATATACTGTGTACCTTTTAATATATAAAATAGGAGCAAAGACAGTGCAACAAAACAACTAAACTAACTCACTAAAGAGCTTATTTCAAAGAGGTGATGGAATATAGGACTGATAGTGTAACATAAGTAAAGATTTGAAAAAAAAAAAAAAAAAAAAACGTAAAAAAATCATCAGTGAAAATAGCAATTTTCTGCTAATTTCCCACTCTTTCCCATTAGGTTCCCCATGTATTTTTGACATTAGACACTTTAGACAAGCACAAGTTTCCCAGTATTCTGTAATGACTACAGAACCAATACATTAAGGCCTGGGAGACGGGGGCCTTTTAAAGCACGGTCTCGGCACGTTTTACTTCTTCATGGTGACTGCTCAGAATATTCCAAAATCACAAAGAAACGCAAATCAACAACCCTGAAACCTATATTTTACCACAAACTAACACCACAATACCTCAGAAAAAATCCTTCACGCTCAATTCCTTAATAATGAACCAAATTGAAAAATTCAAGGGCACCCCAATGCATCATGGGAAAGCTCCTATGTCACAGTGTCACATGACACTGTGGGTCAGTGTTTGTATATACTGTGTACCTTTTAATATATAAAATAGGAGCAAAGACAGTGCAACAAAACAACTAAACTAACTCACTAAAGAGCTTATTACAAAGAGGTGATGGAATATAGGACTGATAGTATAACATAAGTAAAGATTTGAAAATAATAAAAAAAAAAAAAAACGTAAAAAAATCATCAGTGAAAAAAGCAATTTTCTGCTAATTTCCCACTTTTTCCCATTAGGTTCCCCATGTATTTTCGACATTAGACACTTTAGACAAGCACAAGTTTCCCAGTATTCTGTAGTGACTACAGAGCCAATACATTAAGGCCTGGGAGACGGGGGCCTTTTAAAGCACTGTCTCGGCACGTTTTACTTCTTCATGGTGACTGCTCAGAATATTCCAAAATCACAAAAAAACGCAAATCAACAACCCTGAAACCTATATTTTACCACAAACTAACACCACAATACCTCAGAAAAAATCCTTCACGCTCAATTCCTTAATAATGAACCAAATTGAAAAATTCAAGGGCACCCCAATGCATCATGGGAAAGCTCCTATGTCACAGTGTCACATGACACTGTGGGTCAGTGTTTGTATATACTGTGTACCTTTTAATATATAAAATAGGAGCAAAGACAGTGCAACAAAACAACTAAACTAACTCACTAAAGAGCTTATTTCAAAGAGGTGATGGAATATAGGACTGATAGTGTAACATAAGTAAAGATTTGAAAATAAAAAAATAAAAAAAAACTTAAAAAAATCATCAGTGAAAAAAGCAATTTTCTGCTAATTTCCCACTCTTTCCCATTAGGTTCCCCATGTATTTTTGACATTAGACACTTTAGACAAGCACAAGTTTCCCAGTATTCTGTGATGACTACAGAACCAATACATTAAGGCCTGGGAGACGGGGGCCTTTTAAAGCACGGTCTCGGCACGTTTTACTTCTTCATGGTGACTGCTCAGAATATTCCAAAATCACAAAAAAACGCAAATCAACAACCCTGAAACCTATATTTTACCACAAACTAACACCACAATACCTCAGAAAAAATCCTTCACGCTCAATTCCTTAATAATGAACCAAATTGAAAAATTCAAGGGCACCCCAATGCATCATGGGAAAGCTCCTATGTCACAGTGTCACATGACACTGTGGATCAGTGTTTGTATATACTGTGTACCTTTTAATATATAAAATAGGAGCAAAGACAGTGCAACAAAACAACTAAACTAACTCACTAAAGAGCTTATTTCAAAGAGGTGATGGAATATAGGACTGATAGTGTAACATAAGTAAAGATTTGAAAAAAAAAAAATAAAAAAACCGTAAAAAAATCATCAGTGAAAAAAGCAATTTTCTGCTAATTTCCCACTTTTTCCCATTAGGTTTCCCATGTATTTTCGACATTAGACACTTTAGACAAGCACAAGTTTCCCAGTATTCTGTAATGACTACAGAGCCAATACATTAAGGCCTGGGAGACGGGGGCCTTTCAAAGCACTGTCTCGGCACGTTTTACTTCTTCATGGTGACTGCTCAGAATATTCCAAAAACACAAAAAAACGCAAATCAACAACCCTGAAACCTATATTTTACCACAAACTAACACCACAATACCTCAGAAAAAATCCTTCACGCTCAATTCCTTAATAATGAACCAAATTGAAAAATTCAAGGGCACCCCAATGCATCATGGGAAAGCTCCTATGTCACAGTGTCACATGACACTGTGTGGGTCAGTGTTTGTATATACTGTGTACCTTTTAATATATAAAATAGGAGCAAAGACAGTGCAACAAAACAACTAAACTAACTCACTAAAGAGCTTATTACAAAGAGGTGATGGAATATAGGACTGATAGTGTAACATAAGTAAAGATTTGAAAAAAAAAAAAAAAAAAAAAACGTAAAAAAATCATCAGTGAAAAAAGCAATTTTCTGCTAATTTCCCACTCTTTCCCATGTATTTTCAACATTAGACACTTTAGACAAGCACAAGTTTCCCAGTATTCTGTAATGACTAGAGAGCCAATACATTAAGGCCTGGGAGACGGGAGCCTTTTAAAGCACTGTCTCGGCACGTTTTACTTCTTCATGGTGACTGCTCAGAATATTCCAAAAACACAAAAAAACGCAAATCAACAACCCTGAAACCTATATTTTACCACAAACTAACACCACAATACCTCAGAAAAAATCCTTCACGCTCAATTCCTTAATAATGAACCAAATTGAAAAATTCAAGGGAACCCCAATGCATCATGGGAAAGCTCCTATGTCACAGTGTCACATGACACTGTGGGTCAGTGTTTGTATATACTGTGTACCTTTTAATATATAAAATAGGAGCAAAGACAGTGCAACAAAACAACTAAACTAACTCACTAAAGAGCTTATTACAAAGAGGTGATGGAATATAGGACTGATAGTGTAACATAAGTAAAGATTTGAAAAAAAAAAAATAAAAAAAACGTAAAAAAATCATCAGTGAAAAAAGCAATTTTCTGCTAATTTCCCACTTTTTCCCATTAGGTTTCCCATGTATTTTTGACATTAGACACTTTAGACAAGCACAAGTTTCCCAGTATTCTGTAATGACTACAGAGCCAATACATTAAGGCCTGGGAGACGGGGGCCTTTTAAAGCACTGTCTCGGCACGTTTTACTTCTTCATGGTGACTGCTCAGAATATTCCAAAAACACAAAAAAACGCAAATCAACAACCCTGAAACCTATATTTTACCACAAACTAACACCACAATACCTCAGAAAAAATCATTCACGCTCAATTCCTTAATAATGAACCAAATTGAAAAATTCAAGGGCACCCCAATGCATCATGGGAAAGCTCCTATGTCACAGTGTCACATGACACTGTGTGGGTCAGTGTTTGTATATACTGTGTACCTTTTAATATATAAAATAGGAGCAAAGACAGTGCAACAAAACAACTAAACTAACTCACTAAAGAGCTTATTACAAAGAGGTGATGGAATATAGGACTGATAGTGTAACATAAGTAAAGATTTGAAAAAAAAAAAAAAAAAAAAAACGTAAAAAAATCATCAGTGAAAAAAGCAATTTTCTGCTAATTTCCCACTCTTTCCCATTAGGTTCCCCATGTATTTTTGACATTAGACACTTTAGACAAGCACAAGTTTCCCAGTATTCTGTAATGACTAGAGAGCCAATACATTAAGGCCTGGGAGACGGGGGCCTTTTAAAGCACGGTCTCGGCACGTTTTACTTCTTCATGGTGACTGCTCAGAATATTCCAAAATCACAAAAAAACGCAAATCAACAACCCTGAAACCTATATTTTACCACAAACTAACACCACAATACCTCAGAAAAAATCCTTCACGCTCAATTCCTTAATAATGAACCAAATTGAAAAATTCAAGGGCACCCCAATGCATCATGGGAAAGCTCCTATGTCACAGTGTCACATGACACTGTGGGTCAGTGTTTGTATATACTGTGTACCTTTTAATATATAAAATAGGAGCAAAGACAGTGCAACAAAACAACTAAACTAACTCACTAAAGAGCTTATTTCAAAGAGGTGATGGAATATAGGACTGATAGTGTAACATAAGTAAAGATTTGAAAAAAAAAAAAAAAAAAAAAACGTAAAAAAATCATCAGTGAAAAAAGCAATTTTCTGCTAATTTCCCACTCTTTCCCATTAGGTTTCCCATGTATTTTCAACATTAGACACTTTAGACAAGCACAAGTTTCCCAGTATTCTGTAATGACTACAGAGCCAATACATTAAGGCCTGGGAGACGGGGGCCTTTCAAAGCACTGTCTCGGCACGTTTTACTTCTTCATGGTGACTGCTCAGAATATTCCAAAAACACAAAAAAACGCAAATCAACAACCCTGAAACCTATATTTTACCACAAACTAACACCACAATACCTCAGAAAAAATCCTTCACGCTCAATTCCTTAATAATGAACCAAATTGAAAAATTCAAGGGCACCCCAATGCATCATGGGAAAGCTCCTATGTCACAGTGTCACATGACACTGTGTGGGTCAGTGTTTGTATATACTGTGTACCTTTTAATATATAAAATAGGAGCAAAGACAGTGCAACAAAACAACTAAACTAACTCACTAAAGAGCTTATTACAAAGAGGTGATGGAATATAGGACTGATAGTGTAACATAAGTAAAGATTTGAAAAAAAAAAAAAAAAAAAAAACGTAAAAAAATCATCAGTGAAAAAAGCAATTTTCTGCTAATTTCCCACTCTTTCCCATTAGGTTTCCCATGTATTTTCAACATTAGACACTTTAGACAAGCACAAGTTTCCCAGTATTCTGTAATGACTAGAGAGCCAATACATTAAGGCCTGGGAGACGGGAGCCTTTTAAAGCACTGTCTCGGCACGTTTTACTTCTTCATGGTGACTGCTCAGAATATTCCAAAAACACAAAAAAACGCAAATCAACAACCCTGAAACCTATATTTTACCACAAACTAACACCACAATACCTCAGAAAAAATCCTTCACGCTCAATTCCTTAATAATGAACCAAATTGAAAAATTCAAGGGAACCCCAATGCATCATGGGAAAGCTCCTATGTCACAGTGTCACATGACACTGTGGGTCAGTGTTTGTATATACTGTGTACCTTTTAATATATAAAATAGGAGCAAAGACAGTGCAACAAAACAACTAAACTAACTCACTAAAGAGCTTATTACAAAGAGGTGATGAAATATAGGACTGATAGTGTAACATAAGTAAAGATTTGAAAATAATAAAAAAAAAAAAAACGTGAAAAAATCATCAGTGAAAAAAGCAATTTTCTGCTAATTTCCCACTCTTTCCCATTAGGTTCCCCATGTATTTTTGACATTAGACACTTTAGACAAGCACAAGTTTCCCAGTATTGTGTAATGACTACAGAGCCAATACATTAAGGCCTGGGAGACGGGGGCCTTTTAAAGCACGGTCTCGGCACGTTTTACTTCTTCATGGTGACTGCTCAGAATATTCCAAAAACACAAAAAAACGCAAATCAACAACCCTGAAACCTATATTTTACCACAAACTAACACCACAATACCTCAGAAAAAATCCTTCACGCTCAATTCCTTAATAATGAACCAAATTGAAAAATTCAAGGGCACCCCAATGCATCATGGGAAAGCTCCTATGTCACAGTGTCACATGACACTGTGGGTCAGTGTTTGTATATACTGTGTACCTTTTAATATATAAAATAGGAGCAAAGACAGTGCAACAAAACAACTAAACTAACTCACTAAAGAGCTTATTTCAAAGAGGTGATGGAATATAGGACTGATAGTGTAACATAAGTAAAGATTTGAAAATAAAAAAATAAAAAAAAACGTAAAAAAATCATCAGTGAAAAAAGCAATTTTCTGCTAATTTCCCACTCTTTCCCATTAGGTTTCCCATGTATTTTCGACATTAGACATTTTAGACAATCACAAGTTTCCCAGTATTCTGTAGTGACTACAGAGCCAATACATTAAGGCCTGGGAGACGGGGGCCTTTTAAAGCACGGTCTCGGCACGTTTTACTTCTTCATGGTGACTGCTCAGAATATTCCAAAAACACAAAAAAACGCAAATCAACAACCCTGAAACCTATATTTTACCACAAACTAACACCACAATACCTCAGAAAAAATCCTTCACGCTCAATTCCTTAATAATGAACCAAATTGAAAAATTCAAGGGAACCCCAATGCATCATGGGAAAGCTCCTATGTCACAGTGTCACATGACACTGTGGGTCAGTGTTTGTATATACTGTGTACCTTTTAATATATAAAATAGGAGCAAAGACAGTGCAACAAAACAACTAAACTAACTCACTAAAGAGCTTATTACAAAGAGGAGATGGAATATAGGACTGATAGTGTAACATAAGTAAAGATTTGAAAATAATAAAAAAAAAAAAAACGTAAAAAAAATCATCAGTGAAAAAAGCAATTTTCTGCTAATTTCCCACTCTTTCCCATTAGGTTCCCCATGTATTTTCAACATTAGACAGTTTAGACAAGCACAAGTTTCCCAGTATTCTGTAGTGACTACAGAGCCAATACATTAAGGCCTGGGAGACGGGGGCCTTTTAAAGCACTGTCTCGGCACGTTTTACTTCTTCATGGTGACTGCTCAGAATATTCCAAAATCACAAAAAAACGCAAATCAACAACCCTGAAACCTATATTTTACCACAAACTAACACCACAATACCTCAGAAAAAATCCTTCACGCTCAATTCCTTAATAATGAACCAAATTGAAAAATTCAAGGGCACCCCAATGCATCATGGGAAAGCTCCTGTCACAGTGTCACATGACACTGTGTGGGTCAGTGTTTGTATATACTGTGTACCTTTTAATATATAAAATAGGAGCAAAGACAGTGCAACAAAACAACTAAACTAACTCACTAAAGAGCTTATTACAAAGAGGTGATGGAATATAGGACTGATAGTGTAACATAAGTAAAGATTTGAAAATAAAATAATAAAAAAAAAATTAAAAAAATCATCAGTGAAAAAAGCAATTTTCTGCTAATTTCCCACTCTTTCCCATTAGGTTCCCCATGTATTTTTGACATTAGACACTTTAGACAAGCACAAGTTTCCCAGTATTCTGTAGTGACTACAGAGCCAATACATTAAGGCCTGGGAGACGGGGGCCTTTTAAAGCACTGTCTCGGCACGTTTTACTTCTTCATGGTGACTGCTCAGAATATTCCAAAAGACAAAAAAACGCAAATCAACAACCCTGAAACCTATATTTTACCACAAACTAACACCACAATACCTCAGAAAAAATCCTTCACGCTCAATTCCTTAATAATGAACCAAATTGAAAAATTCAAGGGAACCCCAATGAATCATGGGAAAGCTCCTATGTCACAGTGTCACATGACACTGTGGGTCAGTGTTTGTATATACTGTGTACCTTTTAATATATAAAATAGGAGCAAAGACAGTGCAACAAAACAACTAAACTAACTCACTAAAGAGCTTATTACAAAGAGGTGATGGAATATAGGACTGATAGTGTAACATAAGTAAAGATTTGAAAATAAAAAAATAAAAAAAAACTTAAAAAAATCATCAGTGAAAAAAGCAATTTTCTGCTAATTTCCCACTCTTTCCCATTAGGTTTCCCATGTATTTTCAACATTAGACACTTTAGACAAGCACAAGTTTCCCAGTATTCTGTAGTGACTACAGAGCCAATACATTAAGGCCTGGGAGACGGGGGCCTTTTAAAGCACTGTCTCGGCACGTTTTACTTCTTCATGGTGACTGCTCAGAATATTCCAAAATCACAAAAAAACGCAAATCAACAACCCTGAAACCTATATTTTACCACAAACTAACACCACAATACCTCAGAAAAAATCCTTCACGCTCAATTCCTTAATAATGAACCAAAATGAAAAATTCAAGGGCACCCCAATGCATCATGGGAAAGCTCCTATGTCACAGTGTCACATGACACTGTGGGTCAGTGTTTGTATATACTGTGTACCTTTTAATATATAAAATAGGAGCAAAGACAGTGCAACAAAACAACTAAACTAACTCACTAAAGAGCTTATTACAAAGAGGTGATGGAATATAGGACTGATAGTGTAACATAAGTAAAGATTTGAAAATAAAAAAATAAAAAAAAACGTAAAAAAATCATCAGTGAAAACAGCAATTTTCTGCTAATTTCCCACTCTTTCCCATTAGGTTCCCCATGTATTTTTGACATTAGACACTTTAGACAAGCACAAGTTTCCCAGTATTCTGTAATGACTACAGAGTCAATACATTAAGGCCTGGGAGACGGGGGCCTTTTAAAGCACTGTCTCGGCACGTTTTACTTGTTCATGGTGACTGCTCAGAATATTCCAAAAACACAAAAAAAACGCAAATCAACAACCCTGAAACCTATATTTTACCACAAACTAACACCACAATACCTCAGAAAAAATCCTTCACGCTCAATTCCTTAATAATGAACCAAATTGAAAAATTCAAGGGCACCCCAATGCATCATGGGAAAGCTCCTATGTCACAGTGTCACATGACACTGTGTGGGTCAGTGTTTGTATATACTGTGTACCTTTTAATATATAAAATAGGAGCAAAGACAGTGCAACAAAACAACTAAACTAACTCACTAGAGAGCTTATTACAAAGAGGTGATGGAATATAGGACTGATAGTGTAACATAAGTAAAGATTTGAAAAAAAAAAAAAAAAAAAAAAACGTAAAAAAATCATCAGTGAAAAAAGCAATTTTCTGCTAATTTCCCACTCTTTCCCATTAGGTTTCCCATGTATTTTCAACATTAGACACTTTAGACAAGCACAAGTTTCCCAGTATTCTGTAATGACTAGAGAGCCAATACATTAAGGCCTGGGAGACGGGAGCCTTTTAAAGCACTGTCTCGGCACGTTTTACTTCTTCATGGTGACTGCTCAGAATATTCCAAAAACACAAAAAAACGCAAATCAACAACCCTGAAACCTATATTTTACCACAAACTAACACCACAATACCTCAGAAAAAATCCTTCACGCTCAATTCCTTAATAATGAACCAAATTGAAAAATTCAAGGGAACCCCAATGCATCATGGGAAAGCTCCTATGTCACAGTGTCACATGACACTGTGGGTCAGTGTTTGTATATACTGTGTACCTTTTAATATATAAAATAGGAGCAAAGACAGTGCAACAAAACAACTAAACTAACTCACTAAAGAGCTTATTACAAAGAGGTGATGGAATATAGGACTGATAGTGTAACATAAGTAAAGATTTGAAAATAAAAAAATAAAAAAAAAACGTAAAAAAATCATCAGTGAAAATAGCAATTTTCTGCTAATTTCCCACTCTTTCCCATTAGGTTCCCCATGTATTTTTGACATTAGACACTTTAGACAAGCACAAGTTTCCCAGTATTCTGTAATGACTACAGAACCAATACATTAAAGCCTGGGAGACGGGGGCCTTTTAAAGCACTGTCTCGGCACGTTTTACTTCTTCATGGTGACTGCTCAGAATATTCCAAAAGACAAAAAAACGCAAATCAACAACCCTGAAACCTATATTTTACCACAAACTAACACCACAATACCTCAGAAAAAATCCTTCACGCTCAATTCCTTAATAATGAACCAAATTGAAAAATTCAAGGGCACCCCAATGCATCATGGGAAAGCTCCTATGTCACAGTGTCACATGACACTGTGGGTCAGTGTTTGTATATACTGTGTACCTTTTAATATATAAAATAGGAGCAAAGACAGTGCAACAAAACAACTAAACTAACTCACTAAAGAGCTTATTTCAAAGAGGTGATGGAATATAGGACTGATAGTGTAACATAAGTAAAGATTTGAAAATAAAAAAATAAAAAAAAACGTAAAAAAATCATCAGTGAAAAAAGCAAATTTCTGCTAATTTCCCACTCTTTCCCATTAGGTTCCCCATGTATTTTTGACATTAGACACTTTAGACAAGCACAAGTTTCCCAGTATTCTGTAGTGACTACAGAGCCAATACATTAAGGCCTGGGAGACGGGGGCCTTTTAAAGCACGGTCTCGGCACGTTTTACTTCTTCATGGTGACTGCTCAGAATATTCCAAAAACACAAAAAAAACGCAAATCAACAACCCTGAAACCTATATTTTACCACAAACTAACACCACAATACCTCAGAAAAAATCCTTCACGCTCAATTCCTTAATAATGAACCAAATTGAAAAATTCAAGGGCACCCCAATGCATCATGGGAAAGCTCCTATGTCACAGTGTCACATGACACTGTGTGGGTCAGTGTTTGTATATACTGTGTACCTTTTAATATATAAAATAGGAGCAAAGACAGTGCAACAAAACAACTAAACTAACTCACTAAAGAGCTTATTACAAAGAGGTGATGGAATATAGGACTGATAGTGTAACATAAGTAAAGATTTGAAAATAAAAAAATAAAAAAAAACGTAAAAAAATCATCAGTGAAAAAAGCAATTTTCTGCTAATTTCCCACTCTTTCCCATTAGGTTCCCCATGTATTTTCGACATTAGACACTTTAGACAAGCACAAGTTTCCCAGTATTCTGTAGTGACTACAGAGCCAATACATTAAGGCCTGGGAGACGGGGGCCTTTTAAAGCACTGTCTCGGCACGTTTTACTTCTTCATGGTGACTGCTCAGAATATTCCAAAAACACAAAAAAACGCAAATCAACAACCCTGAAACCTATATTTTACCACAAACTAACACCACAATACCTCAGAAAAAATCCTTCACGCTCAATTCCTTAATAATGAACCAAATTGAAAAAATCAAGGGCACCCCAATGCATCATGGGAAAGCTCCTATGTCACAGTGTCACATGACACTGTGTGGGTCAGTGTTTGTATATACTGTGTACCTTTTAATGTATAAAATAGGAGCAAAGACAGTGCAACAAAACAACTAAACTAACTCACTAAAGAGCTTATTACAAAGAGGTGATGGAATATAGGACTGATAGTGTAACATAAGTAAAGATTTGAAAATAAAAAAATAAAAAAAAACGTTAAAAAATCATCAGTGAAAAAAGCAATTTTCTGCTAATTTCCCACTCTTTCCCATTAGGTTTCCCATGTATTTTCGACATTAGACACTTTAGACAAGCACAAGTTTCTCAGTATTCTGTAGTGACTACAGAGCCAATACATTAAGGCCTTGGAGACGGGGGCCTTTTAAAGCACGGTCTCGGCACGTTTTACTTCTTCATGGTGACTGCTCAGAATATTCCAAAAACACAAAAAAAAACGCAAATCAACAACCCTGAAACCTATATTTTACCACAAACTAACACCACAATACCTCAGAAAAAATCCTTCACGCTCAATTCCTTAATAATGAACCAAATTGAAAAATTCAAGGGCACCCCAATGCATCATGGGAAAGCTCCTATGTCACAGTGTCACATGACACTGTGTGGGTCAGTGTTTGTATATACTGTGTACCTTTTAATATATAAAATAGGAGCAAAGACAGTGCAACAAAACAACTAAACTAACTCACTAAAGAGCTTATTACAAAGAGGTGATGGAATATAGGACTGATAGTGTAACATAAGTAAAGATTTGAAAATATAAAAATAAAAAAAAACGTTAAAAAATCATCAGTGAAAAAAGCAATTTTCTGCTAATTTCCCACTCTTTCCCATTAGGTTTCCCATGTATTTTCGACATTAGACACTTTAGACAAGCACAAGTTTCCCAGTATTCTGTAGTGACTACAGAGCCAATACATTAAGGCCTGGGAGACGGGGGCCTTTTAAAGCACTGTCTCGGCACGTTTTACTTCTTCATGGTGACTGCTCAGAATATTCCAAAAACACAAAAAAACGCAAATCAACAACCCTGAAACCTATATTTTACCACAAACTAACACCACAATACCTCAGAAAAAATCCTTCACGCTCAATTCCTTAATAATGAACCAAATTGAAAAATTCAAGGGCACCCCAATGCATCATGGGAAAGCTCCTATGTCACAGTGTCACATGACACTGTGTGGGTCAGTGTTTGTATATACTGTGTACCTTTTAATGTATAAAATAGGAGCAAAGACAGTGCAACAAAACAACTAAACTAACTCACTAAAGAGCTTATTACAAAGAGGTGATGGAATATAGGACTGATAGTGTAACATAAGTAAAGATTTTAAAATATAAAAATAAAAAAAACGTTAAAAAATCATCAGTGAAAAAAGCAATTTTCTGCTAATTTCCCACTCTTTCCCATTAGGTTTCCCATGTATTTTCGACATTAGACACTTTAGACAAGTACAAGTTTCCCAGTATTCTGTAGTGACAACAGAGCCAATACATTAAGGGCTGGGAGACGGGGGCCTTTTAAAGCACTGTCTCGGCACGTTTTACTTCTTCATGGTGACTGCTCAGAATATTCCAAAAACACAAAAAAACGCAAATCAACAACCCTGAAACCTATATTTTACCACAAACTAACACCACAATACCTCAGAAAAAATCCTTCACGCTCAATTCCTTAATAATGAACCAAATTGAAAAATTCAAGGGCACCCCAATGCATCATGGGAAAGCTCCTATGTCACAGTGTCACATGACACTGTGTGGGTCAGTGTTTGTATATACTGTGTACCTTTTAATGTATAAAATAGGAGCAAAGACAGTGCAACAAAACAACTAAACTAACTCACTAAAGAGCTTATTACAAAGAGGTGATGGAATATAGGACTGATAGTGTAACATAAGTAAAGATTTGAAAATATAAAAATAAAAAAAAAACGTTAAAAAATCATCAGTGAAAAAAGCAATTTTCTGCTAATTTCCCACTCTTTCCCATTAGGTTTCCCATGTATTTTCGACATTAGACACTTTAGACAAGCACAAGTTTCTCAGTATTCTGTAGTGACTACAGAGCCAATACATTAAGGCCTTGGAGACGGGGGCCTTTTAAAGCACGGTCTCGGCACGTTTTACTTCTTCATGGTGACTGCTCAGAATATTCCAAAAACACAAAAAAAAACGCAAATCAACAACCCTGAAACCTATATTTTACCACAAACTAACACCACAATACCTCAGAAAAAATCCTTCACGCTCAATTCCTTAATAATGAACCAAATTGAAAAATTCAAGGGCACCCCAATGCATCATGGGAAAGCTCCTATGTCACAGTGTCACATGACACTGTGTGGGTCAGTGTTTGTATATACTGTGTACCTTTTAATATATAAAATAGGAGCAAAGACAGTGCAACAAAACAACTAAACTAACTCACTAAAGAGCTTATTACAAAGAGGTGATGGAATATAGGACTGATAGTGTAACATAAGTAAAGATTTGAAAATATAAAAATAAAAAAAAACGTTAAAAAATCATCAGTGAAAAAAGCAATTTTCTGCTAATTTCCCACTCTTTCCCATTAGGTTCCCCATGTATTTTCGACATTAGACACTTTAGACAAGCACAAGTTTCCCAGTATTCTGTAGTGACTACAGAGCCAATACATTAAGGCCTGGGAGACGGGGGCCTTTTAAAGCACTGTCTCGGCACGTTTTACTTCTTCATGGTGACTGCTCAGAATATTCCAAAAACACAAAAAAACGCAAATCAACAACCCTGAAACCTATATTTTACCACAAACTAACACCACAATACCTCAGAAAAAATCCTTCACGCTCAATTCCTTAATAATGAACCAAATTGAAAAATTCAAGGGCACCCCAATGCATCATGGGAAAGCTCCTATGTCACAGTGTCACATGACACTGTGTGGGTCAGTGTTTGTATATACTGTGTACCTTTTAATGTATAAAATAGGAGCAAAGACAGTGCAACAAAACAACTAAACTAACTCACTAAAGAGCTTATTACAAAGAGGTGATGGAATATAGGACTGATAGTGTAACATAAGTAAAGATTTTAAAATATAAAAATAAAAAAAACGTTAAAAAATCATCAGTGAAAAAAGCAATTTTCTGCTAATTTCCCACTCTTTCCCATTAGGTTTCCCATGTATTTTCGACATTAGACACTTTAGACAAGTACAAGTTTCCCAGTATTCTGTAGTGACAACAGAGCCAATACATTAAGGGCTGGGAGATGGGGGCCTTTTAAAGCACTGTCTCGGCACGTTTTACTTCTTCATGGTGACTGCTCAGAATATTCCAAAAACACAAAAAAACGCAAATCAACAACCCTGAAACCTATATTTTACCACAAACTAACACCACAATACCTCAGAAAAAATCCTTCACGCTCAATTCCTTAATAATGAACCAAATTGAAAAATTCAAGGGCACCCCAATGCATCATGGGAAAGCTCCTATGTCACAGTGTCACATGACACTGTGTGGGTCAGTGTTTGTATATACTGTGTACCTTTTAATATATAAAATAGGAGCAAAGACAGTGCAACAAAACAACTAAACTAACTCACTAAAGAGCTTATTACAAAGAGGTGATGGAATATAGGACTGATAGTGTAACATAAGTAAAGATTTGAAAATATAAAAATAAAAAAAAACGTTAAAAAATCATCAGTGAAAAAAGCAATTTTCTGCTAATTTCCCACTCTTTCCCATTAGGTTTCCCATGTATTTTCGACATTAGACACTTTAGACAAGCACAAGTTTCCCAGTATTCTGTAGTGACTACAGAGCCAATACATTAAAGCCTGGGAGACGGGGGCCTTTTAAAGCACTGTCTCGGCACGTTTTACTTCTTCATGGTGACTGCTCAGAATATTCCAAAAACACAAAAAAACGCAAATCAACAACCCTGAAACCTATATTTTACCACAAACTAACACCACAATACCTCAGAAAAAATCCTTCACGCTCAATTCCTTAATAATGAACCAAATTGAAAAATTCAAGGGCACCCCAATGCATCATGGGAAAGCTCCTATGTCACAGTGTCACATGACACTGTGTGGGTCAGTGTTTGTATATACTGTGTACCTTTTAATATATAAAATAGGAGCAAAGACAGTGCAACAAAACAACTAAACTAACTCACTAAAGAGCTTATTACAAAGAGGTGATGGAATATAGGACTGATAGTGTAACATAAGTAAAGATTTGAAAATATAAAAATAAAAAAAAACGTTAAAAAATCATCAGTGAAAAAAGCAATTTTCTGCTAATTTCCCACTCTTTCCCATTAGGTTTCCCATGTATTTTCGACATTAGACACTTTAGACAAGCACAAGTTTCCCAGTATTCTGTAGTGACTACAGAGCCAATACATTAAGGCCTGGGAGACGGGGGCCTTTTAAAGCACTGTCTCGGCACGTTTTACTTCTTCATGGTGACTGCTCAGAATATTCCAAAAACACAAAAAAACGCAAATCAACAACCCTGAAACCTATATTTTACCACAAACTAACACCACAATACCTCAGAAAAAATCCTTCACGCTCAATTCCTTAATAATGAACCAAATTGAAAAATTCAAGGGCACCCCAATGCATCATGGGAAAGCTCCTATGTCACAGTGTCACATGACACTGTGTGGGTCAGTGTTTGTATATACTGTGTACCTTTTAATGTATAAAATAGGAGCAAAGACAGTGCAACAAAACAACTAAACTAACTCACTAAAGAGCTTATTACAAAGAGGTGATGGAATATAGGACTGATAGTGTAACATAAGTAAAGATTTGAAAATATAAAAATAAAAAAAAAACGTTAAAAAATCATCAGTGAAAAAAGCTATTTTCTGCTAATTTCCCACTCTTTCCCATTAGGTTCCCCATGTATTTTCGACATTAGACACTTTAGACAAGCACAAGTTTCTCAGTATTCTGTAGTGACTACAGAGCCAATACATTAAGGCCTGGGAGACGGGGGCCTTTTAAAGCACTGTCTCGGCACGTTTTACTTCTTCATGGTGACTGCTCAGAATATTCCAAAAACACAAAAAAACGCAAATCAACAACCCTGAAACCTATATTTTACCACAAACTAACACCACAATACCTCAGAAAAAATCCTTCACGCTCAATTCCTTAATAATGAACCAAATTGAAAAACTCAAGGGCACCCCAATGCATCATGGGAAAGCTCCTATGTCACAGTGTCACATGACACTGTGTGGGTCAGTGTTTGTATATACTGTGTACCTTTTAATGTATAAAATAGGAGCAAAGACAGTGCAACAAAACAACTAAACTAACTCACTAAAGAGCTTATTACAAAGAGGTGATGGAATATAGGACTGATAGTGTAACATAAGTAAAGATTTGAAAATATAAAAATAAAAAAAAACGTTAAAAAATCATCAGTGAAAAAAGCAATTTTCTGCTAATTTCCCACTCTTTCCCATTAGGTTTCCCATGTATTTTTGACATTAGACACTTTAGACATGCACAAGTTTCCCAGTATTCTGTAGTGACTACAGAGCCAATACATTAAGGCCTGGGAGACGGGGGCCTTTTAAAGCACTGTCTCGGCACGTTTTACTTCTTCATGGTGACTGCTCAGAATATTCCAAAAACACAAAAAAACGCAAATCAACAACCCTGAAACCTATATTTTACCACAAACTAACACCACAATACCTCAGAAAAAATCCTTCACGCTCAATTCCTTAATAATGAACCAAATTGAAAAACTCAAGGGCACCCCAATGCATCATGGGAAAGCTCCTATGTCACAGTGTCACATGACACTGTGTGGGTCAGTGTTTGTATATACTGTGTACCTTTTAATGTATAAAATAGGAGCAAAGACAGTGCAACAAAACAACTAAACTAACTCACTAAAGAGCTTATTACAAAGAGGTGATGGAATATAGGACTGATAGTGTAACATAAGTAAAGATTTGAAAATATAAAAATAAAAAAAAACGTTAAAAAATCATCAGTGAAAAAAGCAATTTTCTGCTAATTTCCCACTCTTTCCCATTAGGTTTCCCATGTATTTTTGACATTAGACACTTTAGACATGCACAAGTTTCCCAGTATTCTGTAGTGACTACAGAGCCAATACATTAAGGCCTGGGAGACGGGGGCCTTTTAAAGCACTGTCTCGGCACGTTTTACTTCTTCATGGTGACTGCTCAGAATATTCCAAAAACACAAAAAAACGCAAATCAACAACCCTGAAACCTATATTTTACCACAAACTAACACCACAATACCTCAGAAAAAATCCTTCACGCTCAATTCCTTAATAATGAACCAAATTGAAAAATTCAAGGGCACCCCAATGCATCATGGGAAAGCTCCTATGTCACAGTGTCACATGACACTGTGTGGGTCAGTGTTTGTATATACTGTGTACCTTTTAATGTATAAAATAGGAGCAAAGACAGTGCAACAAAACAACTAAACTAACTCACTAAAGAGCTTATTACAAAGAGGTGATGGAATATAGGACTGATAGTGTAACATAAGTAAAGATTTGAAAATATAAAAATAAAAAAAAAACGTTAAAAAATCATCAGTGAAAAAAGCAATTTTCTGCTAATTTCCCACTCTTTCCCATTAGGTTCCCCATGTATTTTCGACATTAGACACTTTAGACAAGCACAAGTTTCCCAGTATTCTGTAGTGACTACAGAGCCAATACATTAAGGCCTGGGAGACGGGGGCCTTTTAAAGCACTGTCTCGGCACGTTTTACTTCTTCATGGTGACTGCTCAGAATATTCCAAAAACACAAAAAAACGCAAATCAACAACCCTGAAACCTATATTTTACCACAAACTAACACCACAATACCTCAGAAAAAATCCTTCACGCTCAATTCCTTAATAATGAACCAAATTGAAAAATTCAAGGGCACCCCAATGCATCATGGGAAAGCTCCTATGTCACAGTGTCACATGACACTGTGTGGGTCAGTGTTTGTATATACTGTGTACCTTTTAATGTATAAAATAGGAGCAAAGACAGTGCAACAAAACAACTAAACTAACTCACTAAAGAGCTTATTACAAAGAGGTGATGGAATATAGGACTGATAGTGTAACATAAGTAAAGATTTGAAAATATAAAAATAAAAAAAAAACGTTAAAAAATCATCAGTGAAAAAAGCAATTTTCTGCTAATTTCCCACTCTTTCCCATTAGGTTCCCCATGTATTTTCGACATTAGACACTTTAGACAAGCACAAGTTTCCCAGTATTCTGTAGTGACTACAGAGCCAATACATTAAGGCCTGGGAGACGGGGGCCTTTTAAAGCACTGTCTCGGCACGTTTTACTTCTTCATGGTGACTGCTCAGAATATTCCAAAAACACAAAAAAACGCAAATCAACAACCCTGAAACCTATATTTTACCACAAACTAACACCACAATACCTCAGAAAAAATCCTTCACGCTCAATTCCTTAATAATGAACCAAATTGAAAAATTCAAGGGCACCCCAATGCATCATGGGAAAGCTCCTATGTCACAGTGTCACATGACACTGTGTGGGTCAGTGTTTGTATATACTGTGTACCTTTTAATGTATAAAATAGGAGCAAAGACAGTGCAACAAAACAACTAAACTAACTCACTAAAGAGCTTATTACAAAGAGGTGATGGAATATAGGACTGATAGTGTAACATAAGTAAAGATTTTAAAATATAAAAATAAAAAAAACGTTAAAAAATCATCAGTGAAAAAAGCAATTTTCTGCTAATTTCCCACTCTTTCCCATTAGGTTTCCCATGTATTTTCGACATTAGACACTTTAGACAAGTACAAGTTTCCCAGTATTCTGTAGTGACAACAGAGCCAATACATTAAGGGCTGGGAGACGGGGGCCTTTTAAAGCACTGTCTCGGCACGTTTTACTTCTTCATGGTGACTGCTCAGAATATTCCAAAAACACAAAAAAACGCAAATCAACAACCCTGAAACCTATATTTTACCACAAACTAACACCACAATACCTCAGAAAAAATCCTTCACGCTCAATTCCTTAATAATGAACCAAATTGAAAAATTCAAGGGCACCCCAATGCATCATGGGAAAGCTCCTATGTCACAGTGTCACATGACACTGTGTGGGTCAGTGTTTGTATATACTGTGTACCTTTTAATGTATAAAATAGGAGCAAAGACAGTGCAACAAAACAACTAAACTAACTCACTAAAGAGCTTATTACAAAGAGGTGATGGAATATAGGACTGATAGTGTAACATAAGTAAAGATTTGAAAATATAAAAATAAAAAAAAAACGTTAAAAAATCATCAGTGAAAAAAGCAATTTTCTGCTAATTTCCCACTCTTTCCCATTAGGTTTCCCATGTATTTTCGACATTAGACACTTTAGACAAGCACAAGTTTCTCAGTATTCTGTAGTGACTACAGAGCCAATACATTAAGGCCTTGGAGACGGGGGCCTTTTAAAGCACGGTCTCGGCACGTTTTACTTCTTCATGGTGACTGCTCAGAATATTCCAAAAACACAAAAAAAAACGCAAATCAACAACCCTGAAACCTATATTTTACCACAAACTAACACCACAATACCTCAGAAAAAATCCTTCACGCTCAATTCCTTAATAATGAACCAAATTGAAAAATTCAAGGGCACCCCAATGCATCATGGGAAAGCTCCTATGTCACAGTGTCACATGACACTGTGTGGGTCAGTGTTTGTATATACTGTGTACCTTTTAATATATAAAATAGGAGCAAAGACAGTGCAACAAAACAACTAAACTAACTCACTAAAGAGCTTATTACAAAGAGGTGATGGAATATAGGACTGATAGTGTAACATAAGTAAAGATTTGAAAATATAAAAATAAAAAAAAACGTTAAAAAATCATCAGTGAAAAAAGCAATTTTCTGCTAATTTCCCACTCTTTCCCATTAGGTTTCCCATGTATTTTCGACATTAGACACTTTAGACAAGCACAAGTTTCCCAGTATTCTGTAGTGACTACAGAGCCAATACATTAAGGCCTGGGAGACGGGGGCCTTTTAAAGCACTGTCTCGGCACGTTTTACTTCTTCATGGTGACTGCTCAGAATATTCCAAAAACACAAAAAAACGCAAATCAACAACCCTGAAACCTATATTTTACCACAAACTAACACCACAATACCTCAGAAAAAATCCTTCACGCTCAATTCCTTAATAATGAACCAAATTGAAAAATTCAAGGGCACCCCAATGCATCATGGGAAAGCTCCTATGTCACAGTGTCACATGACACTGTGTGGGTCAGTGTTTGTATATACTGTGTACCTTTTAATGTATAAAATAGGAGCAAAGACAGTGCAACAAAACAACTAAACTAACTCACTAAAGAGCTTATTACAAAGAGGTGATGGAATATAGGACTGATAGTGTAACATAAGTAAAGATTTTAAAATATAAAAATAAAAAAAACGTTAAAAAATCATCAGTGAAAAAAGCAATTTTCTGCTAATTTCCCACTCTTTCCCATTAGGTTTCCCATGTATTTTCGACATTAGACACTTTAGACAAGTACAAGTTTCCCAGTATTCTGTAGTGACAACAGAGCCAATACATTAAGGGCTGGGAGATGGGGGCCTTTTAAAGCACTGTCTCGGCACGTTTTACTTCTTCATGGTGACTGCTCAGAATATTCCAAAAACACAAAAAAACGCAAATCAACAACCCTGAAACCTATATTTTACCACAAACTAACACCACAATACCTCAGAAAAAATCCTTCACGCTCAATTCCTTAATAATGAACCAAATTGAAAAATTCAAGGGCACCCCAATGCATCATGGGAAAGCTCCTATGTCACAGTGTCACATGACACTGTGTGGGTCAGTGTTTGTATATACTGTGTACCTTTTAATATATAAAATAGGAGCAAAGACAGTGCAACAAAACAACTAAACTAACTCACTAAAGAGCTTATTACAAAGAGGTGATGGAATATAGGACTGATAGTGTAACATAAGTAAAGATTTGAAAATATAAAAATAAAAAAAAACGTTAAAAAATCATCAGTGAAAAAAGCAATTTTCTGCTAATTTCCCACTCTTTCCCATTAGGTTTCCCATGTATTTTCGACATTAGACACTTTAGACAAGCACAAGTTTCCCAGTATTCTGTAGTGACTACAGAGCCAATACATTAAAGCCTGGGAGACGGGGGCCTTTTAAAGCACTGTCTCGGCACGTTTTACTTCTTCATGGTGACTGCTCAGAATATTCCAAAAACACAAAAAAACGCAAATCAACAACCCTGAAACCTATATTTTACCACAAACTAACACCACAATACCTCAGAAAAAATCCTTCACGCTCAATTCCTTAATAATGAACCAAATTGAAAAATTCAAGGGCACCCCAATGCATCATGGGAAAGCTCCTATGTCACAGTGTCACATGACACTGTGTGGGTCAGTGTTTGTATATACTGTGTACCTTTTAATATATAAAATAGGAGCAAAGACAGTGCAACAAAACAACTAAACTAACTCACTAAAGAGCTTATTACAAAGAGGTGATGGAATATAGGACTGATAGTGTAACATAAGTAAAGATTTGAAAATATAAAAATAAAAAAAAACGTTAAAAAATCATCAGTGAAAAAAGCAATTTTCTGCTAATTTCCCACTCTTTCCCATTAGGTTTCCCATGTATTTTCGACATTAGACACTTTAGACAAGCACAAGTTTCCCAGTATTCTGTAGTGACTACAGAGCCAATACATTAAGGCCTGGGAGACGGGGGCCTTTTAAAGCACTGTCTCGGCACGTTTTACTTCTTCATGGTGACTGCTCAGAATATTCCAAAAACACAAAAAAACGCAAATCAACAACCCTGAAACCTATATTTTACCACAAACTAACACCACAATACCTCAGAAAAAATCCTTCACGCTCAATTCCTTAATAATGAACCAAATTGAAAAATTCAAGGGCACCCCAATGCATCATGGGAAAGCTCCTATGTCACAGTGTCACATGACACTGTGTGGGTCAGTGTTTGTATATACTGTGTACCTTTTAATGTATAAAATAGGAGCAAAGACAGTGCAACAAAACAACTAAACTAACTCACTAAAGAGCTTATTACAAAGAGGTGATGGAATATAGGACTGATAGTGTAACATAAGTAAAGATTTGAAAATATAAAAATAAAAAAAAAACGTTAAAAAATCATCAGTGAAAAAAGCAATTTTCTGCTAATTTCCCACTCTTTCCCATTAGGTTTCCCATGTATTTTCGACATTAGACACTTTAGACAAGCACAAGTTTCCCAGTATTCTGTAGTGACTACAGAGCCAATACATTAAAGCCTGGGAGACGGGGGCCTTTTAAAGCACTGTCTCGGCACGTTTTACTTCTTCATGGTGACTGCTCAGAATATTCCAAAAACACAAAAAAACGCAAATCAACAACCCTGAAACCTATATTTTACCACAAACTAACACCACAATACCTCAGAAAAAATCCTTCACGCTCAATTCCTTAATAATGAACCAAATTGAAAAATTCAAGGGCACCCCAATGCATCATGGGAAAGCTCCTATGTCACAGTGTCACATGACACTGTGTGGGTCAGTGTTTGTATATACTGTGTACCTTTTAATATATAAAATAGGAGCAAAGACAGTGCAACAAAACAACTAAACTAACTCACTAAAGAGCTTATTACAAAGAGGTGATGGAATATAGGACTGATAGTGTAACATAAGTAAAGATTTGAAAATATAAAAATAAAAAAAAACGTTAAAAAATCATCAGTGAAAAAAGCAATTTTCTGCTAATTTCCCACTCTTTCCCATTAGGTTTCCCATGTATTTTCGACATTAGACACTTTAGACAAGCACAAGTTTCCCAGTATTCTGTAGTGACTACAGAGCCAATACATTAAGGCCTGGGAGACGGGGGCCTTTTAAAGCACTGTCTCGGCACGTTTTACTTCTTCATGGTGACTGCTCAGAATATTCCAAAAACACAAAAAAACGCAAATCAACAACCCTGAAACCTATATTTTACCACAAACTAACACCACAATACCTCAGAAAAAATCCTTCACGCTCAATTCCTTAATAATGAACCAAATTGAAAAATTCAAGGGCACCCCAATGCATCATGGGAAAGCTCCTATGTCACAGTGTCACATGACACTGTGTGGGTCAGTGTTTGTATATACTGTGTACCTTTTAATGTATAAAATAGGAGCAAAGACAGTGCAACAAAACAACTAAACTAACTCACTAAAGAGCTTATTACAAAGAGGTGATGGAATATAGGACTGATAGTGTAACATAAGTAAAGATTTGAAAATATAAAAATAAAAAAAAAACGTTAAAAAATCATCAGTGAAAAAAGCTATTTTCTGCTAATTTCCCACTCTTTCCCATTAGGTTCCCCATGTATTTTCGACATTAGACACTTTAGACAAGCACAAGTTTCTCAGTATTCTGTAGTGACTACAGAGCCAATACATTAAGGCCTGGGAGACGGGGGCCTTTTAAAGCACTGTCTCGGCACGTTTTACTTCTTCATGGTGACTGCTCAGAATATTCCAAAAACACAAAAAAACGCAAATCAACAACCCTGAAACCTATATTTTACCACAAACTAACACCACAATACCTCAGAAAAAATCCTTCACGCTCAATTCCTTAATAATGAACCAAATTGAAAAACTCAAGGGCACCCCAATGCATCATGGGAAAGCTCCTATGTCACAGTGTCACATGACACTGTGTGGGTCAGTGTTTGTATATACTGTGTACCTTTTAATGTATAAAATAGGAGCAAAGACAGTGCAACAAAACAACTAAACTAACTCACTAAAGAGCTTATTACAAAGAGGTGATGGAATATAGGACTGATAGTGTAACATAAGTAAAGATTTGAAAATATAAAAATAAAAAAAAACGTTAAAAAATCATCAGTGAAAAAAGCAATTTTCTGCTAATTTCCCACTCTTTCCCATTAGGTTTCCCATGTATTTTTGACATTAGACACTTTAGACATGCACAAGTTTCCCAGTATTCTGTAGTGACTACAGAGCCAATACATTAAGGTCTGGGAGACGGGGGCCTTTTAAAGCACTGTCTCGGCACGTTTTACTTCTTCATGGTGACTGCTCAGAATATTCCAAAAACACAAAAAAACGCAAATCAACAACCCTGAAACCTATATTTTACCACAAACTAACACCACAATACCTCAGAAAAAATCCTTCACGCTCAATTCCTTAATAATGAACCAAATTGAAAAACTCAAGGGCACCCCAATGCATCATGGGAAAGCTCCTATGTCACAGTGTCACATGACACTGTGTGGGTCAGTGTTTGTATATACTGTGTACCTTTTAATGTATAAAATAGGAGCAAAGACAGTGCAACAAAACAACTAAACTAACTCACTAAAGAGCTTATTACAAAGAGGTGATGGAATATAGGACTGATAGTGTAACATAAGTAAAGATTTGAAAATATAAAAATAAAAAAAAACGTTAAAAAATCATCAGTGAAAAAAGCAATTTTCTGCTAATTTCCCACTCTTTCCCATTAGGTTTCCCATGTATTTTTGACATTAGACACTTTAGACATGCACAAGTTTCCCAGTATTCTGTAGTGACTACAGAGCCAATACATTAAGGCCTGGGAGACGGGGGCCTTTTAAAGCACTGTCTCGGCACGTTTTACTTCTTCATGGTGACTGCTCAGAATATTCCAAAAACACAAAAAAACGCAAATCAACAACCCTGAAACCTATATTTTACCACAAACTAACACCACAATACCTCAGAAAAAATCCTTCACGCTCAATTCCTTAATAATGAACCAAATTGAAAAATTCAAGGGCACCCCAATGCATCATGGGAAAGCTCCTATGTCACAGTGTCACATGACACTGTGTGGGTCAGTGTTTGTATATACTGTGTACCTTTTAATGTATAAAATAGGAGCAAAGACAGTGCAACAAAACAACTAAACTAACTCACTAAAGAGCTTATTACAAAGAGGTGATGGAATATAGGACTGATAGTGTAACATAAGTAAAGATTTGAAAATATAAAAATAAAAAAAAAACGTTAAAAAATCATCAGTGAAAAAAGCACTTTTCTGCTAATTTCCCACTCTTTCCCATTAGGTTCCCCATGTATTTTCGACATTAGACACTTTAGACAAGCACAAGTTTCTCAGTATTCTGTAGTGACTACAGAGCCAATACATTAAGGCCTGGGAGACGGGGGCCTTTTAAAGCACTGTCTCGGCACGTTTTACTTCTTCATGGTGACTGCTCAGAATATTCCAAAAACACAAAAAAACGCAAATCAACAACCCTGAAACCTATATTTTACCACAAACTAACACCACAATACCTCAGAAAAAATCCTTCACGCTCAATTCCTTAATAATGAACCAAATTGAAAAATTCAAGGGCACCCCAATGCATCATGGGAAAGCTCCTATGTCACAGTGTCACATGACACTGTGTGGGTCAGTGTTTGTATATACCGTGTACCTTTTAAATGCTCACACAAGGGCATGTTTAGTTACAGTAGTACAGTAGTATCGACAGTAGAATACGACTGTTCAACACAGAAACATGACCTTTTAGGACCATGCAAACTCTTCTCAATATATTTGATTTCAGAAGAAGCGTTTTGTAGTTGAAGGGAGGAATTTTCTTAATGTTAAAAATCACTAAAAAGCTTTGTTTTTTTTTACCACTAGGTGGAGGCACAGCACCATCTAAAACCCTTGTGAAATCCAGTTTAGATATGGAACATGGAGACCATGCACTGGGAGAGGTTTAGTACTGCAGTAATGAATCTTATTACTTATCTGAATTATCTTATTTTGAAAAGCTTGGTTGTGCTTTTTACTGGGTTTATATCAAAGATCAGTTTGTCTTTCACATGTTTTCCCCCTTATGTATATATACGAACATTGTTGTTTTATTCTATAAACTACGGACAACATTTCTTTCAAATTTAATATAAACATATGGTCATTTAAAGCATTTATTTGCAGAAATTATGAAATGGCTGAAATAACAAAAAGATGCAGTGCTTTCAGACCTCAAATAATGAAAAAGTTCATATTCATAAAGTTTTGAGAGTCCAGAAATCCATAAATGGTGGAATAATGCTGGTTTTTAAGCACAGTTTTTATGCATCTTGGCATGTTCTCCTCCACCAGTCTTACACACTGCTTTTGAATAACTTCATGCCCCTCATGGTGCAAAAATTCAAGCAGTTCAGTTTGGTTTGATGGCTTGTGATCATCCATCTTCCTTTTAATTATATTCTAGAGGTTTTCAATTTGGTAAAATCAAAATAACTCATCATTTTTAAGTGGTCTCTTATTTTTTTTCCAGAGCTGTATATATGTAAGTGTGTGTGTGTGTGTCTGTGTGTGTGTGCGCACAAATCTGTTTCAGCAATCAGGGGCCCCAGAATGAAATTTGACCCCCCACCCCCACATGCACTGAAGATTTGCAAGCTTTGTTTTTCCTGTTCTCAGGGACTTGAGTGAAGTATGGAAACTAAAAATGAGTATGAATAGAACTTTATTAGTCAGTGCCGTGTACTTTCGTGTGGAATGAAAATGATACATGGTTTTCTACATTTTTATCAAATAAAAATCTGAAAAGTATGATGTTCAAAAGTATTCATCCCCCTTTACCCCAAATCTCTTAAATAAAACCAGTGCAATCAATTGCCTTAAGAGGTCAGTTTATTAGTTAAAAGAGTCAATTTGTGTGTAAATTAGTCTCAGTATGAAAACACCTGTTCTGTAAAGGCCTCAGTGGTTTGTTAGAGAACACTAGTGAACAAACAGCATCATGAAGCATCATGAAGAAGGAACTCACCAGAAAGATCAGAGATAAAGTTGTGGAGAAGTTTAAAGCAGGGTTGGCTTATAAAAACATATCCCAAGCTTGGAGCATCCCAAGGAGCACTGTACAATCCATCATCCAAATATAGAAATAGTATTCTACACCTGCAAACCTACCAAGACATGGCCGCCCACCCAAACTGTCAGATCAAACAAGGATAGATCTGGTCAGAGAAGCAGCTAAGAGGCCCATGGTCACTCTGGAGGAGCTGCAGAAATCTGCAGCTCAGGTGAAAGAATCTGTCCACGGTACAAATATAATTGACAAGATGCAAACCATTGTTGAAAGAAAGACATAAGAAGTACCATTTGTAAATATGTGTTAAAAGGTGCTGTGATCAGATGAGACTAAATTTGAACTTTTTGCCGTAAAGCAAAGCAAAGCGCTATGTGTGGCAGAAAAGTAACACTGCTCATCAACCCTAAACACACCATCCCCACTGTGAAACATGGTGGTGGTAGCATCCTGATGTTAAGATGCTTTTTTTTTAGCAGCTAAAGATTTGATGGAAAGATGGATGGAGCTAAATACAGGGCAATGCCAGAAAAAAAACCTGTTGGAAGCTGCACAAGACTGTCAAGCCTGGCGCTGTCAGCGCTCAGTGTCCCCACACTCTACCCAGAACACACCACTCAGAGACTCTGGCGGTCATGTGACACTTCCAGGAAGTAATTCTCTTAGTTTCTAACACCTGTTTGGCCAGGTATTTAATCCGCTTCAGAACATTGCTTCCTTGCTGAGTATTGTTTGGTTTACAACGTTTTTCCGTTTATTACAATTTTTCCGTGTACCCTGATTCTGATTTTTGCCTGCTCTGTGACACCGCTCTGCCTGTGTTTGACCCTGGACTGTATACTTCACTAAGGTAAGTTTTGCCCTGTACGCCCCAGTTTATCGGTATTTACCCTGCTTTGTTCGACCACTCTCTGTGCTGCCCCTTTATCTATAAAATACTGTTGTATCCGTCTGCGTTTGTCTGAATTCTGGTACACTATGACAGACAAACCAAGTCTCCCTGAAGCTGCGTGAGTCTCCCGCATTTCGGTAGTGGCTCCCTGATGCCCGCGAGTCACATATAATCTCCCGGAATTCAGAACGAGCGCCACAAATGTGCACACAGGCGACAGACCTTTTTTTCCTCTAATCGCGTGTGGGAAGTAGAGAGAGAAAACAGAGAGGGTTCTGATTGGCCTGTTCTCTCTAGTTTTTAGTGTGGGCGGGCAGTGTTGTTCAGTGAGTGAGATAAAAAAAAAGTTAAATTAATTTAAAAAAGTAAAGGGGGGGGGGGGGGGGGTTTGCAACTTGGGATGTCTGCTATGACAAAGACTTAAGACTGGGAAGGAGATTCACCTTCCAGCAAGACAATGACTTTTTACAACACACTCAAAACATATTTTTCATCCACTTTGTGCTGTGTACAAATTTCAATGACCACAAAACATTCCCAGAACATGAAGCTATCACCACCATGCTTAACAGTTGGTTCAGTATCCTTAGGGTTGAATGCCCCAGATTTACTCAGATCATTAGGGCCTGTAAAACGTTTCTTTTTTCTTTGACTTTTTAGTAGGGAGTAGTTTTGTATTTTGCTATCCTATAATTATTAAAGGTGCTACCATTTTGTCTTTGAGTGAAAATTAACGTATAAAGAACTATTCTTGTGACAGATATGTGTGAGTGTAATAAACAAGAATAGATCTTTAAGGAAACAAAGGTGGCTGTTCTATGGTGTTACACATATATCTGTTTTTGTTTTTGTAGAACCTACATTATTAAGAGTGTACACTGAATGATGTATACGTTTGACATATTACATTGAAGCTAAAGAATGCTGCACTGGGCTTCGGAATATGTATGTTGGGTGTTCTGTATTGAATGTGGAAGTAATTTTTTTCCAGAGTTGATTTTGTGTTCTTATGGACAATTCTAGCCAGACCACACTGGCCATGATCTTTACCACCCACTGCACTATCCACTGTGGGTAATGGACTGGCCAAGTATGTCTCTAGACCTAATCCTTCCAGTTGAGCACCTCTGGGGCATCCTCACACGGAAAGGTAGTGGAGCACAATGTCTTTAACATCTACCAGCTCTGTGGTGTCGCCATGAAGGAGTGGAAGAATGTTCTAGTTGCATTCTGTGAAGCTCTTGAGAACTCCATGCTTAAAAGAGTTAAAGCAGTAAGATAAGTGTGCAACATGGAAAGACTAGCATATTCGATTTTTTTGTATTTTATTGCCTAGTTTGACATGCTGCTCCGCGACGTGCTCCCTGACTCTGACCAATAGGAAGACAGAGCGTTCTGTGGCGCACAGAAAGCGGCACAGTGCTCCTGAAGTTCTCTGGACCAGAGAAACAGAAGAATAATCTAATAATCATCTTAATAATCTACTTCATCCATTAAATATTCTGTTTACAGGCACTAAAACCTAAGTAGCTACATCTTTACCATACCTTAAGTTCTCTCTGGAGCACAAAAAGCATGTAATGTCCATTTGGGTCACCCAAACAATGAGCCCACAGTCGCTTTTCCCCCCTTTTTTTTTAAAGTTTTTCTGAGCACAAAAGAGCTTCCATCACACAAAGGATTTCTGTAGCCGTGATTCTCAGATTCTATGCTTCTCCTCTGCGATGACCTACGAACTCACGCGAGGACATGGACGAGGATTGGTCGGTGACTAACGTGTAGTGTTGCCCATCCCCCGAGAACGACGCAAATCTGACATACTGAACATTGTGAGGGACAAAAATGTTGTGTAGTCGGAAATTCTGTATCTTGTGGTCAGGGTTTAAACACAACACAAAATGACCGACTGTCTGACCCCAATCTTTACAAAGAAACGTTTGCATGCATTAAACTTCTTCACTGTAAAAAAAAAAAAATACAAAAAATTGGACTAGTATTAGTGGCAAAATTTCCATATCTGCCTGGACCTCCTCCAGTTTGTTGGCCTACACTGACTCTGAGCTGTAAATCTGCTTGTCTTTCCCGCAAATTAAAGCCGTTTCTTCCTCAAATCCTCAACTGATTATCAATCAGGCATGTTGGAGCAGGGAAAACACCCCAAACCGAAGCGCTCTGGAGAACAATGTTCTGACAGCAAAATCTGTTCCCCGTCCTCCTCACCAAAACCGAGAACAGGGCTTACGCTCCATTAGAACGGCCAACGAGCTTTACGTCATCTCCACATGTGCGTGAGTCACGGTGAAAAATGATACACACTGCCATTTGGACGGTGTGTGAGTAAGTAAGAGAAGGAGAGTGAGGTCAAGTGTGTTTTAAGAACAGAAAGCCATAACGGGTTTGAGTTTTAGCAACAAAGTGAATAGGTTTGAGTTGAGAAAGGGGGCAAAGGGTTTTTTTTTTTTTTCATTTTAAAAAGAAGTTGTTTGGTCTACAGTTTTATGCACTCTTTTATATTAAATAACATTTAGGGTATTCAGCACATCCCCCATCTAGAGCGACTTACAAAAGTGCTTTGTTGTTTTCTTTAAAAATATCCAAAGATAGTTTGTAGAGACTAGGATCAAGAGATACACTGAGCTTTGATAATGTTTAGACTCCAAAGAGAAAATTATTAGTTTAGGAACTAATTTTTTTTTAAAAAGATGAGTCTACAGTCTGTGTTTAAAGACCATGAGCTTTAAATGTTGCCATCAAGTGTGAGGAAGCTGGTTTGTTCTTGGCTTTGTAGGCCAGTGCCTGAAGCTCAAACACTGAGTTAAAGTTAATGTTTAGGTTGTGTAAATGGCCACGACTTTCATACCACAATCTTGAGACCTTCAAACTACAGGTCGTATGTGTCATCATGATGTACCAACCTGTGGAAGGCTCTGATTATGGCTCTTATTACTGGTGCTGAGGACCATATTTACCAACTGTTCTTATGAAGAAATCTGTTCTTAAAACCACTTACACAGTTCTTGTTTTAGATTTGTTTAGTTTTTGAAGACAATGGGATCCATTATCAGGCCAGTTGCAACAAGGCAAAAAAAAAATTAATTGCCTATCAGTGTTAATTTCGTTGACTAAAAATTTTCGCCATAGTTTTCGTCAACAAAGCTTTTTTTCAAGACGAAAACGAGACGATCACAGCAAAGAAAACAGCATAAAAAAATAAAAACGAGACGAAATTAACTGACATTTTCGTCAACGAATAAAAACAAGACGAAAATGTTTGGCAGGGACAAAATCCAATCAGAACTGATTTAGTTTTGTGAAAGGTAGGGAATAGTTAGGAAGAGACCCAATCACTACTACTTTAGCGAAGGTGGCGAGGCGGGACAAGCGGAGTAGTCAACCAATCAGTACCCGCCTCTCAGTACGGTTAGATACAAGACCCGGGAGGACAGACTCGCCTGTGACCTGTTGGGCTGCGTCCAGAGACCCCAAAAGTGTCTCCTTTTTCCTACCGATCCTCCTCCTCTCCTCCGTGACCCGGAAACTGATTTCGTGAGGCCATCTTGCCGCCTGTCCGAATACCGTAGGAGACGAAAGAAGCCGCTTAAAATCCACCTGTAGTAGGCTTCCAACGGAGGTTACATCAGTGTATCCTACTCCGGAAGACTTTTAAAGATTTTCCAATGACATCACTGCATCCACGCCCACAGAGCACGCGAAAATGGGGAAGGCAACGCCCAAATATACGTCATAAACATATTAATTAACTAGGTTCCTTATCTAATTAAACAGCCAGTAAAGCAGTAACATAATTTATAGTTTAGATAAACTGTATGCTCAGTAAAACTATATTTATGACCCTATGTGCATCATGTTATACATATAAAAACATATATTATTTATAATATATATATATATATATATATATATATATATATATATATATATATATATATATATATATATATATATATATATAATTTTAATTAATTCATTTATTTACTTATTTATATTAACTTAGGGACTGATGAGGAAACTGAATCCCTCATAAGGCTGAGGTCAGACAGGGCTGCCAGAGTCACTGGTCAGAGATGCGGCCTAAAATGCGGCTGGGAGTAAACAGGATTTTATTGGAATATCTGAATTTTTGGCTGTGTGTGATAGTAATGTTCTGAAACGTGCTGAAAGTGAGCGTTGTGATTGGCTCAGTTCTACGGTAGTCAACATCCTATCTAAAAGGGATCAGCTGTCCCATTTCCCCAATTACAGCTCCTTCCCTCCATTCCTCCTCCTCCTCTCCTCTCCTCGATTCCTCCACCTTCTTCCGGGGTAGGAAAGGAGGAGTAGGAGAGGAGGAGTAGCAAAAGTTTCTGGACGCAGCCTAGTTACTTATGGGGCTCGACTCGGAGTTAACTCGACAGTGTCGGCAGCTGAGAGAAAGAGGAGAGATTTGTTATGTCTCTTTTGACGTCGCGAAAAACAAGATAACGTGTAAACAGTGTGGAGCGACTCCATCTCCGGAAAAAAACACCACTAATCTTTCAGACTTCTGCAGACACCATGCAGAGATCAGCGTTTTAATGCTAGTGTTATTTCATGAGCTGATGATGGTGTGTTTAACTCGCCAGTGGACTAAAAGACACCACAGATGTCTTAACAGAAATGTTAATGTTTCTGATACAGAACTCACTCATTAAGATAAGATCATCTGTTTAGTCCCACAGTGGAAACCATAGAGCTAGTGCAGACAGCAGAAACAGGTCAGAAAGGAACTCAATAGAAAAAAATATATATAACAATAAAATAAGTGAATCTATGAACCCAAAAGTCTGTGTAAATTTTCTTACAGCACTTTCTCATAAGTTTCTCACTTTAACTCATGAAGTCTCTCAGTACATCCTGAGAGCATCTCTACAGGTGTGTGTGTGTGTTTTTGACCTCATTTAAAGAATGTACAGTAGGTGTGCTGGGTTAGTGCTGGAGATAAAACTAGCTCCTTTAAAAACTGTATTTTTACGTCTACATCTATTTTTACAGATGTTTTATAACCTGATTTGTAGAACAAAATTTTGAATGCAAAATATTTATAGTCACATACCTACAATAAAAATATACATTACGTCATATATAAATATATTTCACATTTAAACATTAATAATATTACACAACTGGTTAATAAATGTTTATTTTTTATAAATGTATAGTTAATAATTCAAGGGAACTGATTTAAAAGCATTTAAATTTACACCCTTTACATTACAGTCGACTAAATTGACTGTAATTTTAGTCGACTATATTCTTATGATATTTAGTCGACTAAAACTAGACTAAAACTAAAAACATTTCAGATGACTAAATTATGTCTAAAACTAAATGCTATTTTCTTCACAAGACTATGACTAAAACTAAATCAAAATTTGCTGTCAAAATTAACACTGTTGCCTATGGCCCTGAGCTGGCTTGGGGCCCCCAGACACAGTGCTATCTAGCTTCTATGTCAAATCAGTACAGCACAGTCAAACTTATAGAGAAAGTCCCACCAGGTGGTGTGAAGCTTCCAATAAAGTGAGTATTGGCAAAACTGGATGTCATTTTTGAGTTGGGGTGGCAGGGGATGGTTGTTAGCAACTGCTAATGTAACTAATAATAGTAGTAACTTGTAATCTTACTTAGTTACTTTTAAAATCAAGTAATTAATGAAGTAACTAAAGTAATCACTAATCAAATTACTTTTTCAAGGTAACTATGCCATCACTGAAAGAGTACTGCCTCTTTTCCAACTGCCAACTTCAATGCAGCATCACTAGATAGCTAATATGTTTGTAGGAAAGCACCGGATCCTCAGCTCTGATACATCAGACACCTGTGCTTGCCAGCATCACAATGGGAGTGATTAAGGTAGAAAGTTCCATCTATCCAGCCAGAGAGAGAGCATGGCCAATTATGCACACTAACTGAAATGAATCAACAGTAGGCAATCAAAATGTTTATATTTTTCATTTTTAATCAACCTTATTGTGTTATATAGTCCTATAAATTCATATTCTGCTGTTTTCAGCTTCTCTTCTGTGGTTGAAAGGCGCCTGCTCTGTGTGTGCTGTGCATTATGTGTGTGATGTCGCAGCCTACTCTTCCCTGATTGGCTGGACACAGCGCGGCAGCCAGATTCATTTGAATGAAGTTGGGTTCGGCTAAACGGCAAGGCTGCGTTTAACGCAATGCAATCCAGCATGCACCGTGGCATGTGGCGGCTCTCTCTATTGATATGAATACGATGTGTCAAAGCTAAAGGCCCAATCCCATTTGACCCCTATGGCCCCTACCACTTACCCCTACCCACTACCTCTGTTTTGCGTGTGCACCCCAAGGGGTAGCGGTGACTCAATTCTTGTTAGGCTGGAGGGGTGGAGTGAAGGGATAGGGCTTGTTAACCCTTCATATGTTTATTTTTTAGAGGCACTCTTCAAACCGAGGGTTATGAGAATCACTGGTAAGATGGCGAAACAAGCGACCAAAGAAACCCACAAATGTAAGTGTTTTCCTTGTTAAAAGTGACGATTAGCACTATATTACCATAGTTTAATGTCTAGTTTCAATGTTTTTTTATGGCCAAATTCTTCATAACATGCATAAAAAGATCACTATAGTAGTTTGTCTCAGTAGCTATCTAGCTAGCTAACTTTCCTGTTCCACCTTAAATGGCGCAACAGATGGCAGAGACTGCAGCATTTAAGGCGGAACAAAAAAAAAAAAACTACAATAAAAGCTAATCAAAGCTATTTTCAGCTCCCCATCACAGAGGAATTAAGGAATGGACAATAATAATTATTTTTTGCACCATCTCCACCCTTTTAGAAGACATACAGTAAAGCCCTAAATTTAACTAGCAAACCAGCAGCTAGGTTTCTGAACTTTAGCACTCCTGATGATGTATCAGGTGCATAAAGGGTTGTCCCAATTCTTTGGGGGGGTGTGATTTCACCTTGAAAAAGAAGGGTTAGAGGTAAGTGGTTGGGCCAAGGGGTGAAATGGAGTTGGGCCAAAGTGCTAGTGCAGTTTAAGCCCGGATAATTTGAATATACTTACAATTTTTGAGGAAACCAGTTGCCTTAAAAAGGTTAAGTAATGGGTAAAGAAAACTTAAGTTATCATAAGTGGAATTTGATTGAACTTTTTTATTTTTGTTATATGTACGACCGGATAAGTTGAGTTTACTTAACTTTTTAAGGCCGTCAGTTTACTCAAATTATGGGGAATGAAAACTTGAGTTAACAAAAATTAAAACATCAAGTTATTACAACTAAAGGGGAAGTTGATTTATTTCTAAGGTAGCCCAGGGGGAATCACTACACACTGATGGTGAGTGTGAGTCAGAAACTGTAGGACACACCCAGTATGCAAATAGATTGTGACAGAAGCCAATGGAAATGAAGCTGTTAATGGAAACAGATTAAACTCAGTTATTATAAGTTGATTCAACTCAAAGATCTCAGTTTGAATAATATTTGAATTGTATTTATTGTTATTTAGTGTTATAATTTTATAATTTTATGTTGCACTGTCGTCACTCCTGCACTTTATGTTGTCTATTGCTTGTTGTTCTATGTTGCACCATGGTTCCGGAGGAACGTAATTTCATCACACTGTGTACCTGTACTCAGATGTAATGACAATAAAAGCCTCTTGACTGGACTTGACTTGATATAAGTGCCCACAAATGTTCAACTAACTCAAAATAGTTGAGTATTCTTTAGAATATCCAATTTTATGTAAAACAGACTTAAATCAGTTGAGTTCAAACAATGTATGGGTTTACAGTGCGGACATGTACCATCAGACTCTGGTTTCCTGGGCCATAGTGTCAACATCATAAGCCAGCCATACACTGAAAGAACTGTACTGTGCCACAAAGTGCTGAAGAGTCCTCTATAAATTCACAACAAAACGTATACAAAACATGTTTGTGGTCGTTTTTTTATGTCTCTGCCCCCGGACGCCATCAACCTCTTCCTAAGGCTACATGCCTTTGGTAAATATTGTTAGAAACTCAAATGTAACAGGAGGGCAGCACTGTCAGAAACAATGTAGCATTTTAAACCAAAAAGCATTTGACCTAAAAGTCCCAAAAGTGTGCCTCTCCATCTGTGTGTTGAGGGGGAGGGTACTCACAACCGCGAGCTAGGTGCCTGAGGTTTGTATAAACTCGTAATTTTCACTTTCACCTCAACTAAACCACGTCCGCCTACACCCTTCACATGGCACCCTCTCATTTGCTGCTGCTAATTAGAGAGAGGACGAGAGAGAGAGAGAGTAAGAGAGAGAGAGAGAGAGCGCGCACACTTGTGACTTCTTCTGCTTTGACTGCTGGATCAAAATCACGGGCATAATCTTTGTGGACATAAAAGTCTTCACAGTTTTTACAGTTAGGTTTGATGTTTAGGTTACACCGGCTCTCTGTAATATAACATAAAGACTATTACGTTACACTTGCTGAATTGTTGATTGTGGGTGTATGTTGCCAGAAACAGACTTTTCAAGAACATGGAGAAGATGGCAGATATAGCCTGTTATACTACTGGCTGTAGCACTGCTTTTGTGCTTGATATGTACTTTTTGTAGAGTAGGGGTGGGACAATATATTGCCATTGCTATATATCGTATCGATACGACCATGTGCACAGAGCCAAAGGTGGCTCTACAAAGTATTAAGCAAAGGCTGTAAATACTTATGTAAATATGATTTCTTTGTTTGTTTGTTTTTTTTAATACATTTTCAGAACTCTCAAGAAAACATTTTTCACATGGTCATAATGGGGTATTTTGTGTAGAATTTTAGGGAAAGAGATTAATTTATTACAATTTGGAATAAGGCTGTAACGTAACAAAATGTGCAAAAAGTGAAGCGCTGTGAATACTTTCCGGATGCACTGTAGGTACTCTAAACTCTCAAACACTGACCCCCATTTTGCCTTACTAAAGTCACTGTATCACTAGCCCACATGGTGGCGCTAATCAAATGAATAGAATAAACCTGCAGTGAAGAATATCGGTTGTCAAATTTCACCAACCTGACAACCTGACAATACCAAACTGATTTTACAGTATTTGACAACCAATGTTCTTCAAAGAACGTATTCACAAAAGTACATCAAGTTAACAGCATCCCAGATAAGAGCCACCTAAATGCTTCACAGAGTATTTTGGTTTGTTTAACACTTTTAAGTTACTACATGTCTTCCTTCATAGTCTGTATTAGTCAGTATTTATTTACAATGTAGGAACAAAATTCTAATTAAAACTAAAACAGGGAATGAGAAAGTGTGTCCATACTTTTGACTTGTACTTCTTCTAAGCAGATTAAATGCCAGAACAAGACAAATACAGGACTTCACTAATATCATACATTCAGGCTTATCTCACCTTCAGGTCTATTATCAGTATCAGTGACCATTAAAAAAATAAAGCAAGCTGTCCAAGTAATTCTTGGACAGTTGTAGGAGTGAGAGGTGGAAGTAATCCTGCTACTCGTTTAAGGGTTTAAAGAAAGGTAGTGGACAGGTCTGTTCATGCACATGCAACTCTCACATGCTGACCTTTCTTTAAAGAGGAATAAGCCTGACTGCATTCCATTAATGCTGGCTAGAAGCCCGGTATGAATTTTAAAAGGCTTCATTTAACTTCTGGAGTTTAATGGCTTAAAGCAAAAGTATTTAAATGAAGCAGACATGATGTAAACATTTAACACTATATAGACTAAAGCTGTCACACAAGACAGTTAGAGGATCCAAATGCAGGTTTATTTAGAAAAAAACAAAAATCGAATCAGAACCAAGGTCAAAGAGCCAGAACAAACAGAGATCATGAAAGAAACTTTTCAAAATGCTGTACGGATACAACCAAGACGTTAAATCACTGTTCTAGTGCTGTGTCTTTAAATAGTTACTGAGGTGGAGAATATACAGTACATACAGTGAAATTAAATATAGAATCAGCAGTAGATATTGCTAAAAGGGATAGAGACAGTATCAGTCGTCTCTGTGTGTTGAGGAGCCTGATTGCCTGGGGGAAGAAGGTGTTGCAGAGTCTGGTAATGAAGCCTCAGATACAGAACCAAGGTAAAAGAGCCAGAACAAACAGAGATCATGAAAAAAAAAACGCTTCAAAATGCCATAAGGATAGAAACAAGACGTGGAATCACTGTTCCGGTGCTGTGTCTTTAAATAGTTACTGAGGTGGAGAATATACAGTACTTACAGTGAAATAGAATATAGAATCAGCAGCAGATATTGCTAAAAGGAATAAAGACAGTATTAGTTGTCTCTGTGTGTTGAGGAGCCTGATTGCCTAGGGGAAGAAGCTGTTGCAGAGTCTGGTAATAGAGCCTCGGATGCCTTGGTATCTTCTGCCAGACGACATCAGAGTGAAGAGTCTGTGTGAGAGATGGGTGTGGTTTTCAACAATGCTGGTGACTTTGCGGAGCAGCGTGCAGTGTAGATGTCCGTGAACTCATCTCCAATGATTTCCTCACTATCTGCTGTAGAGTCTTGTGATCGGAGATGTTGTAGTTCCCAAACTAGATGGTAATGCAGGTGCTCAAGATGTTCTCTACATTCCCTTTGTAAAACATGGCAAAGATGGGAGGAAGGAGAGGATGGGAGCTCTTCTTCGTCTCCACAGGAACTAGAGGCTCTTCTGGGCTTTCATGGTTAGGGACCAGGTGAGGTTCTCTGCAATATTAACATTGAGGAACATGGTTTTCTTCATAATTTTAACAGCAGAACTATTGATGTTCTGCGAAGGGTGGACACCTGGTGCTCTCCTGAAGTAAACAACCATATCTTTGTTTTTTTCACATTCAGAGATATATTCTATTGGTTCTGCATCAGTCCGTTAGCCACCACACCTCCTCTCTAAATGCTGATTTGCCTTTTTTTGCTGATAAGACCAACTAGGACTTTTTCCACAGTTACTGGTTGGAGCTCCATCATCCCAGTGACTTCCCCTGACGTCCACTTCTTCACAGTTTGATGGTGGGAGGTTGTTATGCTTTCTACCTCCCAAGCCTAAACCTGGAATTGTGACAAAGATAGTGTTTATAGGTAAAAAAAAATTGCCCACGAGAGTCCTATTCTATTGGAAAGACTCCTCTACAGGGACTAATAAAAGTGTGTGTGTGTATCTGTGTTTGTATTTGCACATCTGCATCTTCAAAAGATGCAATTTAACGTAGTCATGTCCACAAACTTATGATATATTGTGCAAATTATGAGAGAAGACTCGAGCAAAAGCTGACAAAGCCTTCATTGTGCATTGGGCCCTTTTCTGGTTTGTTCCATAGATTTTTGTCATGTGAAATGTTTTCCACAAGACTGTGTGAGAGAGAGAGAGAGAGAGAGAGAGAGAGAGAGAGAGAGAGAGAGAAAGAAGAAGGAGGAGAACCAACTTTCCACTGTATTTTTCTGGCATTTTCTCCAGAACTCAGTGCCAAACGCAAGATGAAATGGACTCGCTCCATCCCACCATCACACACTGAGAGATGTTGATGAGGGTCCAGCAAATACCAGTGTACTTTCTCTAAAGTGCACGACAATGCAGATTTTAGAAGTGAGCATCTGGCTATTGGTTGAACTGCTCACAGGACACCAGAGAATTTCAACATTTAAGCTTAGTCAGTCTGCCTTTGGGAGCTGTAAGGATACCACAGCATGGTGCTCACGTGTTAGACTTGGGAAAAGTCCAAAACTGGAACCGAATGTTGGGAAAAATACACTCTCACACATTCACATACTCTTGAGTCATTGCCAGGAAGAAGGCCTGACTGAATCATATGACAGTCTGATCAAATGTTTTGACATTTATATTTATATGCATTGAAGTAATCATATGTTCCACTCAGTGTCTCGCACAGTGACCAGAAGGAATTTGCATAGGTCAGGTAAAGCCGGGGTTACCTTACACAATTTTCCCTTGATTTTTGCATCTATTCTCAGCCTCGATGTGTCTGTGCTAGTTGGCTCTAGTCTGACTCTAAGTTGTGCCGACATGATATATTGTCACAATATTTTTATTAAGCTTCTCAGACCTGGATTTTGCTTGGTGTGCACTTTTAATTTCTCCTAGCTTTCTCTTTGCACAAGTAGTTTTTGCAACAAAAAAATCCATCCTTATATGAGGACAGTAGTTTATTTTAACAAAAAATAAATAATAAAAAAAAACCTTGTCAGTTGGTATTTTAATACCCAATTAGTCAATTTTTTTTTTTTTTACCTGGCCCATGTTATTTTCAGGACTGGCTGTAGAAACTGTTGACTGGGATTCCTGCCATGATGTTTTTTTGCAATCACTTGACTGTAATGGTGTCATGTCACCACTAAATGGTATGGGAAGTGTCTTCATATGAGGCCAAAGGGTCAACATTTAAAAAAATTAAATATCATGGTGCAGAGAAGCAGAAATGTCCACATGTCCACATATGATAATGCAGGGTCTCAAGAGGCAAATTTCTCCTAATGCTTCCTATCTATCTATTTATCTATCTATCTAGATAGATAGATAGATAGATAGATAGATAGATAGATAGATAGATAGATAGATAGATAGGAAGCATTAGGAGAAATTTGCCTCTTGACACCCTGCGTTATCATATATATAGTTTGATGTACCTTTATTTACCTAATAATTATGGAAAATTACTTTCTTAGGAATTAATTTTTTCCTAGGCTGTAAAATTAAATCATTTTGACAGATGGTAGCACAAGCAGTGGACAGATTTCAGCTTCATTTACTCAAATGGGAAGGTCAAAATGTGAGATACCATATATTAGCTAGCAAGTCAGATCTTGAAGCTTAGAAGTATTGGAAGCAGGAAAAACAGCCTAAAGCAAGAAACTGGCACACTTTGGCAAAGAATTAACTGTAATTTTTAGACAACTGAAGCTTCAAAACATCAGTTTTTTGTGGGGTGTTCCTGTGGACAGTGGACAGTACCTACCACAAGTAAACTGGCCTCATTGGTCCCCAAGGCTCATTAATGCTTATAGTGGCACCAGCTCACAACTTACATGGGTTGAGAAGTCCAGGGGCCTTGCCAGGTTGGTATCGTGGCCTTGTTGGTATGGTAAGTCAATTAATGGTGAGTCCAATGGGATCAGGCATAGACTTTGTATAGCTGGACAGAGCATCATCTCTCAAAAGTGAAGCCACCACAGGTCGGGCACCCCCTGCTGTTGGGTTGCAGTAAGCTGTGTAGAAACCCCACCCATCCCCATAGGTTTCAATGGCAAAACAGACGACTTTCAATCACATTTTTTTCTAATATACTGTAATTCTACCTCCATTATTTAAGTGCAACAGCTAGTGTAACCTCTGCTTATATTGTCATATTTTTATATCCCCACAGAATTCGTTTTTAAAAACGTTATTCAGCTCTATTCAAAAAAGGTGTGGTTATTATATAAGGGCTGGTTATGGGCAGTACCAATAACAGACCGTCAGCTCCGCTCTGCAGCCTGTGACCGCGAGGCAGCCCTCAGGGGCGGGGTTATTTAAATGAGTAGGCTGTCTCTCCACAGTCTTTCTCCCTCCTCTGGTCTCTACTGCGCAGACTCGTGTTTTAGGATAGCCAACATGGCGGAAGATTTTGGCTTCATTTTCATTGAATGAATGGGAACCGCGACACGGCGTCCATCTTTAATGGTAATGGTCCTGATACCAATACCAGTATCGGTATTCATTCATGTCTAGTGAAGACTGTTCACAGGAATTGTCACTCAGTTCTCCTGTTGAACATGCCAGACTTTGCCCTAAGGTTTTCTGGCTAAATTGAGAATTCTGACATTGCTAACTTGACTATACATCTATCTATGCTTAGATCTCTTGATGAGTAAATTAAAATGCACTTTATACTGTAATTATAGGACTACAGAACATTGAAGATTGTCAGTAACCTGATGAATGTGTTTACATGAATTGGGGTGACCAGATTATGAGAAAACTCACACTTCTTGCTGCTTTGTTTTAACACATCAAACCACAATATGATCGATCATTCATCACCAACAAGATGAAGATCCATTCCTTTATGTTTTGTTGTTACCTTGCTGGTCTTGTGTTAACAGCTACTTGCTTATTTCTAATATCGTGGTCTGTTTTCACTTATGCACATACTAAGAAATATGAGAATACTCCTGTTAAGGGTATAAATGCACTGATAAATATGATTACTGAACTAACTTCAGAGTATACTGTTTACATGACCACTCAGTAATCAGATAAGTGCAGTAATCCAATTATGACCACATTTTTTGAGTGCATATAAACATACAAGCTTAATCAGTAGCACATGCAGCATTTGTGCTGGTAGCTCATAAGTCTTTTTTGACTTGGAACACTATATACTGTATGTTTGTTTGGGTTGGTCAAGGATGTCCAGACCCTTTTACATAAATAAGCCACTTGCAGAACCATGGAAGGAGGGACCCCTAGCCCAACCCAACACCTCAGCATGTGAACCGCAGAAAGCAGCGGGCCAATAGAGTCAAAGATTAAAGAAGCAATCAGTGGCTGCAGCTGTATTCATGTGCACAGCACAGTTAGCCCCATTAGCTCTGACAGAATGGAACAAGACTTCTGGAAAGGAACTCCGCTCAGGTTGCTTCATTAACCCTATATAACTTCCAGTGCCAGACCGCCCGAGTGGGACAAACTACATTTCCCAGAACACAATGGACCCTCTGTTTACCGGCTGCACTGTGCTTGATCGCTTTTGGAAGGTTTCCTCTCGTAAAGATGGACGAGCTCAGCCTGTTTCATAATGCTTCTGTCTGACTCTGGTGTGCAGGAACATTGGGACACGTGCGAGGCCGAGTTCCAGAAACCTCTCCATCCTTCCCTCCTCCTCCTCCCCCTCCTCATCTAGCAGATTGACTTCAGTTCTTCTCGGAGTGGTGGCTTGAGTGTGTGTGTGTGTGTGTGCACGTCTATACCCGACCGCAGTAGCAGGATCATTTCTTCAGTCGGAGACAGAAAAACCACCTTTAACATACCCGACAGTCCAGACTTGTGACGTCTCTCTCTTTCTCTCTCTCTCTCTCTCTCTTTCTCTCTCTCTCTCTTTTTCTCTCTCTCCTGAGGTACATCTTGATGGATGAAAAGCATGCGTACCGACCCCCTCCCCCCTCCGAACATTAGTCTGAAGATGTACCATTTCCTGCCCCCGAGACTCCTCCCTAATGTACACGTGGAATTGCTGTCATCTGTTCTTTCTCTTTCCCTCCAAACTGTAATTCCCTCTCTCAGTCTCTCGCTCTCTAATTCTCTTGTTCTCTCTAATTCTCTATTTCTCCTTCTCTGTCTTTTCTTTGCTCCTCTCTCATTTTCTCTTGTTCTTGTGTATTCTCTTTTAAACTCCTTCAAAAAACACAAAAAACACTCTCAAGAACTTTGTCCAAACTGAGTCAGTTGAAGGTAATTTTTTTTCCACAACCACAAACTTTCCACAAACTCTGTCAGCTGTTCCAATTATTGTGTGGTATATTAGTGGTGTCAATCGATTAAAGAAAATTAATCAGATTAATCACAACAGTATTCAATGATTAACTGTAAATAATCACACTTGTGATTATTGTTAAGACACTCGTTTTTATAGTTAAAACTTAAATGTAAATAAAAGAACGAATATAAGAATTGTTAAATGTCAGTCTACCTGCCCAGGACACCGAACTTCACAACAAAGACATCATTTCCCAGCATGCTCAGTGACTGGACGTCCCTGACTCGCCAAACTTCTGATTTCTCTCACCTAAACTACCTTGTATAAGCATTTCTTTTGAAATCGTTTTTCCATGTTACCGACTACCGAATACTTTTTGTATTTTTGGACTACTTTTTTGCCTTGCCCTTGCCCTTCCTATAATTTGTTTATCATTGCCGAACTTATTTTTGTATTCAGACTACTCTTTTTTATTTTTGCCTTGCCCTGTGCTTGTTTGGATTTACCATGTAAGACCCTTTTGTCTGCTCACGCTGGTATGTTGTTTGCTATCGCTGCCATTTTCATACTGACCCTGCCTGTCTCTGACTACCACAGTAAGCCTTTCCCCCGTGTAAATATTACATTTATCTTAGTGGTGTCAATTAAAATACTAGTATATACTTGTTTATGTGTGAGGGGAGATAAAGTCAACATGGGCCACTGGAATAAAGAATGTATGATAAATTGGATAAAGGATTTTGTTTTACTTTACTGTTGGTTGTAAGGATTTCTGAATTAGAACTTATTTGCTGAGTATAAAAAGATCATTTTTTACACCTGTAATTGGTTTCTCTGGCTCGGTTTAGTTCATGGTTTCTCCCTCTGTTTGGTTTGGTTTCACACAGGCACAAACCTAAATATACCAAAAAGCACACAAACAAACCACACGAGCATGTCTGGCACGGGAACAAGAAAACCTTATCAGCAGTTTAGCTCAATTAAAAAGAAGGACATTTGATAGCTGGGTCAGATTGAGACAAGATCACATTCAGAAAAGAAATCTGCGCGTTGGGCTAAACATATTTTTGTGTCAAAAATAGCCTCATTTTGTCCCCAATTTAAATGGTCAATAATCAACCCCCCACCATCACTAGTAGTGCCCCAAAACTAGGTTCATGCACCTTTCAACACATGTGAAATTATCCACTGCCACTCTTTTCAAATTCCCGCTGATACAGCATCACCATTTATACAGCCAGCATGCTTGGAGGAAAGCGCAGTGACCCAGCTCTGATACATCAGCAAACAGAAGCCTGTGCTGACCAATATCACACTAGGAGTGATGTAGGAAGAAAGTTCCGTCTACTCACCCAGAAAGAGCAAGGCCAACTGTGGTCTCTCAGGCTCCGGCTGCTGATGGCAAACTGCATGATCCGGGATTCAAACCAGCGTTCTTTGGATCATCATGACAGCAGCTGTGTTGGACCACTCCGAGCCATCCATTCAGATTAAAATGACATGAATCATAGAACATTTAACGTTTAAAAACTTTATTCTTCATTATATTAGATATAACTGTCTGGTGTGTTTCCGTTCCCAGACGTTTGGTGGATGTCATTAGGATTACAAAGATTTCAGCCCTAATGAGATGGGCCACCAGTTGTTCTGTTTAGTGTCTCTGAACTGAAAATAATGGTTATAAAAAAAAAAAAACGTATAGAAGAGTCCATTCTCTCCATGCTGAATGTTTCATTGCTGCTCCTAATTATGGTAGCCTACATCATCTGAAGATCTTTTGCACAACTGTACTGATGGAAACATGGATGATAACTTATTTGAACAATCTGCTAAATTTGCTTTAATAACTGTGGATAATTTAATAAAAAAATGGCTACAGAATCTTATGCTTTCCAATGTTTCCCGTACCAACTCACCAAATCCAAGAACAGACTGTTCACATGCTTTCAAATATCTTCAACTCCACATCAGCCACTGGAACTAGATCATCAGCGCTTTTTACTTCATCTGGTAGTGTTTTTAATATTATGGCTGATATGTCGGTTCAATGTTAATGTTTGCAATTAAATAGATCACTGTTTCTTGCGTACACAAGCAGGAATGGATTAATAAGTCTCTTCTGAATCCCTGAGTAATAACCACTGCAGGGCCTCCTACCACAATGGTTTCATGATTTCATCCACACACTGGTGCTGCGATGAAGCTGAGGTTGCAGTATTTAAGGTGGAATGGAATATTTGATTAAGAAACCAGCTTAAGCCTTGTGGATTGTTTTGTTTTGTATTTTTTTTTTTTACTTTCTGGAAAGTTCTGACTGAGATGTGCAGAGCGTGTGGAAATATAAACTAAAGATCTACAGTAACTCCAGTCCGTCAGTCAGACTAGCGCTACGTGAAATAAAGCTGTGGAAAACATGGACTGGCGATGTTTTCATTACATTAAATTCAGTAGCTTCTCTTCCAACATAAATGGCCAGCCAATTATATAAAGTAAATGGGCACATGTGCAGTAGTTACCAGTAGAACCAGTTGGTAATGATTATTTCTGAACATTTTATATGTAAATATGTCCTTATTTAATAGAGTACCAGTCAAAAGTTGTTTTTCTAGAAGGCTGCGAGTGGTCTAGTGGACTAAGGCCCTGCCACTGTGATCCAGAGATCACTGGTTCGAATCCTGTTCATGTAGCTTGCCATCAGCTGCCGGGTAGATGGCACTCTCTCCCCTCCCCAAAGAGTAATGTTGCTTAGCACAAAGCTGCTGAGAGCTGATGTATGGGTACTGAGTCGCTGTGCTTTCCTCCAATCAGCATCAACAGCAGTTCCAAAAAAAGCAGTGGCTGACTTCAGATTTATCAGAGGAGGCATTCAGCCTCCGGGTCCCTACATTGTAAATAAATATTGAAGTCCTCCAGACTATGAAGAAACGCATAAAGAATCATGTAGTAACTCTTGGTCACTCTTTTTTGGGGCGGTCCTGATGAGAGCCAGTTTCATCATAATGTTTCTGACTTTAAAAATAAAGATTTTATTAAAATGTGTACTGTATAATCAAAGATAATTTTAAGGAAATGAATAAAGCAAAGCTTCTTAACACCCAGCCAGCTAGTTAGTTTAACTAATGTTAGCAATCTTAAAGGTGTCCTTTTGCTAGAAAGCATTCAATACTTGCTCTTTTTAAAATACAATATTTGCTAAATGTGAAACTGTTCTTTTGTTCCCATTGCCTACATTGGCCTATAAAAGAAAACAGGCAGAAAAACAAGTGAATAAGGAAAAATCTCTGAACTGACGTCAACCCATTAATCAGGATTCTTGGCCTCGTCCATCTCGGTCTGCAACCACCTATTGCAGAGCTATGGAGGGCATATGACAGAGCTGTTAGCCAATCAGAGCGAGATGTTTTCCTGTCATGAATATTCATGAGTAAAAAATCCTGTTGTTCCGAGTGGTCCAGCAGTCTAAAGCGCTGCCACTATGATAAAAAAAAAATCGCTGGTTTGAATCCCGGTTATGCAGCTTGCCATTAGCTGTCGGAGCCCAGAGAGAGCACAATTGGCATTGCTCTAGATAGATGTTGCTCTTTTCCTCATCACTTCTAGGATGATGTCGATTAGCACGAGGCAACTGTGAGCTGATGTATTGGATCAGAGTCGCTGCGCTTTCCTCCGAGCGCACTGTGATGCTTCTCCCTAATACTGAATCAGCAGCAGTTCGAAAAAAGGCGGAGGCTGACTTTACACGTGTCAAAGGAGGCAGGTGCTAGTCTTTACACTCCTGGTGTTGTGGCTTCACTAGTGATGGGGGATATACACCTGAGTAGCAACTGAATGAGTGGGATAGTGGGAGAAAATTTGAAATAAAATTATATATAAAAATTAATATAGAAAATCCTGTTTTTCCTTCCCGCCCACTCCTTCACCAAACTAAAACAGCCCGAAACAGAAACAAACAAACAAAACAAAGCAGTTCACGTATGAAGTGAATTTTGTGCCAAAAGTTTTACGTAAAAAAATAAAATCCACAATCAAAATTTTAAGAATCAAAAGTAAAACATGTATGTTGCAAATTCAAAAGAGAAAAAATATATATCAAATATATATATTTAAATATACTTGGTTATTTTATTATTCTTTGCACTTATTTGAAAATTATTTTAGTTTGGATTTTGCCAGTCTTTGCTTTCATTTTTGGATTTTTTTGGATTTTCTGTGGATTTTTGTGGATTTTGCTGCTAAAGACTTTTGCTTCTGGAATCTCTCCTTTGCTTCTGCTTCATTTTTTTGGTTCTGATTTTTGGCACACTTTTCACTGGTGGGCGGGGCTTAGAAGAAGGCGTTCCCCTTTAATCTCTATTGGTCACCTACCCTGAACCCTCGTCTGAGACAGACCACGCCCACCCCGCCAGCTTCAAGCGCTCTTCCAAACATGGCGGCGCGAACGGGGTTCAGCTCACAGCAGCACCAGCAGGTACTTTTCCAATTAAATTTCATACAGACGTTATGTTTAATGTTATATTTCTTTTTTAAGTAAGTGTTTAACTCTATTAAGATGCTCATGTTAGCGGGGTGTGCTAAATATCCATGCTTAAATTATACTAGTTAGTTAGTGAACACTAACCTACCTAGTCAGTGAGTTAGCTAGTTTACCTAGGTCATCTGGTCAGTGAGTTAGTGGGTTAGCTAAGCTAGTTAGGTTACCTAGTCAGTGAGTTAGCTAGTTTACCTAGGTTATCTGGTCAGCGAGTTACCTAGCTACTTAACCTAGGTCATCTGGTCAGTGAGTTAGTGGGTTAGCTAAGCTAGTTAGGTTACCTAGTCAGTGAGCTAGTGGGTTAGCTAAGCTAGTTATTATGCCCCAGGGTAAAGCCAAGTAAGTGCTGGTTAAGGTTAACTAGCTAACTCACTGACTAGGTAACCTAACTAGCTTAGCTAACCCACTAACTCACTGACCAGATGACCTAGGTAAACTAGCTAACTCACTGACTAGGTAGGTTAGTGTTCACTAACTAACTAGTATAATTTAAGCATGGATATTTAGCACACCCCGCTAACATGAGCATCTTAATAGAGTTAAACACTTACTTAAAAAAGAAATATAACATTAAACATAACGTCTGTATGAAATTTAATTGGAAAAGTACCTGCTGGTGCTGCTGTGAGCTGAACCCCGTTCGCTCCGCCATGTTTGGAAGAGCGCTTGAAGCTGGCGGGGTGGGTGTGGTCTGTCTCAGACGAGGGTTCAGGGTAGGTGACCAATAGAGATTAAAGGGGAACGCCTTCTTCTAAGCCCCGCCCACCCGTGAAAAGTGTGCCAAAAATCAGAACCAAAAAAATGAAGCAGAAGCAAAGGAGAGATTCCAGAAGCAAAAGTCTTTAGCAGCAAAATCCACAAAAATCCACAGAAAATCCAAAAAAATCCAAAAAAATCCAAAAATGATAGCAAAGACTGGCAAAATCCAAACTAAAATAATTTTCAAATAAGTGCAAAGAATAATAAAATAACCAAGTATATTTAAATATATATATTTGATATATATTTTTTTCTCTTTTGAATTTGCAACATACATGTTTTACTTTTGATTCTTAAAATTTTGATTGTGGATTTTATTTTTTTACGTAAAACTTTTGGCACAAAATTCACTCCATATTCACGGGGCATTTATTCATACTAGAGACCACCGCAAAATTAATAATAAAAAAAAATAATGAATCTTTAAGAGATCTTTAAAAAATGACTAAACCCTGTATGAACTCATCTCAGCTTATATTGTGCAGTAATTTAACTCACCATGGGAAATAGGGTATAAAAGTCGTTGTTTCTAACAGTGCAGCAATTAGTAGTTTAGTATAGTTTAGTGTGTTTTATATATTTTTTGGCTTAATGGACTCTAAAAATGGTTTCTGAGATATTGTATATATATTTCCTTTCCTGTTGCCCTGGAGCGTCGCCCGATCACCTTAATGAAGAAACCGCTAAAAGAAAACAACTAAATCGTCCTAATTAAGAAGAGCCAAATTCAATAGTCAGTACCAAAAAAAGTATGCTATTTTTTACTGAATGTAATGATGGTTGTTAAAGGCTCCATATGTGGAGTAAAGACATAACTTAATATTTTTAGTTGAAGGTCCACACCCCAAACCCTTCCCACTGAGCCCTATATAAAACTCCCATTCTTACATCATCATTACTGCATGTCGGACAACTTCAGCCTCCACCCCCTGTTTTTTTCTCCCTTCTTCACCTTCATCCCACTCTTTGCAGGGGTGCTCAGAGCTCCAAAGGTTCTCCAAGTTCCATTGTTCAGAGGTGTGGGTCATATTAGCAAGCTGGGAATAGCATGCATGTACTATAGGACACCTAGAGCCACCAACAGCAGTGTGTTTTACTGAAGCCTACTGACATTTTCCTGGGAAAGAGGCGTCTTGCTTGAGAAGAACATCATAAATCCAACAGATTTCATGATTTTGAAAGACTGCAGATGATGTTGAAACTTGCTGGATTTGGTGAAGTCACAGATGCTTTCCAAAGGGTCACACAGCTGTTACTGTCTGGCTCCTAGAATAGTAATGTTTACTACAGTTCTTTACTTAAAAAATGTCCGGAGAAGAAATTACAGGGCCTACAACTCAATCCTATCCAATAATACTGTCCCACTGAACCTGAATCTGTCTTATATTGAGAAGTGTAAAAAATGTAGATTCATTTTAAGAGATTCTACAATGTGAAACTATATTGTTGAGTAAGCTGCTGCTGATGTAGCATTACCAAGTAGCCAGAGCGCTCACAGGAAAGCGCAGCGACTCGGTACATCAGCTCACAGACACCTTGTGTTGATCAACAATCATCCTTTGAAGTAATGAGGGGAGGGAGTGCCATCTACCCACCCAGAGAGAGCAAGTCTCTGTTGGTTCAGCAGAGAAAAGTGTAAAAATGAAGATTTATTTAAAAAGATCCCATCATGTGAAACTATATTGTTGCGTAACTTGACTAATGAATTTGGACAGCACAGAGAATTAGTGGTTAGGACGTTCACCCCTCAGCTCTAGGATCTTGGGTGGAGTTTCCATGTTCTCTCCATGTCAGAGTGTTTCCTCCAGGGACTCTGGTTTTCTTCCCACAACCCTAAAACCCAACGAGGATTGGGTAAATAGGTTCTTCTGTATTACCCAGCATTTGGTTGTATTGTTTGTCAGTAGATCCCAATGCAGTTTTCAGGTGGATGACAGTGAAAACCATTGGCATGTGTTGGTTGAATGCCGAGTGTGTATGATTTGATCTTCTTTTTATTGATTCATTCATTTATTACATTACTGTATTTGTTTTTTTTTTATCACTAAGACAAAGAAAGATTGCAGTAACCAGTTATCTTGGGAGTAAGAATGAAGTAACCTTCATAAAGTTCTCATGAAGTGTGTAAAATGCTCTCCTATGTATTTTTCTGTCAGTGTTACTGGATGCAGCTGTGCATGAATAGTCTGGATCATTTTACCGATGGATTTCTGCCCACTCGTGCAGTTTCAGGGGGGAATGCAGGAATGCGATTTTGCTGGTTCCAACAAAGCAATATCCAATTTAGGCAAAACCATTCAACATCTTTAACAACAAGGTCAGTGAGGGCGATGTCATATAAAAGAGATGGTTTGATAAAATGATCCAGTTTCTATTTGTAAAATTTAAAATGTACCAAAACAGTAAATTGCTTATTGTTTTAAATCTAAAGAGGTCATCTCAAGCATCTTCAAATCAAATATGAGCCCTTTTCCAAAAGGATTAGTTTTACCTGTGGAGGTGGAATAAAATATTAATTTAAATTATTTTTTTCCCCCCATCACTAGTGATGCCACAACACCAAGGACAGTGAAGACACATGCCTCCTCCATCACATGTGACATCAGCCACCGCCTCTTTTCCAACTGCTGCTGATGCAGCATTACCGAGTAGCATCGCAGTGCGCTCGGAGGAAAGCGCAGTGACTGGGTTCTGATACAGCAGCTCACAGATGCCTTGTGCTGATCGACATCATCCTTTCGAGTGACGTAGGAAGATAGCGCCATCTACCCACCCAGAGAGGGAGCAAGGCCAATTGTGCTCTCTCAGGGCTCTGGTAGCTGAAGGCAAGCTACATGACCAGGATTCAAATCAGCGATCTCCCAAACATAGTAGCAGTGCTTTAGAGCGCGAAAGTGCCATATCAGTTATTTTTCCAACACCTTTTACCTTCTGTAAAACAAGTCGGAAAAATATGTTTTTACAGCTTTACTGAAGCACCACTGAGGTTATGGAGGCATTTAGTTTCATTTTGCATGGCACCAAAACCTCAGGATTTTTAAGTCTGTGGCAAACCTCTAGTGCTATACAATGTACAACACTTAAATGCAGAAAACTCTTCAGAGGGGCAGTGCTTCTTGCAGCTTCAGGCAAGTCATTTCGTTGCATAGCCTATAGAATGTAGCTGCTACTTTTCAAACTAAATTTTTTTCTTTAGAAAAAAAATGGTTTATAAGGTTGTCAATACATATTTGTGAAGGTGATGGCAGTTTGTAAATTGTGTTGACCCTTTATTTCTTATTCCAAGGAAATTAATCATATATTTTATTAAAGAGGGCTTTAGCTAACAAGTAATATAAGGGGTTATGGACTTTTCTGGTGGGATTTTTATATATTCCACTTGAACCTATGTTCAACATGGTTTGTCCATTCAGCTCAGCCTTCTGTTCAACTCTGTTGTCCATTTTTATGCTCTTGGTTTGGATTGACTCCCTAGGTTCTCCAATCAGACTGACTCTACCTTCAGTACCTTCTATTTTCCTTTCAGTTATCCGTTGAGCAATGATCTTGGTTTTCTTTCAACTTTGTTGGCTTTTTGTTCAGTTTGGCTCTTTATTCAGGTTGACTCTCTGTTCAACTCTGTACTATTTCAACCTTGGTTGCTGTTCACTTACTGCTCAACAACTATCCCAGTTCTTATTCAACTCAGATATCCATTCAGCTCAGTTCTTAATCACCTCATACCTTCACTCAGCTCGGCTCCCTCTTTGGCTCAGCACTTTTATTGTCACGATTGACCCAGGCAGGGAGACGAGGAGGCGGACACAGGTGCAGGTAAGGGCGATATAAATAAATAATTTATTAAATAAATAACAAAGAAACAAGGAAACGAGGAACAAGTAAACATGTAACAAAGAAACACAAATAACCAATAACAAACGAGTGATTGATAATAATGAAAAACAAACAGGGAATATATACAGGGAGCTAAACTAGGAATAAACACAAAGCAGGGGTATGTACAAGGAACTAGGGAACACGGAGTTAAACAAGAGACTAGAAAAACCAAACAAGAAATAAACAAAACTAAACAAGGCAGGGATATGTAAACAAGGGAATAAACTAATAAACACAAGCAGGGTAATATACAAGGAACTAACAAGAGGCTAAACTAGACAGGGAAAAACTAAACTAGACAAGAATAAATAAACTAAGCAGGGAACTAAAAGGGAACAAGAAACAAGAAGATGTAAACAAGGAACTAGGGCTAGGGCTAAGGCTAGAAATAACAAAGAAACACGGAGAGACAAACAACAGGGGTTAGTGCAAAGACCGACAGAGACAAAGTGGTAGACCAGGGCTATTTATAGCAACACAAACACACTAGAATTGGAAACACCTGGGGAAGGGGCGGAGCTACAAATGAGACACAGGTGGAAAAGTACTGAGACGGAAGACACAGGGGAGCACAGGTCACGTGGGGAATGCACACAAAGACACGAGACAGGGCCAAGACATGACAGAAGCCTCCCCCTAAACGCGCAGCTCCCGAGGCGCGGAAAAACGAACCCCGGGGGCTGGCGGCAGGGAGAGGCCAGGGAAAACAGGAGTCGAGACCGGGGACTGAAACGGAGACAGGACAGAGGACAGAGACTGGACGAGAGACTGGACAGAGGACAGAGACTGGACGAGAGACTGGACAGGGCTAGGAGACTGAACGGGGAACTGGAGAGGGGATGGAGACTGGACGGGGAACGGAGACAGAACGGGAGACTGGACGTGAGACTGGACAGGAGACGGAGACTGGACGTGAGACTGGACAGGAGACGGAGACTGGACGTGAGACTGGACAGGAGACGGAGACTGGACAGGAGACGGAGACTGGACGGGAGACTGGACAGGAGACGGAGACTGGACAGGACTAGACATGGGAACAGGGACGAAGACATTAACAGGGACAGAAACAAACACGGTGACTGGGACAGGAACGGAGAAACGACCAGGGACAGGAACAGGAACAAACACAGACACGGGGACCAAGACAGGGAGAGACACAGGGACCAAAAACATGGGTGGGTGCCCAGGACTGGCAAAAGTCTGAGGGGATAGCCTGGGCTAACTGGAATGAAAGTCCGGGGGCCTCGGTGCCTGCCTGGGTAAATGGGCCCTGGGGCCAAACAAAGTTCTGGGAGCAGGAACCGGCGGGGTAGTGACACTGGCAGCGGGAGCTGGTGCTGGCGGCGCGGCGACTCTGGCAGCGGGAGCTGGTGCTGGCGGCGCGGCGACTCTGGCAGCGGGAGCTGGTGCTGGCGGCGCGGCGACTCTGGCAGCGGGAGCTGGTGCTGGCGGCGCGGCGACTCTGGCAGCGGGAGCTGGTGCTGGCGGCGCGGCGACTCTGGCAGCGGGAGCTGGTGCTGGCGGCGCGGCGACTCTGGCAGCGGGAGCTGGTGCTGGCGGCGCGGCGACTCTGGCAGCGGGAGCTGGTGCTGGCGGCGCGGCGACTCTGGCAGCGGGAGCTGGTGCTGGCGGCGCGGCGACTCTGGCAGCGGGAGCTGGTGCTGGCGGCGCGGCGACTCTGGCAGCGGGAGCTGGTGCTGGCGGCGCGGCGACTCTGGCAGCGGGAGCTGGTGCTGGCACGGAGACTTGGGCAGCTGGCTCTGGCACGGAGACTTGGGCAGCTGGCTCTGGCACGGAGACTTGGGCAGCTGGCTCTGGCACGGAGACTTGGGCAGCTGGCTCTGGCACGGAGACTTGGGCAGCTGGCTCTGGCACGGAGACTTGGGCAGCTGGCTCTGGCACGGAGACTTGGGCAGCTGGCTCTGGCACGGAGACTTGGGCAGCTGGCTCTGGCACGGAGACTGGAACTGCTGGAGCAGACACTGAGACTTGAACAGCTGGAGCAAACACGGAGGCTTGAACAGCTGGAGCAAACACGGAGGCTTGAGCATTTTCAGCAGACACGGAGGCTTCAGCAGCTTCAGCAGACACGGAGGCTTGAGCAGCTTCAGCAGACACGGAGGCTGGAGCAGCTTCTGCAGAGACGGAGGCTGGAGCAGCTTCTGCAGACCCGGCAGGAGTCCGGGGGCGTGGCTCAGCAGCCGAAGACACCTCGGAGATGGGCGTGGCCGCCGAGAGAATTTCGGAGCTGGGTGTGTGCAGATCCAGCGGAGCAGCAGCAGGGCTTGAGACTGCGGTAGAAACGAAAACCCGGACTGGATCTGCAGCCTCGCCGGTAAAGTCCACTGCAAGCAGCGCGGGGCCGCCGGTAGAAACCGGTGCGGGAAAAGTCTCCATAACAGTCCCAGTGCACGGCTGGGTTGCCGCGGAGATAGTCCTAGAGAGAGGCTGGATCGCAGCGGCGGAATCCAGCTCTGCAGCCGCCATGAAAACCAGCTCCTCAGCCTGAGGTGCTGGCGCTGCAGCTGTGGGGCTTGAGAGTGCGGTTGCCGCAAAATCCCGGACTGGATTTCTACTCTCTCCGGCTGAGTCAAGCGCGGGGAAAATCTCTGCTTGCGGCTTGCTCGCTGGGTAGGAGGTCCTGTAGCGCGGCTCGGCTGCTACCGCGGAAATCACGGGGCACGGTTCGGCAGCTACCGCGAGGAACACGGGGCGAGGTTCGGCTGCTACCGCGGGGATCTCGGGGCGCAGTTTCACAGCCGTCACAGAAGTCACGGAGCGTGGCTTAGCCGCTGAAGACGCTAGCTTGAGAGGCGCCGGGGATGCTAGCGCCTTAGCCACCGGGGAAGCTAGCTCTGGAACCGCCGGTGAGGAGCGCACCTTGGCTGCAGGGGATCGGACGGGAGTCGGGACGGCCTCTGGAGCTGTGCGGCCGAGAGCCGGGTAGAGCACCGCCCCTGGGGGAAACGGTAACGGAGCACGGACTGGTGCAGGGTAGAGCTCCTCTTCGTCCTCGGAGCTACTGGGAGCGCACCCGAGAAAGTCCCACGGATCCCGCTCCTTTAGCCTCGGGTACACGGAGGCACCGAGGCTAACCGCACCAGCCCTTAGCGCTCCCCCAAGAAAATCCTCCCCGGAAAAGGGGTCTTCTTCCGGCTGGCGGGACCCCTTAGAACGCCTACCCCGAGGCCTGCGGCGTCCTTGAGGCCTCGAGGTGTCCTGCGCCGGGGTCCCGCAAGGAGCACGGCGAATCGCCATTCTGGTGCCAGTCCACGCAGAACCTGCTGTGTCCATGTTGTGGTCGGTCTTTCTGTCACGATTGACCCAGGCAGGGAGACGAGGAGGCGGACACAGGTGCAGGTAAGGGCGATATAAATAAATAATTTATTAAATAAATAACAAAGAAACAAGGAAACGAGGAACAAGTAAACATGTAACAAAGAAACACAAATAACCAATAACAAACGAGTGATTGATAATAATGAAAAACAAACAGGGAATATATACAGGGAGCTAAACTAGGAATAAACACAAAGCAGGGGTATGTACAAGGAACTAGGGAACACGGAGTTAAACAAGAGACTAGAAAAACCAAACAAGAAATAAACAAAACTAAACAAGGCAGGGATATGTAAACAAGGGAATAAACTAATAAACACAAGCAGGGTAATATACAAGGAACTAACAAGAGGCTAAACTAGACAGGGAAAAACTAAACTAGACAAGAATAAATAAACTAAGCAGGGAACTAAAAGGGAACAAGAAACAAGAAGATGTAAACAAGGAACTAGGGCTAGGGCTAAGGCTAGAAATAACAAAGAAACACGGAGAGACAAACAACAGGGGTTAGTGCAAAGACCGACAGAGACAAAGTGGTAGACCAGGGCTATTTATAGCAACACAAACACACTAGAATTGGAAACACCTGGGGAAGGGGCGGAGCTACAAATGAGACACAGGTGGAAAAGTACTGAGACGGAAGACACAGGGGAGCACAGGTCACGTGGGGAATGCACACAAAGACACGAGACAGGGCCAAGACATGACATTTATAGCAATTTTGAATACATTTAGTGCTTGTGTTTTGAGACTGGTGGAACCCAGCTAACAGAGAACATTAAAAGAATATTATAATAATATATATCTGTAAAACTACAGAAATAATGTTCCAGGAACGTTCTGGAAATGTGTGACATAACACACACATCACAACAGTGTTCTACTAACCAAAAATTGTTAGCTTGGAATTGGCCACAGGACTGTGAGCAGTGTCACATGGGCGAAACCAAGTACAAACACACGCAGATACCAATCAAACAATTTATTATCAAAGGGCCACGTGACATGTGACATTGTGGCTTACAGGGGTGGTTAGGGACAGGCAGGGTGAGTATCAGAAAGGCAGCAATAGTAAACAACATACCAGAGTGAAGAAGGCAAACAGGGGTCATACGCAAGTAATCCAGAAGCTAAAAGGTCTAGGCAAAATAGGTCAAAATAGGTCAGCAACGTATTAACAAATGATACAGAGGGCAAGGCAAAAGAGTAGTCAAAAAACACAAAATGGGTCAGTAACCAAAGCAAAACAATCTTTGTACAAAGCTAGCAAACTAGATTCAACACTATAAGCCAAGGAGTTACTGAAACAGAGGGGTATTTATACTAACATAGGCCAGGTGTGGGCAATCAAAAGCTGGGAGAGCATGAAGCACACCATAGCATCACGTGATCAACAGAGTCAGGAAGGTTTGGTGTGAGTGAATGCTGGGAGTTGGAGTCTTGTGTGAATGTGTGAATCCAGTCCAGAGTTCAGAGCAGGCAGACTGACAGCGTCAGGACTGATAAGCGGTTTGGAGGCCAGATCCAGAGGATTCTCTTGTGGTTTAAGGTAATACTTCAAGACTTCAAGCATAAAATCAGAACACCTTCTGTAATGATCCAGAGGGACAAATTTAGGCCTCAATATTGGCCCATGCATCTATCATTTCACAACACGAAGCTTTCTTCAGTTCAGAATCCTCCAGCGCTGAAGACATGATGCTGATAGCAAATAATCTTCGAAAGCGGATTAAAAAAGCAGCCGACGCTCGGCATGAAATACAGCGTCATTAAAAAGGTATTGTTCACGAGTGGTGAAATTTGACGATTTTGGGAGTGCGGCACTGTCAGAGAGCAGAGCGGAGGGGAAGAAAGAGTGCGTTTTAAACAAGCGGCGTTGGACAGGCGTTCGCACTGTATTGATATTGGCCGTGGCCTCGCTCACTCCCCGGCCCAAACCATTGTCCGCGTCTCTCTTTAGGTGTTTTTCTTTCATTTATCTCCTCTAAAAATACAAGCTGACATCCCCCGTCTGAGAACCAGGGGAAGCGTCGAGAGCTCTCTGCTTCAGGAGGATCCACGCTTTTGTGACGTCGTTTCGAAAGCTTGTTCTTCATTCAGCGCAGTTTGAGTAAATGTGCTGAGTGGAGAAGATCTGTATCTTCTACACACACACACACACACACACACACTAACACAGTTTGTATACACACACACACATGCAGCTGATCTTCTGTAAGAGCGAGAACATAAAACATGATCATCTGAAATATTCCTCAGGAGATTGTAAGTGTGTGTGTAAGTGTGTGTGTGTAAGTGTGTGTGTTCTCCTTAGTGTAACCGTTCTCTCTGTGCTTTATTTGTTTGTTGCTAAGCAACAACCCAAACAGTGTCCCTCCCCATAAACCCCCCCCCCAACCCATCCCTATGCGCTCATATAAACGTGCCATCTGCAGCTGACCCATTTAAACACACACACACACACACACACACACACACACACACACACACATCTGGGCCAGAGCAGTTGCATGCCTTTGGGATGTCCAGGTGCTGTTGGTGGTTTAGGGACTGGGAGTGAGAGAGAGAGAGAGAGGCAGAAGGAGGAGGCCATAAGCATATGTTTATAATCTTCTTTGCGGCTTTTGACACGTCTTGGTGACACAGCTCGTCTGATCATGAAAGTGTTTGTGTGTGTGTGTGTGTGTGTGTGTGTGTATATGTGTGTGTGTATGTGTGTGTGTGACTCAACTACACAATAAATGTTGACATTCTACAAATGAGTTTTCCGTTAGAAAAAGAGCTCAGTAATTTCTTCATGTTATGTGACCTATATGGGGCTGCATCATGCTATACTTGACACTGATTGGATTGTAAACAACTGACAGTTTGGTGAGTTGACTTTCCAGCTTTTGTGCCAAATTCTGTCCCCTGCCAGAATTTGACTCCTCTTCACGTGCATGCATGTCACACAGCAGATTGAGTGTAAAGATTCTATTTGGATTCCTTTTATTTCTGTTTCTAAAAAAAAGTTAATCTACAGTTACAGTAGATACAGGAGTCCTGAGTGTTGTTAAGCATTGGTACCTACAAAAAAAAAAGACCACCTAAAATGATGAGTTTCCTTTATTTTACCAAATTGAAAACCTCTGGAATATAATCAAGAGGGAGATAGATGATCACAAGCCATCAAACCAAGCTGAACTGCTTGAATTTTTGAACCAGGAGTGGTGTAAAGTTATCCAAAAGCAGTGTGTAAGACTGGTGGAGGAGAACATGCCAAGATGCATAAAAACTATAATTGAAAACCAGGGTTATTCCACCAAATATTGATTTCTGAAATCTTAAAACTTTATGAATATGAACTTGTTTCTATGCATTATTTGTGGTCTTAAAGCTCTGCATCTTTTTTGTTATTTCAGCCATTTCTCATTTTCTGCAAATAAATGCTCTAAATTACAATATTTTTATTAAGAATTTGGGAGAACTGATTCAAAAACTGAAGTGGTCTCTATTTTTTTCAGAGCTATATATTGCTGTGTAATATGCAGTCATGCTAAGGAAGATTTCATTGCAACACCAGCTTAATCAAGATGTATCGGACTAAGTTAGATAGATAGATAGATAGATAGATAGATAGATAGATAGATAGATAGATAGAAACAACAATAGGTGTAGTACAATAAGAGAGCACAGTAAGAAAGATAAGACTCTAAACTGAGATTTGAAGGATATATACATAAATATATAAAACTATACAAAGTATATATATATATATATATATATATATATATATATATATATATATATATATATATATATATATATATATATATTAGGTTCATTTAGTACCATTTCCACACCCCATGCTGCCAGGTATAGACAACAGCATGCATCATGCATCATGCATATTGCTGCCATGGAAACAGGCAAGCTGGCTATTTATCTGCTGAACAGGTCATCACTGACCTTCAGTAAGGTTGCTAACCATAGTTGGTTAAATTATCAACACCACTAGCCTTGTAGCCTTTTTTTAACATTAAAACGTATATATTTACTGATCAACTTGAGCTTAGTGACTTGGAAAGAGAGGGTGGGGCAGAAAATTGAATTGTATATCCATTTCAAACACTCACCCACATTTAATACTGATTGTTCCTTTAAGGTTAGACATTAAGTTTGTATGTTTGTGTATTCTTTTATTGTTGAATGAATAAATATATAGCATTCCTCAACTTCCTGTAATTGGTCCTAAAGTGTGAATCAGCCAATAAGGTGCTTTTTTAAAAGTGAAATAAACCAAACCATGATTCAGATGACTCAGAATGAGACCACTACCTCTTTTGGTCAGAACAAATTGTGGTTATTTAGTCTGGACCATGGTTCCCGGCACACTTCACACCTGTAATTTTAGTTGGTACCAAACAAGATAGATGTGAAAGCATGCTCAAAACAACTCCAGATCTTTAATAGAGGTTTGAAACACAATGTAATCTACTTGGTCTGAAGACATAAACACAAACTCTATGTCCAACCTTGAGGTGGATGGGCTACAAAAGCAATAGAAGACCATCGGCTTCCACAACAGTCAGCCAAGAACAGAAAGCTGAGGCTGCAGAAGACAAAAGGCTCATCAACACTGGATAGTTAAATTCGGTAACACTTTACTTGGATGGTCCATTTGATGGCCTTGTTGATGCTCAACTGACATTCAACTAACATTCAACTGAATGTCTATTAAATGCAACTTAAACATATGTTGAAAATAATTATTCAAAATAGAACATACCCTACACCCAACCCTAACCTTAACCTTTAATCAACCCTAAACTCTAACTCTACACTTGACCATAACCCCCCCCCCCCCCAAAAAAGTGTTACCCTAAATTCAATAGGAATGTAGTTTTTTTAGACCAACACACAGATGGTGGGGTTTAATTTGAATGAATCAGCATGTTTCTATGGACCCATTCCATGCTGGTGAAGATGGTGTAATGGTCACAGTGACTTCAGTGGTCTTCAAAGCTTTTAAGGTTCTTCCCAGTTGTCATGAATCTAGTAGAGATGGTTTGGGATGTGAAGGAATTAGAGGTGTAGATCATGAAGTTTCTCCTGAAAAAGAAAAATTGAAACTTACACTGTTACTCAATATTGTATTTATTGCGTAATCTCTGTTCTCTAGCTCGTTTTGGGTTCCCGAAGCCAGAACAGGGTCTTACAGCTCAAGTTTTTAAACTTGTTTTTGAGTGTTTCTCTCTTTCTCTCTCTCTCTCTCTTTCTCTGTGTCCAAGGCTAAAGTCCACCCCCTTCTCTTCTCTTCATTTCTTCCTGTCCACCATCTTCAGTATGCACTTTTCCCTCTCTCATTCCTCAACCCCCCAACTTCACCTCCCCTTCATCTGCTTTCTGGAATGAGAGAGAGAGAGAGAGAAAGAGAGGGAGAGAGAGAGAGAGATGGACACTGGGCCTGCAATGACATCACCAGTGCTCAGATCCAGCTCACATCTGGAACCGCTCGAGACATGGAACGAGGGAGTGAGAGAGAGAGAGAGGGAGGGAGGGAAAGGAAGGAGAGAGAGAGAGAGTTTTCAGAAGAACTTTTTTTTTTACATGTTAGGACTCATTTTTCACTCAGTGCAAGAGATGAAAGCAGCGTAACAGATAAACAAAAAGTTTGAGTAGTTTTATGAAAAAAAGACGTGAGAGGCATTTCTGAGAGGGATGAAAGAGAGGGAGACAGAGAGAGAGAGAGATCAGTGGGATAGTGTGAGATTATCAGTGGCTGTTTTGTTCAGGTCATGATTTATAAAGCCTGAGAACAGAATAGGTTTAGGAGTTCATACTGAACATCAGACTGTAGAGCAGTTAGTCTACTTTGTGGTTGACAGTGTGATTCTGAGAGGGTTTTAAAGAGATTTGGCAAGAAACTCTGTATTGTAACAGCCGGACATCCGTTTCAGACAGCTTCTTCTTGCAGTCCACAGTTAATCCTGTTGGATGTGGTGGGTCCTTCTTGGTGGTATGCTGACATTAACCTGGATACCGTGACTCTTGATACATCACAAAGACTTGCTGTCTTGGTCACAGATGCGCCAGCAAGACGTGCACCAACAATTTGTCCTCTTTTGAACTCATAATGTTGTGTACATTGCAGTATTTTGATCAGAACTGTGCTCTTACCCTGCTAATTGAACCTTCACACTCTGCTCTTACTGGTGCAATAATGTGCAATTAATGAAGATTGGCCACCAGGCTGCTCAAATTTAGCCATGAAACCTCCCACACTAAAATGACCAGTGTTTCAGTTTCATTGCCCAACCCCTGTAAATAATACGCAGTACACAGTGTTTCTAATGTACAATTTCTCCTAATAGTAACCTATGTGTTCTCCATAGCAGCTATTCTAGCTCTTAGGATTAGTCTACAGTTACAGTAGATACATAAATCAAGTGCACAAATTGTTGCACTTGAACAGAAACACCATTATTAAGTGACATTTTCCACAATTTCCCTCTGGGATTAATAAAGTATCAATCTATTATTTTTGTCTAACATTTTTAAACACTGCTGCAATGTCACTTGTATCAGTGTTTTCCTTTTTAGAACATTCCTGGAACATTATTTCTGTAATGTTGCAGGCTAATCGTCCTGGAATCTTTTTTTAAATGTTGATAAACGTTCTTAGAACGTTCTTTGTTAGCTGTGTACGCATAACAGGCTGAAATTTTACGTTTTTGGGCATTTTGGGCCAAACTTTAAAAAACTATTTTATGAGAAGTTTTTATAAGACTGTATTAGTGACGTAAATATGGTGTTCAACTGGTGATTAGTCTTTTGATTTAGAGCATTTTGGTCTCTGTCCATTGAAACAGATTAGAGATTAGGCTGCATATTCAGGGGAGTCAGATTTTGGCAAAATACCATTTTTCTTTAATAGATGAAAATTGTCTTGACTTCATGTTATTGGTGTGAAAGTCTGAACCATCTACAAAGTGAGTTTTCCCCCATGCATATGACCACAACCATAGTTTGGTTGACCCACAAATTTTGGTGGTTAGTTGGTTTAAAGCTACTTTCACATTTGTTATCAGTTTCTGGACCAAACTGAAAGGTCTGAAGGTCTGGACCAAACAATGTAGGTGTGAAATCACCCTTAGGTACACTGTTCTAGTGCACTGAAGTTTTTGTTGGGTCATAGATATATCTCATTAGCTGAGTTACAGTCAGTGATACTCCTTTTTTTATCAGAAAACCATCTAAAAAGTGTTTTTCCACTGAAGATGACTTGAACCATTTTGTTAGGTGATGGATCTCATTAACTGACTCACATTCAGTGATAGTTCCTATCATCAGACAAAGCACAAAGGTCTGCAAATGTAGAAAGATATGGGGCCCTGTTTTAATGACCTATAGAGCACCGCAGCTGGATTTAGGGAGTGTTGGGGTGTCTTTGGTATCGTGAGGGCACAAAAAAATATATGCCCTGCATGGCTCAAAACATGAGCAAAAGGCATGTATCAATTCTCTTAATTAATCATGGACGTGTTTTGGGTGTAACATAAAATAAACCAATCAGTGTGTGTCACTTGCCATTCCCTTTAATACTCAGGTGCACTCAGGTGCGCTTTGGCGTGTTCGTATCTTAACAGCGTGGTGCTTTGTGAATCTCACCAGAGAATACTGACCTGTGCTCACGCTGTGAAGTTTCGCCAGCAGCTCATTTAGAAGAGGAACTCTGGTGTAAAATTGACTTTGAGTGTAGTAAAACATGATAAAAAGTAATAACCTTTGTTTCTGAGATCCAGTAAATTTGTGCTTTTTACCCAGCACTCACTGTTAAGTAAAACAGTGTTTTTAATAAGCTTCTTGTGCACTTTTAAAGGTATTAATGCTTCATTTTAAATGTCATGGCTCTTCAAATTCTACCAATGAGGCGTGGAACTAATTTGAGCCTGGATAACAGTGTAAAAAGACATTTATCAGGGCAAAATATGCCCCAAAGCGGCTGTTGTACAGAGTGCTGGGCAAAAAGCACAAAATTACTGTGTCTCAGAAAGCTGCAGGAGAGCGGAGATGTGCTATTCAACAAAGGTAAGTCATTTTTCTCCTTTAAGAAAACACCAATGTTATTTTAATCTTTATTCTATTTATTGTTGAGGTAAAAGTCAGGTCTCTGCTCTGCAGCACGTCCGTGTGTGTGTTTAATGAGGAATTCCTATAGGACTGGACTCTGGCGATTGACTGTTGTCTAGGTTCATTTCAGTCAGTGAAGCACCTGTGTTTTCCACTGCCAAGATAGCAACATGCCAGAAATTTACCTGAACACATCTCACTTCCAGACCAGTTTATTCCTAAACTAAGACACCATATTTTAACAGCACTGGCACAAGGCGTGAAAAGAGACTGTTGGGGGGTGTAAGGGTAGTAATGAGAATTGTGACGTGCCTTGCACACGGTGTAAGATAGGGCCCTTAACAGGCCCTTGATTGGCTGCCGGACATTACACCACTAAATCTTACGATTTTCTATTCCAGCATTACATAAGAATCTTTCATGTTTGATAAGAAACATTACTGAAAAAAGCATAATTGTAATTGTAATAGAAAAGATATGACACATATTAAAGTAAATCTGCTAATGTCAAAATACAATGCATAAAATCATTTCACAATTGGCTCTTTCATGAACTTCATTTTAAAATGATTATTTTCATGTTTATGTTCTCCAAACCTTTAGTTTCGTTATGTTTAGATTTTTATGTCTATTTTCAAACATGCAGAAAAATAGAGGTGAAAACTAGACTAGAGGTAAAAACTGAAAATGATTCCTGTTACTGATCTGGATTTATTAAGTGAAGTAGAGAGAAAACCAGCTGCTTCTCCAAGTGTCCTGTAGGAGATTAAAAGCCCTCCATTTTTTTTTGTTTTATTGTATGTTTATTATTTTATTGTATTTACTTTATTTCATGACAGTAAAAAAGGGTTTTGTACCACCTACTTGTAGCCTGTATATGGAATGATCTGGAAGGAGGGGTCAAATCGATCAGAGTGAGGTTCTACTGCTGTAACAAGATCTCCACTAGTTTTACGTTATAAAAAAATTGGTATGTTGTGTTGTGTTGTACTTTGAGATTCACTCAATAGACATGCTCTGGACTGGAGCTCATGTTCTGCCAGTTCTGCTTCTACTAAGATAGATGATTTGAGAAGATTTCTAGAGTTCTCGCCAACTGGGGTCTGATCGGCTCGGTGCGTTCCAGACATGGAATTGATGTGAACGTTCTGGAGTGTTCTTGAAAGTCTGAGTCCTGTGAACTTGTGTGTGTATGTGTGTGTGAGTGTGTGAGTGTGTGCTGGTAGTGGTGCTAGTGGTGTTGGTTGGGGGGTTCTGACATCTGGCTGGAGGAAATCCTGTTCCAGTCGACACTTTTTTCCATCCCACCTAGACACACACACGAGCACACACACACACACATACTTATACACACAGGCATTCTCACGCTGACACACCACTGGGCGTCCATTTGGAACCTATTAAAGCCTGAGGGGGTCCAATAGTCCCAGTTACATGTGCTGCATCCAGTTCCACCAACCAGCCTGGACACGTTTCCCCCTGGAAGGAGATCGGCTTTATATTGAAGCCAAATTGAGCAGCGGGATCAGACACTGATGATTCATGCAGGATTTGATTCTGTGTGTGTGTGTGTGTGTGTGTGTGTCTGTTTGCAGTAGAGTCTCGACAGTCGACAGTGTGTGTATGTGTGTGGGTGTGTGTCTCTGTGAGTAGAAGGGTTCGTATGGGGAGCAGGCGATGGCCATCATGCTGTTCCTCTAATGACCACTAGGGGGCAGATCTTACTGTAGTAATAATAATAGAACCAGAGTTCTAAAGCTCTGCTAATGCAATCAGTGCTATAAAGCAATAAATACATCAGCTCAACACCTTAACTACTACATGTATACACCACCCCCTCTATGTTTTTGTCTTATTAAAAACATATTTGATATATCTGATCGTTTTCCATTAACCCAATAAAACGAACTGGATGTTCAGTTTAGGTTTAGTCGGCTTGCCGAGGAGCGCAGAAAAGAAGGGAAAGGAGGAAAAGGAGGGAGGGAGGGAGGAAGGGAAGGAACAAGTTAAATACATCTGGCATGCAGTCGCAGGCTGCACATATGGAATGATGGATAAACCAAAGCCACATCTTCCTGCTTTCTTTCTCTCCTTCTCTCTCTTTCTCTCTCTCTCTCTCTTTCTCTCTTTCTCTCTTCCCCCCCTTTGGTCAGTTAGGGCCTCCCCCATCCCCACCCACCCGTACAGACCCTTGAATCAGACACATTAGAGAAGCTGCTGAAGAAAAAGGGAGTGGAAGAAGTGATGAATCCCAGACGACAACAAATGTTAAGGAGCTTTAGCTGCGTCTGACGACGTGAGGATCCGATCTAGAAAGGAGAGAGAGAGAAAGAGAGAGAGAGAGAGAGAGAGAGAGAGAGAGAAAGAACAGCAAATGTGGAAAGTCTGTCCACCAATCATGTCCAGCCCCTGTGGGGTGTTTGTGTGTGCGTGTGTGTGTGTGTGTGTATATGTGTGTGTCTGAGGTCAGCTGTGACTCAATGTTTGATGGAGGGAAAACGTGAGCGAAGAGTTTGGCTTCGCTAATAGCCACCACTGAGATATCTGTTTACATGATGTGTGTGTGTGTGTGTGTCTCAGTGTGTGTGTGTGTGTGTGTGTGTGTGTGTAAGAGAGTGTATGTCTTCACTTACAGGAGCCCCTCAATTATATTTCCTTGATTTAAACAGTGATTTGTAACTGTATCATATGGTGTGGATCAGTACACTTAAACAGACTGGAGTGAATTAAGTCACGTTCACACAGCAGATAAAAGTGGCCCATTTCAATTCTCATTTGCGCCACTTCTTAACATATATTAGATTCAAAGTGTTGCAACAGTCAGATCATGATTACGTAACTTTTAATTCAAGGACTAGGAAAAAATGCCAGAAAGGGGAGAATGGGAAATGGGCAACAGTATTGAGTGAGGGTTTTAGTAATGGGATAACGGACAAGGTATCAGATCTTTAAACCGAGAACACAAACTAAAGAAGTGGGTGTGTGCGAGTATCGTTCCCATTTTACATTGAAACTCAAGCTAATTTTTAGTGATCAAGGTCATCTGTAAGCTACTGAAGCTACCTGATGGCTGCTCCTGTGATTTTGGGAAGAATGAAACTGAATCTTCACATGAAGCAAAGCAAAGCTGTCTTGCACATACGCATCTATAATGCAGTATAAACAGTTCAGACAAATATCAAATATAAATTAAGTCACTATAAAAAAGATTGTGTGAACAGCTAAAAAGAAACAAGATTTATTTTTTTTAAACTGCTTGTGTTTGACACCTTAGTTTGGGGCTAAACAGAAAATGAAAAGAGGGTTGTACTAAGGAATCAAGTGATTGACAGCCTTGGAATTGTGTTGTTTCTGTTCTTTCTTTTCTTTATGTGGTCAGTGTCAAGATTAATGGTTTGTGCAAGATCACATTTAGTCTTCATTACAGGCGCTTTGACAGCAACATGTCAAACTGGGTATCCAATAAAAAATATGCTCTGCTTCTGTGCTGTAAACTCAATGAAGGCAGTCTGAGACGATTGGTCTGGGAGAAGGAATCTAGCGAGCATGTGGATCTGGCTCTAGCAAAGCATGACTCAGTGATTCGTGATAATTCGATGGACCAAGAAAAAAACAAATCACTGAACTGTGCATATGACATTTACTAAGTGGACTAAAGTATTAGGATTTTTTCTCGTGCACTGCCCAAGTCAGGGGCATTAAAACAGGGCTTTAATGAGTTAATCTTGGGCTTAAATCTTGTTTTTGATGGAGATTTTGAAACATTGCTGTGAGGATTACGTTGCATGCAGTGATGAGAGCATTATTGCGGTGAAGATGCTGGATGATCACCACACAAACACATCCCAAACTCATCCCAATTTTTCCATAAAGCTACTGAATCTATCTGATAACTCCTTCTGATTCTGGCAAGGATAAAACTGAATCTTTACATGAAGCAAAGCAAAGCTCTCTTGCTCATGCATGTCAGTTGCACAGTGTTCCTACAAATGTCAGACACATAGTAGGTCACATAAAAAATTGTGTAAACAGCCAAAAATAAAAAAATGGGATTAAAAAAACAAAACATACTGTCAAGGAAGGCAGTCTGAAGTACAGAATTATAAAAGAGTTTCAGTTTGGTTGTCCAGCACCGAGACTCGGGACTGAAGCAATATTAGCATTAGCCGCTAACCATGCTAGCTATTTCAAAATCTGGAAATCTAAGCTTGCTGTAAATAAATGAAAGCACTTTCCTCACCCAAATTAACAGTTTTCAGGAGAGAAATCTGTGTAGATTAAAATCAAGTGCTCTTTGGCGTTTTTTCAAGAATAACAGTTTTGTTGACTTAACTCTGCTTAACTATACAGGTCTCGCCATCCAATGGTATAACCTGCTGAATTAGAAGAAAAACATGGCAACATCCCCGTTCCTTAATAGTGTCACATAATGTGCCCATTAAAAATGCACACATTAAAAAGATTAAAGAAAGGATTAAAAAACGTATTCTCAAGGAAGGCAGTCTGAGATGATTGGTCTGGGAGAAGGGAGAAGAGCATATGGATCTGTCTCTGAGAAAAAACATGATACAGTGATTTGTGGCACATATGCCATACACTAAATTCATTGATTAAATAACATATTGGTACACTTTGGTCGTTATTTTTCTTTCTTTGGATATTAAACTGTATTTGGATTTTGTTTTTAATTGTAGAAAAGCTATTTTGCTTAGTGTGTTACTAATGAACTTAACCTATTAAAACACAGCTGTAGAAGGACTTTTTCCACCCAGCTTCAGTGAGGAGAGATAATGCTAGTTTTGCTAATGTTGTGTTGTTTGTGTGTAGTAAATAGTAAATGTATAGTTTCCTTCTTAAGGCTCTAAATGCAAGAACTTTACCAGCAGGTTCACATGATATGATTAAATAGAAAACACACTGCCTGTCCAACCCCCCCCCCCCCCCAAAAAAAACCTTTGCCACCTGGATTTAACTAAGAAAATGATGTGGGGTTGATGCTGCAGTTGGTCAGGTCTAGGTTCAGCAACACTATGTGCTGAAAGAATGAGGTCAGCTGACTTCCTGAATATTCTGAATATAGACCAGGTTATTCCATCAAAGGATTTCTTTTCTTCCCTGTTGGCACAGGCATATTCCAAGATGACAGTGCCAGGATTCATGGGGCTGGAATTGTGAAAGAGTGCATAGTTCAGGGAGCATGAGATCATCATCATTTTCACACATGGATTGAGAGAGTTCACCACAGAGATCAGATCTTAACCTCATTGAGAATCTTTGGGATGTGCTGGATGGAGAAGAGCTGCTTTGTGCAGAGGTCAGACTCTACCATCATCAATGCTGCTGCAAGATCTTGGTGAAAAATTTAAATGAATGCAACACTGGATTGAAATAAATCTTATTGAAACAGTGTTACAGTGAATGTGTGACCCAATCAAACCTAATTTTAGAGTGTGTGACCTTTTTCTTGGTAGAGATTTTTTTGGCCAGGTTGTGTAATAGAGGTCATATTTTACGATATGCCACAATATCTATATCCCTATATACCCTGCGTCCTCGTGTGAGGACATTAAGTTTCTGCTTCTCTGCACCATTATACTTAACTTTTTAAAACGCTGACCTTTAAGCCGTGTAAGAAGACACTGCCCGTACTATCTAGTGGTCAAATGAAATGACAACATTACACTTAAGATTCTACAGCCACAGTTTTTATACTTGTGAGGTTCTCCCAAATAGCAAGAAAGAAGACATTAAAAATGCACACCAAGCTAAAGTCAGGGTCTCAGGAGGATAAACTTAATTTTTGAGATACAAGTTTTTTTATGACAGTTGATCAAATATAAGACAACAGTAGTATCAAATCAGGTCGTGAATTCTGTGAATCGCTGATTTGTTCCCCCCTCACATCTGTTGCTGGAGCAGTGTGTGTGTATAGAGTATGCTGTGTGTGGGTGGGAATGTAAGAACCCTAATTGGGTGATGCAGTTATAATTACATGTCCAGCGTTTTAAAGTACTACGGTTTCTAAGATCATTGCCGTTCTCACAGTCGCATACGTACACGAAATTACACGCTCTGCGCTCACTTTCCTGCGCGTGTGTTTTGTTTCACGTGTCACGTTTTCTACTACTTGCTCTGGAAATGCAGATGGCAGCAATTACCAAAGCGAGGAGGGATAGAAAAAGTGAGAGAGAGAGAGAGAGAGAGAGAGAGAGAGAGAGAGCTTTGGGGGGAGGGGGTTGCAGAAAGAAAGAAGGGTGCCAACATTTCCTCTTTTCTCTGCGTTCATTTGTTCTGTTTTATTTGCCAGCCATAAAAAAAGCTGCCTACAGCCGGAACGTCCTGCCTGGTTGAGACAGAGTCTCTCTGCCTTTTGTGTTCAGACCTTCATCACCTGAGAGCGTGAAGGAGTTCATCTATTAAAGCTATGAAACTTATATTTGACCTCACTTTTATATATTTTATATACAGCTCTGGAAAAAAAAAATAAGAGACCACTTAAAAAATATGATTTTTTTATTTTTAATTTTACCTAATTGAAAACCTTTGGAATATTATCAAGAGGAAGATGGATGATCACAAGCCATCAAATCGAGCTGAACTGCTTGAATTTTTGCACCAGGAGTAAAGCAGCATAAAGTTATCCAAAAGCAGTGTGTAAGACTGGTGGAGGAGAACATGCCAAGATGCATGATTAAAACTGTGATTAAAAACCAGAGTTATTCCACCAAATACTGATTTTTGAAATTTTAAAACATTTACGAAAGCTCTGTATCTTTTTTGTTATTTCAGCCATTTCTCATTTTCTGCAAATAAATGCTCTAAATGACTATTTTTATTTGGAATTTGGGAGAAATGTTGTTCAACAATGTTCATTTTACTCAAACATATACCTATAAATAGCAAAATCAGAGAAACTGATTCAGAAACTGAAATGGTCTCTTAATTTTTTTCCAGAGCTGTGTCTTAGAATGAAATGTAACATATTTCAAACATGTAAAAATGCAGGATGCATATCATCGCTGTCCAATGAAAAAGACAGCCATGCATATTTGACAGCCTGGATTACCTTCCATTGGATATTGGATTACTGTACTATTTGAGAGCTGAGCTGTTCTGCCACTATCTTTACTTTTTTGTTTGGGCTGCAACCATAAAAGCAAATTGGTCAGCTCTGATTGGTCAACTTGTTTTTAGCACATATAACATGTCATATAATACAGAAACTAGAAAAATATATATAATTTTTAAAAATATACACAAGATTGCAATCTGTGAAAGTCGTATGTGGTGGGAATAGGCCTTTAGAGTAGCAGAGTGGCTGGTTTGGTTACTGAGGACCACAGGCCTTGGAGACAAGGAGCCATTCTCTTTAAAACGACAGCACCAGACATTGTCCGACAAGGTCAGACGAGATAAGAGTAATCGTTAGTTGACAGAGATCACCTGGACACCCTCTCCCAGTGTCTTCTTCTCTTTCTTTCCTTCAGCCTGTCTCACATACAGCTGTTCTTTTGTAAACTGGGGAGAATTGCTAAAACAGTTGACCCACGAGCTGAGGTGGAAAGAATGTACAACAGCTGGTCAACACGTTAGAGAGAGAGAGAGAAAGAGAGAAAGAGAGAGAAGGAGAAAGAGCGAGAGTGAGAGAACGAGTGAGGAAGGGGGAGAGAGATAGAAAGAAAAAGGTAGAAGGCGGGGAAAACTGCTTGCTTGTGTCACTTTTTCCACATTCTTGTACTCTGACCCCCACCACAAACACACACACACACACACACACACACACATTCTGAGGTCTATGGCTCTCTTCAGTAGTCAACTCCATAGGGGAGGATAAGGCCAACCCCTGTACCCAGCCAAGAGCTTCTGTCCCTGGGACAGTGTTTCTCCAGTGCCAGCTTTAGCTTCTAGGCTGTCAACTGTACAATACTGCACTGAAGCAAACTAAAAAATGATCCAAGTCCAGACTCTCACAACCATCACACAGGCGCTCCCAGATATAAAAGGTTTAATATAGTTTAATAACTGAGAGCTGGCTGTCAGAAGGGAACAAGCTGCCATAATGCAAGATGGTTGGCAATACTTCGCAAAGGAACAGGCAAACCTAAAGGGTATTCATATATATATACAAACAGGTGTTTACATACTGATAAGCCTGATCCAGTAATCAGGGGATGACGAGCGTGAGAACCTTTCACGAATTGGCTAAAGACTGGTGACATGTGACTGAATCCTCCATGTATCACTAGAGGGTTCTTCAATGCAGTTGGACTTATGTACTACGACCTGTAAATAAAGTTATTTTCTTAAAGGCCATAGTTTCTATGCTATTTGTAATGTAGTCTATAAATACTGTACATGATTGGAGTTACATAACTTACAGGTTTGGATGAAAACCAAAACCATGTTGAATATATACAGCTCTGGAAAAAATTAAGAGACAACTTCAGTTTCTGAATCAGTTTCTCTGGTTTTGCTATATATAGGTATATATTTGAATAAAATGAACACTGCATTTATGTGCAGAAAGTAAGAAATGGCTGAAAAAACATAGACCTCAAACAATGCACAGAACACAACCCACTGTGCAAAAGGACACTGGGCCAGATCCGTTTTGAATTGTGCCGGATCCGGGCCAGATCCTTTTTGCTATCTGGGAAGTTCATATTCATAAAGTTTTAAGAGTTCAGAAATTAATATTTAGTGGAATAACCCTGGTTTTTAATCACAGTTTTCATGCATCTTGGCATGTTCTCCTCCACCAGTCTTACACATTGCTTTTGGATAACTTCATGACACTCCTGGTGCAAAAATGTAAAAAAAAATTCAAGCAGTTCAGCTTGGTTTGATGGCTTGTGATCATCCATCTTCCTCTTAGTTATATTCCAAGTTTTTTTTTTATTTGGTAAAATCAAAGAAACCCATCGTTATTAAGTGGTCTCTTATTTTTTTTCCAGAGCTGTATGTGAATCAGCTACACAATATTAAATATGAATTGGGACATCAGCTCATTGATTGTGTTTTTTTTTTATCTTTACTGTCTTTACTCTCTAGGGAACATTTTTGCTAGACTATTTATTCCATTGCTCCATAGCTCAATGTAGGGGGTGCTTTTTTCTCCATCCCCCCTCAACCCAGTGTTTGGCATTAGGCATGGTGCCAATAGGTCTTCTCCAGAGAATTCTATTTTAATGGCAGTCCTTCTCTACAAGGACTAGATAAGCTGTGTGCAAGCATTTGCACATCTGTGTGTGTAAGCAATGGTTTTAAAGTAGAGTAGTTTAATACATTTATTAGAGGGCATATCAACAAATATATACTGTATGTAGTTCTAGTTGTAGTTCACTCAGCACCAAACATTCAGAAAATCTGAACTAACAGTACAGCTAACTGCCAGGTAACATGTTGCCAAGAAGTCATAAATTTACTGCAGTCTCTAAATCGTAAATGGACAGCTCTGATTTTATTGGGAAAATCTATTTTCCTAGCAGGAAGCACCACATGAACATACTTTAAAGTTGTGGGTGAAGTCAGGTCCATGAAATATCTCTGAAGCTGGGCAACCAGTTGATGTTTCAATAGTAAAACTGGTTGTGAATCTTCTTCCCTTGGATATAAGACCTCCTTCCAGCACCTTCATCCAAGCTGAGGTTTGATAGATTCCAAATTCAGTCAAGAAGCTTCATCTTAGAAATGAATAGAGCAACAGATCACAGTTTACTGCTTAACTTCTGTAGGTCTACGTTGCCTCTAACTGATTTATACAGCACAATGTATCGCAAGTGGTATGCAGAAAAAAAAGCTCTTTTAAGGTCTTTATTTAAGTCCGGAGCATGACTTCCATGGCTCTTCTTGTAAGAATGGGGTATAAAAAAGGGGTATAAAGCCACCAGCATTGAGTCCTGGAGCAGTGAAACGATGGTGCAGTGAAATTATGGTGCTCCGTCCAACACTTTTGGGCTTTATGGGAGTTATGGGTGAGGTGGGATGGTCATTGTGAAACATCCAACCAAATCCTAAAAGCAGTGCAATTAAAAATCTAGCAGAAAGACTTATCTGGAAAGTAAAGACAGAAAAAAAACAACCATTCATCCATCCATTCAATCAACCAAGCAACCAACCAACCAACCACACATTCATCCATCCATTTAGCCAACCAAATAACCATCCATCTAGATGTCACAGAATTAGTAGTGTTCTCCTCCAAACTAAACCAACAACATATGCAGTTGTTATTCATGCATCCAACCGACCAGGGATACATCCATACATCCATCCACCAATCCAACCCACCAATCGACCACACATCCATCCATCCATTCATCCATCCATCCATCAATTCATCCATCCATCCAACCAACCAACCAACCAACCAAATAACCATCCACCAAGACATGTTATAGAATTAGCAGTATTCTCTACCAAGCTACACCAGCTGCTTAGGAAGTTGTGTCCATCCATGCATCCAACCAACCAGGAAAACATTGATTCATCCATCCATGTAACCAGGAAAACATCGATTCATCCGTCCATCCATCCATCCATCCATCCATCCATCCATCCAACCAACCATCTAACCAACCATGCATGCATGCATGCATCCAACCAACCAACCAACTACCAAATAACCATCCATCAAGACATTAGAGAATTAGCAGTATTCTCCACCAAGCTACACAAGCCACTTAGGAAGTTGTGCCCATCCATGCATCCAACCAACCAGGAAAACATCCATACATCCTACTGACCAACCAACCATCCATCCAACCAACCAACCAACAATTCATCCATCCGTTCATTCTTTCATTTAACCAGCCAAGTACCCATCCATCAACACATGTTAGAGAATTACCAGTGTTCTCCTCAAAGCTACAACCAAAAACTTAAGAAGTTGTGTCATCTATGCATCCAACCAACCAGGAAAACATCCATCCATCCACCCAAGCGACCAACCAACCAACTAAACATCCAGCCAACTAACCATTAATCCATGCATTCATCCATCTATTTAACCAGCCAAATAACCATTCATCAATACATGTTATAGAATTACCAGTGTTCTCCTTAAAGCTACAACCAACAACTTAAGAAGTTGTCATCTATGCATCCAACCAAGCAGGAATGCATCCATCCATCCATCCATCCATCCATCAAGGCAAGTTATAAAATAAGTAGTTTTCTCCTCTTAGCTACACAAAAAACTTAAGAAGAAATTTGTGTCATCCATGCATCCAACCAACCAGGAAAACATCCATCCTTCCATCCACCCATGTGACCAACCAACCAACTAAACATCCAGCCAACCAACCATTCATCCATACATTCATCCATCCATTTAACCAGCCAAATAACCATTCATCAATACATGTTAGAGAATTACCAGTGTTCTCCTTAAAGCTCACCTTCCGCGAAAATCCGATTTTTCTTGTTTTTTGTGGAATACAGTAGGTCTCTCCGAGTTGAATGTGTACACCTGCACATTAAACTGTTTTGCAGCCCCCATTGTCTGCAGGAGCTAAGCAAAGAAATCCCCCCTCCCCCCCTCCGAAAAACGGGTGAATTTTGAATTATCTTTCTGCCTACGTAGGCAGAAACTCACAGACCAGCCCACCTTGGCTCGAGAAACTCCCAGAGGCGGAGCTGAAGCGACGCAACATCACCGCTCATCAGTTAGGAGGTGGGAGGCAGTGAGCGGCAGAGCGGCGGAGGGGCGTTGCAGTGCTCCTAGCCAATCAGAGGAGAGATATTTGCATGCTGTTTGCATGTATGAATATTCATGAGCAAAGCTGGAATCCGGTCATTTTGGACACACCCCTAAAACAGTCCATTAAAAAAGAGCTATACAGAGACACCTGAGCACTTTTTTTTACAAAAACGGCTCACATGTCATTCATTCATACTAGAGACCACAACTAGACATTTTAAAATGAAAGAAAAAATGACGGAAGGTGAGCTTTAAAGCTACAACCAACAACTTAAGAAGTTGTCATCTATGCATCCAACCAAGCATCCATCCATCCATCCATCCATCCATCATCCACCCACCCAGTCATCCAACCATCTATCAAGGCAAGTTATAGAATAAGTAGTTTTCTCCTCTTAGCTACACCAAAAACTTAAGAAGAAATTTGTGTCATCCATGCATCCAACAAACCAGGAAAGCATCCATCCATCCATCCATCCATCCATCCATCCATCCATCCATCCATCCAAGCAAATGACTAACCAATTACTTATCATTTTTCTCTATAGGAATGTACAGTATGTTTTACATTTAGCTCTCAGTGTTCTTCTCCAGGCAGGTTTGATTGTTCAGAAATAACTAAATGTGGAAAGATAAAGAAAGAGCCACGTTGATTAGACACTGAAATGATCCTCCAGGGCAAACCCAGCCCCCCCCCAAACCCCCTACTCGGACCACCAGTGACTGTAGTGACATTCCTCTGCAGGTTAACCCCAGCAGGGTTTGCTTTGTCGCTCTGCAGGCATGCAGGTCAGGAGGCAAATGGTACTGATGGCACCTCTGGGAACGGACAGCATGGTGACATCCTGCTGTAGGACTCGACTAGCCCACCCACGCAGTGTGTGTGAGCCTGTGTGAGTGTGTTACAGACACAATCTGGCCTTCGCCAAACAACTGACCCAAACACACACACACACACACACACACTTACATATACATCCACTTTTCCAAGAGATAGAGAGAGAGAGAGGTTGCAGGCTCCAGGGAGAGGAGGAGGG